>NC_135232.1:643281454-643618954 GCF_051348905.1 Ranitomeya variabilis
AAGTTTTATGTGTGGTGCGTTTTGAGTATGTGCAAGTTTTGTGTGAGGCGACTTTTGCATGTGTTGCAACTTTTGTGCATGTGGCAATTTTTCCGCGTGTGCAAGTTTTGTGTGTGGCGAGTTTTCCATGAGGTGAGTTTTGCGTGAGCCTAGTTTTGCATGTGGAGAGTTTTGCTCGTGTTGAGTTTTGAGCGGCGACTTTTGTGTTTCGACTTTTATGTGGCGAGGTTGGTGTATGTGTGGTGAAATGTGTGCTGAGGGTGGTATATGTGTTCAAGCACATGGTAGTGTGTGGCGCATTTTGTGTGTGTGTTCATATCCCCGTGTGTGGTGAGTATCCCATGTCGGGGCCCCACCTTAGCAACTGTACAGTATATACTCTTTGGCACCATCGCTCTCATTCTTTAAGTCCCCCTTGTTCACATCTGGCAGCTGTCAATTTGCCTCCAACACTTTTCCTTTCACTTTTTCCCCATTATGTAGATAGGGGCAAAATTGTTTGGTGAATTGGGATGCGCGAGGTTAAAATTTCGCCTCACAACATAGCCTATGACGCTCTCAGGGTCCAGACGTGTGACTGTGCAAAATTTTGTGGCTGTAGCTGCGACGGTGCAGATGCCAATCCCGGACACACACACACACACACACACACACACACACACACACACACACACACACACACACACACACACACACACACACACACACACACACACACCTTTATATAATAAATATATATATACACATACATACCTATGTAACCACGTGTGTATACAGTGTCTATATGTATGTATATACTATGTATGTATGTGTATATACAGTACTTACCTAGCTATATAACCACGTGTTTGTGTATATATTATATATATATTTACTGTATGTATATAATATGTGCCCTAAAGGGGTTGTCTGGTGTAGTTATCCCTGTAAGACGTCCGCTTTGTAGAGAGAGCATCTTTGTCTCTGGAGAACCCAGTAAGTCCATATATTATATAACACAGAGGGGTTATTGATTTCAGTGCATTGTGAATATCTATATTTTTCCTTGCTGGAGCTGTGGAGGAAATAATCACTTACTACTGGATTTCCCCAATTTTAGCCTTATAACATGATTTATTGCTTTAATCAGATTATTGTGTTACTTACATTTATTTATTTGTCATATCACGACCTTTATGAAAAAAACCAACAAATAATAAAACAAAATGAAAAATCTTTCAATTTTTCATATTGTCGACTGGGGACTACTTCAAACTCCGGTCCTTTCAGGAAGAGTTTGCTGCAGTTTCCTTTTCAGAGGCAGTATTACAATGACAGTTAACGCCTCTATACACAGCTGATAAAACGCCTTCCACCAATCACAAAAGGCGATGTCACAGCTACGCTGCGCCTACTTCCTTTACAATGACCTTTGCACATGCTCATTAGATGCTTCAATACCAACTATAGGGTCTGGAATGTTCATTGTGGTTATGTACATATGTTGTTTCCTGAAACAAGAAGTTGGTCTTTAAAAAAAAAAAAAAAGCCCGAATGACCGGTGTGAAAATTTGCAAGATTTCTGCATTTGTCTGGTTAGTAAAGATTGTTATATGGACGAAAAAAAATTGAACCCCAAAAGTGACAATTCACCTTGGTTTGATGAAACTTCCTTTTTGTGCAAGGTGATTAATATGTGAGAAGAATATGTATGAGATCAGCGTTTTATACAAGATTGCATTGCCGTTCTGTGGAATTGGTGAGCACGAGTGGTAAAGCGTTAAGGCTAAGGCTGTGTGCACACGTTGCAGATTTTTTGCAATTTTTTTCGCTATAAAATCGCGAAAAAAACACATACATTATGCATCCCATCATTTAGAATGCATTCCGCAATTTTTGTGCATATGATGCGTTTTTTTTTCCGCGAAAAAAACGCATCGCAGTAAAAAACGCAGCATGCTCATTAATTTTGCGGATTTTTTGTGGATTTCCCACTATATTATTGCATTGGGAACCTCCAGAAAAATCCGCAAAAAAAAACCGCACCAAAAACGCGGTAAAAACGTGAGAAAAACGCGCAAAAAACGCATGCGGATTTCTTGCAGAAAATGTCCTGTTTTGCTCAGGAAATTTCTGCAAGAAATCCTGAACATGTGCACATAGCCTAAGCCTTTAGTGTATGAAGGGAGTGGTGCAGGCAATATTCGGGACATTTTGCTTCGGTTTCAAGGTGAAGCTTCACTTTCCCAATGGCTCTGATGGACAGCAGCTAGTTTGTATGCAGCCTAGTTAATATGCCGTGAGATTTTCCCTTCGAATGTGTCTTGCATCTCTCCGCTCTCTGTAAATTGTCAGGGGATGCCAGCAATGTCTTGTTGCCCCCACTTAGCCATAAGATCTGTTCTGATGCGGCGAGCTTAGATGTACAGGAGGAGCAGGAAGCATTGCTCAGCACGAGCTGGAGTGACGCAGGTTTCATTCCTGATCCCCCCCTGGGTATAGCGATAAGCTGTACAGATGTGGCTTATAGGAGGATTCCAGACATTCATTGTCACCATGTTTGTGATACAGCAATAGGAATATTCAGAAAAAGGGATTTATAAAGAAGATACTCAACCCCTTAAAGGTTATGTCCCACTAAAATAATTTCTAAGAATGAATGGCTTAAAAAATAATATACGTAGCCATACTCTCTTCATGGTGGTCGCATTCGCGATGCCTGATCTAGTAGTCGCCTGGATCCCTGCAACCTGTGATTGGCTACATCGCTCAGATAACTAGAAAAGTGCGGCATCAGATGTTTCTTTTGACGGCCACTAGGGTCTTCTTTCTAATTAGCAATCTACTGCCTGTTGTCAGTTGTAATCCCCCTCTAGCAGCAGAGATGCCAAGGCAGATTACTGGGAGTGGGGCCAGAGTCTTTGTCTCCGCTCCTGCTCTCAGTCTGTCAAACCATATACAGGCAGATAAGCCACTGGACATTAACAGGTGCAATACATACTAAGAAGCGAGGGAAAGAAGGAAGTTCCAGAACCCATAGTGCTGGCAGAATGCTGATAAAAGACCATTCACTCCAAAAAGAATAAAAAAAAAAGAATAGAAATTATTCCACTGCACTGTATCTTGCCAATCTGATATCTGTACTCTAAGAAATAGTGGAATAGTATTTGTAACCCTCGTGTTAAAATCCTTTAAAAGTAAATCCAAGAGCAGCAGGTTTGACATCCATAAATTTAAAATCCCTTTAAACAAAGTGCCTCGTTATGTTAGATCCTTCTTAAGGCGGCCCATGCTGCTAGGTGTCGGGAAGGATATACTGGAGAATTAATCCTACAGCTGCTGTGCTGCCATTATTGATCCATTCTCAATGATCTTTTGGCTTTAGTTATTTATTTATTTTTTACTGCTATGACTTAATCCTTGTTCTCTGATCCACCAGCTAAATACTAAACCACCGTAGCTTCTACAAAGTTCTTACCGACAACAACAAAAAATCCTGAGAAATTATCGGAATGTGATTTATTTATATATATATTTTTGTGAATTAAAGTCGTATCCAGTTGTAAACAAATAAGATCCTATTTCCCCGGAATCTCCATTGATTGTCAGAACAGATCCCAGCCACAAGAGACCACGGGCTTCATCCATTTCCATACAGATACCGGTGAATGACCCACGCCCAATCGGTTTTCATTTAGTCAGTTGAAATTTATGTTTAGGAAAATAGCGTCAATATTTTTGGCTTTTATAAATAGTGCAAATATATATTAAAATTTAAAAAAATTTTTTTGCTTTCGAAAACTGCGTAAATATTCTTTGCTTTTGAGATTTTTTTTTGCTTTCACAGATATTTAAAAATCTGAGCGTCCTCGCCAACCTGAGACTAAAACACACTGCAGCTTTGTGCTTTTGAACCGTTTGCCCATTGGGGTCCATCGTGGGGCGTCACTTGGGCAGTTGTGATGTGGAGCCTTGATGAAGTTCTTAGAGGAAGGTCACAGCCTAAGACCTGCACTACATGCCTCAGTCGTTTTGGCAAAGTCATCCACAAACTGAAAAGAAAAATTAGAAAATTAGCTGACAATTTTCATAAGAATTCTAATCCGTGACCATTTGCTGTAAACTGGATTGAAGCCTCATTTTTAATGTTTCGAACATGAAGCATCCAAAATAATTTTAGACACAATTGTAATTATTACAGCAGCTAATCGGATAATTTTGGTACATAAATGGCTTTGCTGCATAATTACTTTGAAACCTGTGTGTAAGGGCTTATACCAACATCCATGTTTTATCCGTGCTATTCACTTTTTTTTCTTTTTTGGACTGAGTGGTAAGCGCAAAACTATGGAGACTTGTATGATAGTGATTTGAGTTACAGATCAATGCAAGTCTGTGGGTCCATGAAAAATTTGCTTCACTCAGATGCCATCCGAGTGCTGCCCCTGTTTTTTTTACGGACTAACGAGAAGCATTTCTCCCCCCCCCAACAATTTACTAAAAACAAACTCTGAAACTGATCAAAAACGCTGATGAGACTCTGTCAACATGTCCAGGGGTCATCTGTTTGTAACAGATCCAGTGAACGCTGGATCCATTATAAAAAGAGGAAATTGCAGGGGAAACTAACATTTCTGTTTTTAAGTGGACTTTTATACATCTTTATAGAGCAAACTGGACACTTTGTTCTCCCTCTTGGATCCGTTTTATCTAGACCTGTCTTTAGTGCTCTGGACGCGAGAAGTGCGAAAATCAGATTTATTAAAGGATGACATAACAGATGATCAGCCTTTATAATCCGTGTTACATAGACTTCAATGTTTTTTAATTTAAAATAATAATAATCTAATTTCTATCCTCCTTTTTTATTTATTTATTTTTTGTCTGGTCTTTTTTTAAGCCTGTTAAAAGAAAAACAGATTGTTGCTGGAAAGGAGGCAAAAGGAAGTCGTTTTATGACACTTAGGTTCCCATTTAAAATGAATGGATCCTGTAATAGAATCTGTTTTATTTTCCATTTTTATGATCCCAAAATTGATCTAATCTTGGAAATATCTACTAGACATGTGATCGGAGCTTTGAAGGGGTTCTCCAGAACTTCTACATTGATGGTCAATCCTTAGACATGTCATCAGTATTTGATCGATGAGGCCCTTCCCCCGCTCCCAATCCTAAATTCTCAGTGCCAACAGTGGATGGAAGTACCCCCTTTAAGAAAATCTTCGAAATCTAGAATACAATGTATCTAATTAGCAAAAAAAAAATGTTTTTAATTCTCAGTAGTTTATATTCTGTCCCCTGTGATTTTTAAAGCGGCTAATTACTTAATCCTGTAAATGGATTTAGTTTTTTTTTTTTTTTTTTAGAACATGTCATAAATTTGACTAGACTAGTTTGCCGGGGTGTCTCTAGGGAATAAGCTGAAATGGCAGACAGCTACTTCTCATCGACCAGGGCTTTATGGTTTTATTAGATTTATTTTTCAAAGGATCATATCTGTAAATATTTACTTCTATTTTTGTGTATGGATTTTGTCTCATTGCTGCCTTTGATACATTAAATTTAATGAGGCTGAATGGCATTACCAAAGGCATGGGACATGTATGAAAGCGGTAGTGGGTAAATTCTAGATTTTGGTTTGGAGGTGTGCTTTCCCATAGACGCATTTGGAGAAGGATTCTTCTATGCATAAGAAGAGGTCTATAAAACTGCTTCTATGTCAGTGAAGTACTTGTTAATACTCATATATTACTCTGTCCTCATTCTACTTCATAGATCTAACAATGTGCAATAAATATGGCTCTACAGATTAAAACTTTACACTTGGAATTGGTGCCATGGATTAGAGTTAGTATATGTATGTATGTGTATATATATATATATGTGTGTGTGTGTATGTATGTATGTATGTGTATGTATATATATATGTATATATATATATATATATATATATATATATATATATATATATATATATATATATATATATATATATATATATACATACACACTCACCGGCCACTTTATTAGGTACACCTGTCCAACTTCTTGTTAACACTTAATTTCTAATCAGCCAATCACATGGCGGCAACTCAGTGCATTTAGGCATGTAGACATGGTCAAGACAATCTCCTGCAGTTCAAACCGAGCATCAGTATGGGGAAGAAAGGTGATTTGAGTGCCTTTGAACGTGGCATGGTTGTTGGTGCCAGAAGGGCTGGTCTGAGTATTTCAGAAACTGCTGATCTACTGGGATTTTCACGCACAACCATCTCTAGGGTTTACAGAGAATGGTCCGAAAAAGAAAAAAAATCCAGTGAGCGGCAGTTCTGTGGGCGGAAATGCCTTGTTGATGCCAGAGGTCAGAGGAGAATGGGCAGACTGGTTCGAGCTGATAGAAAGGCAACAGTGACTCAAATCGCCACCCGTTACAACCAAGGTAGGCCTAAGAGCATCTCTGAACGCACAGTGCGTCGAACTTTGAGGCAGATGGGCTACAGCAGCAGAAGACCACACCGGGTACCACTCCTTTCAGCTAAGAACAGGAAACTGAGGCTACAATTTGTACAAGCTCATCGAAATTGGACAGTAGAAGATTGGAAAAACGTTGCTTGGTCTGATGAGTCTCGATTTCTGCTGCGACATTCGGATGGTAGGGTCAGAATTTGGCGTAAACAACATGAAAGCATGGATCCATCCTGCCTTGTATGGAGCATCTTTGGGATGTGCAGCCGACAAATCTGCGGCAACTGTGTGATGCCATCATGTCAATATGGACCAAAATCTCTGAGGAATGCTTCCAGCACCTTGTTGAATCTATGCCACGAAGAATTGAGGCAGTTCTGAAGGCAAAAGGGGGTCCAACCCGTTACTAGCATGGTGCACCTAATAAAGTGGCCGGTGAGAGTGTGTGTGTGTGTATATATATATATATATATATATATATATATATATATATATATATATATATATATATATATATATATATATATATATATATATATATATATATATATATATATATATATATATATATATATATATATATATACATATACAGTGGGGCAAAAAAGTATTTAGTCAGTCAGCAATAGTGCAAGTTCCACCACTTAAAAAGATGAGAGGCGTCTGTAATTTACATCATAGGTAGACCTCAACTATGGGAGACAAACTGAGACAAAAAAATCCAGAAAATCACATTGTCTGTTTTTTTATCATTTTATTTGCATATTATGGTGGAAAATAAGTATTTGGTCAGAAACAAACAATCAAGATTTCTGGCTCTCACAGACCTGTAACTTCTTCTTTAAGAGTCTCCTCTTTCCTCCACTCATTACCTGTAGTAATGGCACCTGTTTAAACTTGTTATCAGTATAAAAAGACACCTGTGCACACCCTCAAACAGTCTGACTCCAAACTCCACTATGGTGAAGACCAAAGAGCTGTCAAAGGACACCAGAAATAAAATTGTAGCCCTGCACCAGGCTGGGAAGACTGAATCTGCAATAGCCAACCAGCTTGGAGTGAAGAAATCAACAGTGGGAGCAATAATTAGAAAATGGAAGACATTCAAGACCACTGATAATCTCCCTCTATCTGGGGCTCCACGCAAAATCCCACCCCGTGGGGTCAGAATGATCACAAGAACGGTGAGCAAAAATCCCAGAACCACGCGGGGGGACCTAGTGAATGAACTGCAGAGAGCTGGGACCAATGTAACAAGGCCTACCATAAGTAACACACTATGCCACCATGGACTCAGATCCTGCAGTGCCAGACGTGTCCCACTGCTTAAGCCAGTACATGTCCGGGCCCGTCTGAAGTTTGCTAGAGAGCATTTGGATGATCCAGAGGAGTTTTGGGAGAATGTCCTATGGTCTGATGAAACCAAACTGGAACTGTTTGGTAGAAACACAACTTGTCGTGTTTGGAGGAAAAAGAATACTGAGTTGCATCCATCAAACACCATACCTACTGTAAAACATGGTGGTGGAAACATCATGCTTTGGGGCTGTTTCTCTGCAAAGGGGCCAGGACGACTGATCCGGGTACATGAAAGAATGAATGGGGCCATGTATCGTGAGATTTTGAGTGCAAACCTCCTTCCATCAGCAAGGGCATTGAAGATGAAACGTGGCTGGGTCTTTCAACATGACAATGATCCAAAGCACACCGCCTGGGCAACGAAGGAGTGGCTTCGTAAGAAGCATTTCAAGGTCCTTGAGTGGCCTAGCCAGTCTCCAGATCTCAACCCTATAGAAAACCTTTGGAGGGAGTTGAAAGTCCGTGTTGCCAAGCGAAAAGCCAAAAACATCACTGCTCTAGAGGAGATCTGCATGGAGGAATGGGCCAACATACCAACAACAGTGTTGGCAACCTTGTGAAGACTTACAGAAAACGTTTGACCTCTGTCATTGCCAACAAAGGATATATTACAAAGTATTGAGATGAAATTTTGTTTCTGACCAAATACTTATTTTCCACCATAATATGCAAATAAAATGATAAAAAAACAGACAATGTGACTTTCTGGATTTTTTTTTCTCAGTTTGTCTCCCATAGTTGAGGTCTATCTATGATGTAAATTACAGACGCCTCTCATCTTTTTAAGTGGTGGAACTTGCACTATTGCTGATTGACTAAATACTTTTCTGCCCCACTGTATATGTATATATATATATATATCTATATATCTATATAATGTGTGTATGTATGTATAATATAAATATATATATATATAATGTGTGTATGTATGTATAATATAAATATATATATATATATATTAGTGTCAAACATGGAAAGTTCTGAAACTTCGCAAATCATTTTATTAGGGTAACTGCCTGTATAAAAATGAATAAAGATTGCATGTACGTGGCGTCCAAATTCCGGCTTTTTGCCAGTCGATTTGCCTTCCGCTGCACTGCTATCAGAATATACATAGTAGGAGTACAGATGATGGCAGTGAAACGGTCAGCTCTGGCCAAGTCCTCATTCACGTGTCTGGTTTTTGCATACAAGTGATATTCACAGATGTAGCGGTGATAGTTTCATAACTTTGTTTTTATTAAGAAAAAAAAAATTGTATCGGACCTCTTTACCTGACCTTAATAACCGTGGTCAATCTGTCCTGCATGTTTTACCATACGTCTAGAATGATATCGTAATATGGGGCTCCACATCCTTTATTATCCAAATATACAGGCACAAAGAAGCTGTTGGTAGATACGTACAGTGCATAAGTATGGTTTTGTAGGCCTCATTTCACTATATAAAGATAAAAGCGTAGTTAAACCTGAAGCCGGCGCCGTGATGGAGTAATAATACTGAAATATTTAAACATTTCTATTTTCGTCGCCATCTAATTAAATGTGAAATTACATTTCATATCCCTTTATGATTCATGTAATGATTTGATTGTCCAGGGTGAACAGTCTTCAAGATCACCATAAAGTGGGGCAGTTTTAAGTGATTGCATGCGGTGACGGAGCCGTTGCGATGAGGTGTTGAAAAAGAGTAACCGTGATTTAAATTTTTATTTCATAAGTCAATAATAACACAAAACGAACCATCTTTGTAATAGATCTTATCAGAGAAATGTGCTTCTTTCTCCTCCAGGATTGATATTTCCCGCTGAATCCATGGGTAACGTGTCTATTCAGTGAAGACTGGTTATCCCATTACTGAGACAGATGGTGCTTATAAAATTCTATGGAAAAGGGAGGAGCTTGACGCAGAGTCAGACGTTCTGCAGTAAGTTCCCCTGAAAGGACAGTTACATTTCTCCATAGAACTGTATAAGCACCAACTGCCATCTCCTATCTCTGTAATGGGAAACCTGTGTTCAATGAAGACAGATTTTATCCATGAATTGATAATTTTGAGAGTGAAAGTCCAGAAGGAGGAAAAATTGAATTTCTCTAATAAGATATATTACAAAGTTGCTTATTTTCACTTATAGATGTTGATTAACAATTCTAACAATGGTTACACTCTCAATTTAAAGTGTTTGTATAATTATGCGGATGTTCATAACCATTATGATTTCATTCTGCCAATGGGATAGAATTAATCCATATTGGTGTTTTATACGCCAGTCTGGATGCAGAGTTCTCTGGAGTAGGAATTGCCAAATTCATTACATTCATGGTGCAGCCCTCCTAACCAATTTGGCGCATCTTTCAACTGTTCATGTAGCAGAGATTGAGTACATTTTTTTAACTTATTTTCATCACTTTTAAGCATCCAATAGGTTGTCCTAGGCTGGGCCTTACCGCTAAGCTTCACTCATTTATTTAAGGCCTTCTTTACAGGTCCGTTCTTTGGGTCTGTATGCATCCGTTTTTTAAGGACCTCAAATACAGACATACACAAACATTCTACTCAATGCTGGTGCGCACATGTCAGGTTTTTCACAAAGACCATGTGTCCGTGTGGAAAACCCGTAGACATGACAATTTTTTACACGCACCACGGACAAAATGCATGCAGCACACTGATGACATCCGTGTGTCATCAGCGTGACACATACCGGTGCCTGGGATAAGCGGTACAGTTTGCGCTGTTCCCAGACACTGAAAGCAGCTCGCATCATTGTCGCCAGGTCTCCCTGAGATCAGCGCGACCAGGCGACAATGATGGGAGTTGTATTCAGCACCTGCTCAGTACACCGTGTATTAAATTAAAAAAAAATTGCTTGGGCTTCCACATCATTTATATAACCAGTAGAGGGAAAGCCAACTGTGGGGGGGGGGGCAGATGTTAATAATCTGGGAAAAGGGCCCACATACCAAAAGGTTCCCAGGCTATTAATAACAGCTTACAGCTGTTTGCTTAGCCTTTACTGGTTAGTTTATGTGGGACCCCAGAAAAAAATGACGTAAGGTCCCCCTACAATTTTTAACCAGCAAAGGCTAAACATACAGCGGTGGGCTTATATTAGCTAGAAAAGAGCCATGGATATTGGTTAAGAGCATCAGCTCTCAGCCAATAGATTAGATTACAGCCATAGATTATCACAAGAGTACTAGGTCTAACGTGCAGGAAAGTCAGGTTAATCTGTATAACCCCACCCACATCACTGATTGGCAGCTTAATGACATTTACACACAGGAAGCTGCCAATCAGTGGTGTGGGCGGGGTTATACGCAGCTCAGTATTCTGAGCACTGCTAAATCCATGTTGGACAAAACAGGGATTCAATCAAAACTGCAGCAAGCAGCCCAGTAAGTGACACAACACTGGATTTGGGCTCTTTGTCTCTGCTATATGCTGCTATCAGATTCCAAAGCAAAAACCTGCTGACAGATTCCCTTTAAGGTTTATTGTAGTGCTGCTACTGAGGAAATTAAGTATTCTACCACGCCCTATGATGCCAGTGGTCTGTCTGTCTGTGCTTCATAGGGCTTGGTCCATTAGAGGAATAGATGGCCTCTGTAGCTTCTCTGCCTTGTCTAAAAGGGATCACCCTGTAGTCATCCCTTTAAGAGCTCCTGCTTCTCGCAGCTGATCTGATGCTATGTTTATGTTCTCATCAGGACTCCTATTAAAGAATGTTATTGGAGATTTACCTCTGAGGTCCTGGTATATTTTATGATGCTACTTATTTACTAGTATTGCAGACGAGAACATACATGAAGTGCAGCGTCATCCATTTGCTTTTTTATAGCTTCTATGACTGCTGTCAGTAGGCTTTTTGTCTGCAATTAAGTCGCTCGGTTGTGTCTGTAGTGAGTTCTTGATGAACAAATGATGCATCCTGAATCCATCACGGAGGACGGGAAAAGCAATAAAGGCTAAATGACAGGAGACGAATTTAAAAGGCATTTTGTGAGTCGCCTGATATAGTGTGCGCCACTTCATACATGTCCTTGTTCCTGCAGAGATGTGTGACATGTGATGTGTAAAGGCGAGTAATATCATTTCTCACTTATCCCATAATTAGGGTAAGTTCACACTGGGTGTTTTTGCAGCATTTTTTTTCTGCAGCAAAACCTGATTTCTTGGCAGGAAAGAAGCTGCGGCAAGAACGCATGTTTTAGTGTGTTTTTAATTTGCGTCTTTGTTGCGGTTTTGGTGCATTTTTTTTTTTTTGTTCATGCCTTTTTTTTGGGGCTAACTTGTGTCTCCTTGTGCATGCTAATAAAGTGGAGTTCCCCCAGAGAAATAAAAACTACTTCTGTAGACCATACCTCTAGATCCATTGAAAAGCTGGCAATTCAGCAAGCACGTACAGTAAAATCACACAGATTAGAATAGACAGAATACATATATACACACAGAATAGATAGATATATAGATGTCAGTGACATATACACTCACCGGCCACTTTATTAGGTACACCATGCTAGTAACGGGTTGGACCCCCTTTTGCCTTCAGAACTGCCTCAATTCTTCGTGGCATAGATTCAACAAGGTGCTGGAAGCATTCCTCAGAGATTTTGGTCCATATTGACATGATGGCATCACACAGTTGCCGCAGATTTGTCGGCTGCACATCCCAAAGATGCTCCATACAAGGCAGGATGGATCCATGCTTTCATGTTGTTTACGCCAAATTCTGACCCTACCATCCGAATGTCGCAGCAGAAATCGAGACTCATCAGACCAAGCAACGTTTTTCCAATCTTCTACTGTCCAATTTCGATGAGCTTGTACAAATTGTAGCCTCAGTTTCCTGTTCTTAGCTGAAAGGAGTGGTACAAGGTGTGGTCTTCTGCTGCTGTAGCCCATCTGCCTCAAAGTTCGACGCACTGTGCGTTCAGAGATGCTCTTAGGCCTACCTTGGTTGTAACGGGTGGCGATTTGAGTCACTGTTGCCTTTCTATCAGCTCGAACCAGTCTGCCCATTCTCCTCTGACCTCTGGCATCAACAAGGCATTTCCGCCCACAGAACTGCCGCTCACTGGATTTTTTTTCTTTTTCGGACCATTCTCTGTAAACCCTAGAGATGGTTGTGCGTGAAAATCCCAGTAGATCAGCAGTTTCTGAAATACTCAGACCAGCCCTTCTGGCACCAACAACCATGCCACGTTCAAAGGCACTCAAATCACCTTTCTTCCCCATACTGATGCTCGGTTTGAACTGCAGGAGATTGTCTTGACCATGTCTATATGCCTAAATGCACTGAGTTGCCGCCATGTGATTGGCTGATTAGAAATTAAGTGTTAACAAGACGTTGGACAGGTGTACCTAATAAAGTGGCCGGTGAGTGTATATATACACTAGATGGTGGCCCGATTTGAACGCATCAGGTATTCTAGAATATGCATGTCCACTTAGTATATTGCACAGCCCATGTTGTATATTGCACAGCCCACGTTGTATATTGCCCAGCCACATAGTATATTGTCCAACCACATAGTATATTGCCCAGCCACGTAGTATATTGCCCAGTGACAGGCCACGCAATATATAACAGTAGCCCTGCAGTAAGACTGAAGTACCCCTTAGATAATTATATATATATAGAAGATATAACGCATACTAATAACAGTACAATAAATAATAGCAGTAAGTATAACACAAAATAACATAAGAGTAATACTTACAGCACTGATAGAGTAAATAAGACAAATGCTACTAATGTGTCCTGAGGTCGCAGCATGTCCGCTGTGCACACCGTGCAGCCTGGAGATGCCGCCAGGGGCGGAGCGTTCCCGGACACGTGCTCCACACCGGGGGTCCCGGGATAACACGGTCGCGCTTCCCCGTGCTGGATCAGAGGAGCGCCCCCTGCCGACGGCTGGCGGTGATGCTGGCAGTGGAGGCTCCAGTTCAGTACATGTAGTGCTCTTACAGTTACCGGAGCGTGTATTCCTCCGCAGAAGATGGCGGGACTGTCCCCGGTGCTACAGCCGCACAGGGATGCGGGGAACCGGCTCGGATACACCATGTTTCCCAGCTCGGAGTGCAAATCTGAAGCGGAGATGTCTCTGAGCCTGGCCCGGACCAAAACACGCTCGTACGGGAGCATGGCCAGCGTGATGGCGCCCTGGGCCGACAGTAACATAGAGCACCCGGTCAGCCCCGAGGACACCCTGCAGGGCATCGCTCTCAAGTACGGGGTGACAGTAAGCAGGGGACGGGCCTGGGAGGCTGAGGGCGGTGTGCCAGGCTGGTGGGAGTGTGGAGCCCACCACCTGAGCTGTGTGCGGGCAGGAGACTGGCACTGCTGGGGTCTGCGGGGGGAGACTGTGGTGCATAGGGCATGCAGTGCTAGGCCCAGCGCACACTGCAGGGGGTCTGTGTGTATGACCGAAGGGGAGTATGCGGGCGCAGGGCACTGACTGCAGGGGAGTAGGGAGGGACTAATCGGACTGTGCCCGTCGCTGTTTGGTCGCGGCAGCCATGACAGGCAGCTGGCGAGACCAATCAGCGACTTGGATTCCATGACAGACAGAGGCCGCGACCAATGAATATCCGTTACAGACAGACGGAAGTGACCCTTAGACAATTATATAGTGTATATATGGGAGTGCTGATTGTTTTGTTATATATATATATATATATATATATATATATATATATATATATATATATATATATATATATATATGTGTGTGTGTGTGTGTGTGTATGTGTGTATATATATATGTGTGTGTGTGTATATATATATATATATATATATATATATATATATATATATATATATATATATATATGTATATTTATTTATTTATACAGTACAGACCAAAAGTTTGGACACACCTTCTCATTTAAAGATTTTTCTGTATTTTCATGACTATGAAAATTGTAAATTCACACTGAATGCATCAAAACTATGAACTAACACATGTGGAATTATACACTTAACAAAAAGTGTGAAACAACTGAAAATGTCTTATATTCTAGGTTCTTCAAAGTAGGTGCCTTTTGCTTTGATGACTGCTTTGCACACTCTTGGCATTCTCTTGATGAGCTTCAAGAGGTAGTCACCAGGAATGGTCTTCCAACAATCTTGAAGGAGTTCCCAGAGATGATTAGCTCTTGTTGGCCCATCTCGATTGGGTTCAGGTCTGGTGAATGTGGAGGCCAGGTCATCTGGCGTAGCACCCCATCACTCTCCTTCTTGGTCAAATAACCCTTACACAGCCTGGAGGTGTGTTTGGGGTCATTGTCCTGTTGAAAAATAAATGATGGTCCAACTAAACACAAACCGGATGGAATAGCATGCCGCTGCAAGATGCTGTGGTAGCCATGCTGGTTCAGTATGCCTTCAATTTTGAATAAATCCCCAACAGTGTCACCAGCAAAGCACCCCCACACCATCACATCTCCTCCTCCATGCTTCACGGTGGGAACCAGGCATGTAGAGTCCATCCGTTCACTATTTCTGCGTCGCAGAAAGACACGGTGGTTGGAACCAAAGATCTCAAATTTGTACTCATCAGACCAAAGCACAGATTTCCACTGGTCTAATGACCATTCCTTGTGTTCTTTAGCCCAAACAAGTCTCTTCTGCTTGTTGCCTGCCCTTAGCAGTGGTTTCCTAGCAGCTATTTTACCATGAAGGCCTACTGCAAAAAGTCTCCTCTTAACAGTTGTTGTAGAGATGTGTCTGCTGCTTGAACTCTGTGTGGCATTGACCTGGTCTCTAATCTGAGCTGCTGTTAACCTGTGATTTCTGAGGCTGGTGACTCGGATAAACTTATCCTCAGAAGCAGAGGTGACTCTTGGTCTTCCTTTCCTGGGGCGGTCCTCATGTGAGCCAGTTTCTTTGTAGCGCTTGATGGTTTTTGCCACTGCACTTGGGGACACTTTCAAAGTTTTCCCAATTTTTCAGACTGACTGACATTCGTTTCTTAAAGTAATGATGGCCACTTGTTTTTCTTTACTTAGCTGCTTTTTTCTTGCCATAATGCAAATTCTAACAGTCTATTCAGTAGGACGATCAGCTGTGTATCCACCAGACTTCTGCTCCACACAACTGATGGTCCCAACCCCATTTATAAGGCAAGAAATCACACTTATTATACCTGACAGGGCACACCTGTGAAGTGAAAACCATTCCCGGTGACTACCTCTTGAAGCTCATCAAGAGAATGCCAAGAGTGTGCAAAGCAGTCATCAAAGCAAAAGGTGGCTACTTTGAACAACCTAGAATATAAAACATAATTTCAGTTGTTCCACACTTTTTTGTTAAGTATATAATTCCACATGTGTTAATTCATAGTTTTGATGCCTTCAGTGTGAATGTACAATTTTTATAGTCATGAAAATACAGAAACATCTTTCAATGAGAAGGTGTGTCCAAACTTTTGGTCTGTACTGTGTATATGTATATGTATATATATATATATATATATATATATATATATATATATATATATATATATATATATATATAATGTGTGTGTGTATATATATATATATATATATATATATATATATATATATATATATATATATATATATATATATATATATATATATATATGTGTATATATATATATATATATATGTGTATATATATATATATATATATATGTGTGTGTATATATGTCTGTATGTATGTGTATATATATATGTACAATGGTGTTCAAAAGTCCTGCATAGGCGTGAAGAAAACTATGTTTCATACTTCTGCATCTCTACAGTGAAACTGGTGGAACATATATGTTTTTGTAATCCCTCATTGTATGCCATACTCATTTTTGAATGTCCCAAGTGTATAAATTGTTATGGTATGCACATTTTTGATAATTTTTTTTACAGCATAACCATACCTACACCAGTACAGTGTGTAGAATGGTGAACAGGTTTCTAAGTTCATTAACTTCCAATGCACGTTCACACAGACTTAAATTTTACTTTTTAAGATTTATTATTTTTTATTCAATTCAGAGTCCTGACAATGGCCTTTTGAGTGCATCTTTAGCTTCTAATACTTTATTGGCCAGCCTTTGCTCTTGAGCACCAGCTTGCATCTCTGTGGCATTGAGTGAACAAGCTTCTGCAGATGTTCACAAGTGATGATGTGGTTCCAGGCCTGTATCAGAGCCTCAATCAACTCACTCTTGGTCCTTGGCTGTTTTCTAGATATCTCTAATGATACCTTGTGCCACAAATTTTCAATTGGATTGAGGTCCGGGGACTGAACTGGCCAGTCAATAGTAGCCACCTTGTTCTTTTTTTCCATTCCGTTACTGTCTTAGCTCTGTGACAAGGCGCATTATCATCCTGGAAGATATAATCCTCTGAAAACAGGTGTTGAGGAGAAGGCAGCATTTTCTTATTAAGGATGTCTATGTATTTTTTTGCGTAAGGCAAGATTGCCTTGTGCAGGCCTGTACTACGGAGGACAGAGAATGAACTTCAATCCAATTTTGCAGCCAGCATGCAGCCAGCGGGTAAGGAAAGGGTGAATCAAACACCCGAAAACCCCGCCCCTATGGCTGAAAATTGTTCCCTACAAATTCAGGTGGCAGTCCCTTTAAACATACCCTCCACAATATGAAGCCTTCCAACACCATTGGCTGCCATACAGCCCCAGACCATTACTTTCATCGGATGTTTCACAGAGAAGCTCAAACACTCTGGCTTGTTCTCTTCATGTGGGAACCTTCTCACATAAGACTTGCCATCATTTCCTAAAATGCAAAACGTGCTTTCATCACTAAATAGCACTTTTTCCCACTCCTCCTTCCTCCATTTTAAATATTTCAATGCCCACAGTTTTCGCCTTTTGTCTTTGTATGGCTGTCATCAATGGCTTCTTTCAGGCCTTGTTGCAATAATTTCAGGCAAAACTGCTTCAAAAGCTAAAAAATATTACAGGGAGAGAATGCAATATTGTATTCTGAACAAAACCATATATAATATGTCATATTAGCATCGAAGATATTCGACAGAAAACGTTTAAAACTTGAATAATCAATTTATCCTAAGCCTATGCAGGACTTTTGAACACCACTGTATATATATGTATGTGTATATATATATATATATATATATATATATATATATATATATATATATATATATATATATATATATATATATATATGTATGTACACATGGAGAGAAACAGCTACGACAGTACAGTCAACAAAAGTGGCAAAAAGATCTTGAACCTATGTAGAAGTTTAGGACTTCATATTCTTAATGGTCGCACCAAGGGAGACTCCCTAGGAAGATACACATTAAACTCCCATGTAGGAAGGAATGTAGTAGACTACGCCATTACAGATATGGACATGGAAAATATCGGCGGCTTCATAGTCACCCCACAAACGCACCTGTCAGATCACAGCCAACTTCTTCTGTACATAAAATCTACAGAGAAACCATCGGCACAAAAGCCTCAGCAGAGCGGCCTCTTCAACCTGCCTCCATCCTATAAATGGTCCAAGACGTCAGCAATAAAATATCAAGAGGCTCCCAGCAGACACAGAATACAGGGGATGCTCCACCACTTCTACAACTACGAGTACAAGCCTAACCCAGAAGGAGTGAACCAAGCTACAAAAGACCTCAACGATATATTCTACACCATGGCCGAACTGTCCGACCTGAAAAAAGTCAACTATAAAAGGCCAAAAGAAAAACAGACCAATGGTTGGTTTGACAGAGAATGTAAAACCATACGGAAGACCCTGAGAACAGCCTCAAACAAGAAACACAGAGACCCCAACCATCCGGGTCTGAGGGATGCCTACGACACCATACAAAGGCAATACAAAACCATCCTCAAGAGGAAGAAACAAAGTTACATCTCCACCAAATTTAACCAACTGGAAGATGCCCTCCAGGACAACTCCTTCTGGGAACTATGGAACCACATGGGCACAAAAAACAAGAACATCATCCATATCCAAAATGGCAATATCTGGCTTCAGTACTTCAGAGACCTCTACAAAGACATCCCGAAGGAAGAACTAAACCAAGAACAGAAAAACATAACGGAAAAACTAAAGGCTATGGAGGAAAAAGTCAAACATTTCCAAAACCCACTGGATACACCAATCACACTTCAGGAAGTTACAGAGAGAATATCTTCCATAAGGTGTAGAAAAGCCAGTTGCCCAGATGGAATCCCACCAGAAATGCTGAAGTGCAGCCCACCAGAAATACATGCAGCAATGGTCAAATTGTTCAATATTGTGCTGAGTGCTGGCTACTTTCCTCGTACCTGGAATCAAGGCCTCATCACACCCATCCACAAGAGTGGGGACAGGTACGACCCTGCCAACTACAGAGGCATATGTGTCAGCAGCAACCTGGGGAAACTGTTCAATAGCATCCTGAACAAAAGGATCCTTAATTTCCTCACCGAGCATAAAGTCCTCAGCAAAAGCCAAGCAGGGTTCATGCCAAACCATCGCACTACCGACCACATCTACACCCTGCACAGCCTCATTCAGAGCCACGTCCACAACACTAAGCACGGGAAGATATACGCTTGTTTTGTGGATTTCAGAAAGGCTTTTGACTCAGTGTGGCACCCAGGCCTGTTACTGAAACTGCTGGAGAGTGGAATAGGAGGAAAGACCTACGATGTCATCAAAAGCTCCTACACCGAGAACCGCTGCAGTGTGAGTGTGAACGGTAGAAGAAAGGCTGATTTCCAGCAGAGCCGCGGAGTCAGACAGGGCTGCACCCTAAGCCCAACGCTCTTCAATATCTACATCAATGAGCTGGCCACCACTCTGGAATCTTCCACGGCACCAGGTCTCACACTCCATAATGCCCAGGTGAAATTCTTGCTGTATGCATATGACCTATTGCTGCTGTCACCAACTGAGAAAGGTCTCCAAGACAACCTGAAAATCCTGGAGAAATTCAGCTCCACGTGGGCACTACCGATCAATGCAAAGAAAACCAACATCATGGTGTTCCAGAAGAGAAAGCCAAGACCGAACCAGCACCTTCCAATCATGCTAAACAACTGCGCTCTTACAGAAACAGACAAATATACCTACCTGGGCCTGGAAATTCACCAGTCAGGGAGCTTCAAACAAGCCATAGAGATACTGAAAGACAAGGCCTGCAAAACCTTCTATGCCATCCAAAGGAAGCTCTACCATCTGAAGCCACCAGTGAGGGTCTGGCTAAAAATCTTCGATGCCATAATCACCCCAATCCTCCTATACGGCAGTGAAGTCTGGGGCCCTCACACATACCCAGACTGGTCAAAGTGGGATTCCAGTCCAACAGAAATATTCCACCTGGAATTCTGTAAACACCTTCTTCAGGTCCATCGGAGCACCACCAACAATGCCTGCCGAGCTGAGCTGGGCAGATTCCCACTGCACCTAGCTGTCCTGAAGAGGGTGCTGTCCTTTCAGGCTCACCTACAGAGTAGCAACCCAAGCTCCTATCACCATAAAGCCATGCTACATATAGGTGGTCCCCACAAACCAGGACCCCCGGAACAGCTCACCCAAACCCAACCTGCCTGAACCGTCAACCAAAACAACTCGACAAAAGCCACAATCAGGAAGATGGTAGAGGAGGGGCAGGAGAGGTACGTCAGTGTCTGGAGGAACGAAATCAGCAGCTCACAGAAACTGACCGTGTACCAGAGTCTACAGAGAGACTACAGACTGGCCCCATATCTGGAGAAACTCTCAGATCCCAGAGACCGCCAGATCCTGAGCCGGTATAGACTCAGCGCCCACAATCTGGCTATCGAGGTCGTCCGGCACAGACAGAGCTACAAGCCCAGAGAAGACAGACTGTGCCTACACTGTGACCTGGAGACCCTGGAGGATGAGACCCACTTCCTGCTACACTGCACCAAATACTCAGCAGTGAGGGACACTCACTTCAGGAGACTCTCCGATCTCTTCCCGGATTTCAGCTCCATGAAGGAGGAAGAGAAAACATATATCCTGCTGGGGGAAGAAGAGAGCGCGGTGGAGATAGCAGCCCAGTATGTGAGCGCTTGCCATAGACTGCGAGTAAGACAACCATAATATGCCATGGACTTCCTTACCCCCACCCTGCACCCCATCCATTATTCCCACAGTCCCTATCCATCGTCCCCGCAGTCCTCACCCATTATCCCCACAGTCCCTGCTCCCTATTCCCTATTGTACTTGTGCTTTGGCAAAACTGATGTTTATTTGGTCCTGCCTCTAAAGCTTCTTTGATTGATTGATTGATATATATGTATATAGATGTATGTATGTATGTATATGTATGTATATGTATGTATATGTATGTATATGTGTATATGTATATGTGTGTGTGTGTATATATATATATATATATATATATATATGTGTATATATATGTATATATGTATGTGTATATATATATATATATATATATATATATATATATATATATATATATATATATATATATATATATATATATATATATATATATATATATTTGTCAAAAATCGTGGGCACCCCATGCTGTTTTTTTTTTTTAATTATTTATTTAGAGGGAATCTGTCACCCCAAGAATCGTATATGAGCTTAGGCCACCGGCATCAGGGGCTTATCTACAGCATTCTGCAATGCTGTAGATAAGCCCTGATGTAACCTGAAAGGTAAGAAAAACAGGTTAGATTATACTCACCCAGGGGCAGTCCGATCCGATGGGCGTCCCGGTCCGGTCCGGCGCCTCCCATCTTCATCAGATGACGTCCTCTTCTTTGCTTCCTGCTGCAGCTTCTGTGCAGGCGTACTTTGTCTGACCTGTTGAGAGCAGAGCAAAGTACTACAGTACGCAGGCACCAGGAAAGGTCAGAGAGGCCAAGCGCCTGCACACTGCAGTACTTTGCTCTGCTCTTAACAAGTCAGACAAAGTACGTCTGCGCCGGAGCCGCGACAGGAAGAAAAGAGGACGTCATCTGATGAAGATAGGAAGCGCCGGACCGCAATGCCCATCGGATTGGACCGCCCCTGGGTGAGTATAATCTAACTTGTTTTTCTTACCTTTCAGGTTACATCGGGGGCTTATCTACAGCATTACAGAATGCTGTAGATAAGCCCCTGATGCCGGTCGCCTAAGCTCATATATGATTTTTGGGGTGACAGATTCTCTTTAAATAATTTTTTTAAAAAAAGCAGCATGGGGACCCCTCTATTCTTGATAACTAGCCTTGCTGACAGCTGATGGTTGCAGCTGTGAGTTTTGCATGGATGGTTATCAAAAATATGGCGAAACAATACAGGTTTTTTTTTTTTTTTTTTATTTACAGCGCAGGAGCGGCTGATACTCCCATCATCTGCTCCTGCTCTCACTGTTATTAGCGGCAGCAGGTGTCGGATGATGGGAGCAGTAATCCCATCAGCTGACACTAGTGACTGGAGGTTAACTTTATACCTCTGATCATGGCTCACACTGTGTTTTGACAGCATGGGAACCTCGGCTCTCTGTCCAGCGGGGATGATTTCGCCTCCGATCAAAAGCGATGTTTGCCGCACTATCATTCACAAGAAAGTCTGGCAAATACTGTATTGTCGGACCCCCCATGCAAGTGAATGGGGTTTGGGTCTGCTGCTTAGTGTCTCTGCTGGATGACAGGCTGCATGGACGCATCATGCAACCATGCAGCCTGACATCAAGAGGCATCAGAGCTGTCTGTGAGGTCACATCCTGCTGTTCTTTACTTTTCTGCAGCAAATACGCTACAAAAAAGTCAACCTGTGTATTTGCAGGGTTTTTTTAGTCAATGGATGAAAACGCTGAAAGAAGTGACATACTCTATATAAAAAAAAAAAACAAAACACTGCAAAGCACATTTACTGTAACTAATGACAAACAAAACAATGTGTGTGCATGAGATTTCTGAAATCTCATAGGTTCTGCTGGTACTGTAAAAAGCAGCTGAAAATTAGCACAAGAAAAAGACAGCAAAAAAACAAAGCAAAAACGCCCAGTGTGAACATACCCTTATTCAGTATTTCCATGAGAAAGACGCCATGATTTATCAGTGTTCATCAGACATGATTTTAAAAAGGGGGGGGGTGGGAGCCGTCACCGGACGGCTTCTCTTTTTTGTGTTCTCTGAAATGCCGCCTCGCTTCAGAGTAAAACATTCGTGACTTCAATAACTCGGCCAGTGTCCATTTAATCATCCCCATGGTCCGGGGAGCATGATGCATGAATCTCATGTCAGGTTCTCGAGGCAGGTCATTCTCTCCCAAAACCCATTGATTGATAGGAGCCGAAAAATGGGACATAAAACCCAATAAATCTAGAGTGCTGTCATACACATAAGATGGCTGCCAGCCAAACTATGCTTATGACGGTTGCTCAGCTGACTGCCGTCTCTCCCATTCACAGGAGCGCTCGTTTGCCCGAGTGCTCATGTGTTCTCTGAGGAAGTCGCCAGCTGACATGTTGGCCGGTGACTTATCTCCAGGAGATCAATGCAATCGGCAGTCCAAAATTAGACATGCGCGATCGACGTCTCCCCTGACAAATCGTCATCTTGCTCCCCCATACACAGTAGATGGACGTCGGCTAAACGATGCTTCTGCCGACAGCTATCTCAACTGACACTCCCGTACACATAAATGCTCGTTTGCCTGAACGCTCGTGTGAGGAAGGAGACTGCTAGGTTGGCCGGTGATTTATCTCCGGGAGCACAATACGATTGTCAGTCCAAAATCGGACCTCTGTGGTCGACATCTCCTCCTACAATCATTCATCCGGCTCCAACAAACACAGTTGACCATCAGTTGAACCTGTCGATATGTTCGGGTTCGGCCGACATTTAGTCTGTATATGGGACCTTAAGGCTAGGTCCTTACGGATTGGGCCTTTTATGAACCTTAATATATGATTATGAATTTGGTTTGCTGTTTCACCCAAGAAACAATGCCACGTTTGTCCATCTTGAAGAAATCCAGATGTGAGGAGCACAACGCACAATAGGGGTGATAACCTATGGAAGGAGAGTGGATAAGTTCTGGTTTCGCTCCCTTGGTGGAGTTGTGATCGGCACAACTCCTATGTACTTATGAAGAAAAACCATCTGCTGCTGCCCCATTACTGGTGGATAAGTCCTCCAGGAGATATTGGATCCAGTTGGATAATTTATGTTGCTGTAGTAAACCAATTTCTTCAACAATGATAAGATTTTTCATTCACAATGCGTTTCAACGCCATACCAGCGTTATAAGTGATAAAAACCAAATGACATTGTCCATCTGAGCTCATGGACCATGGTAGAACGAATTTGAAGGAAACTCCTGTCTGCGCACTGGATTGTTACATTGGTTTACAATACTTAGTGTAAGTAATCTCTTCTGTTTCTTTTCTTAGGTAAAGATCACGTGTGTCGTTTCATAGGATGTGGGAGGAACGATCGATTTAATTATGTGGTAATGCAATTACAGGTAAACTTTTAAGGCAAAGATTTTTCTTTTTTTTCTGTATTTTTTGATAAATATTGTTAGATTAAGGTAAGGGGTAATGTCTTCTCTCCTGCCACATCTCAGCTGTTCTTGGGGCTAAGTTGGGTGGATACTGGGAATGGTTCTTACTTATTATGCAGCTATGAATTCTGTCTGCTAGTGTGTATGAAGCACCTAAATTTATGCATGAACCGCCTATATTCATGAAGGGTATAAAATATACGAACACTCCAGCAAACCTTTGGAGATTGTTGGAAATTACATGCCAGTGTATTTCTTCTTTTCTCACTGGCTATAAACTGCATCCCAGAAACCTCTGCGTATGTTATTAAAGGGAATGTATAGATTTGTCTGTGTGTACTTAAATAAACATATTCCTGGGGGGAGGGGCTATTTTTATTTTATCCATGCAAAAACTACCTGTTGAGGCACCACTTGGCTAGGTATATTGTACCGTATGTATGCCATCTTAGGCTGTGTGCACACGTTCAGGATTTTTCGTGTTTTTTTTCGCTATAAAAACGCTTAAAAAACGCATACATATGCATCCCATCATTTGTAATGCATTCTGCAATTTTTGTGCATATGTTGCGTTTTTTTCCTCGAAAAAAACGCATCGCGGTAAAAAACGCAGCATGTTCATTAATTTTGCGCATTTTTCACGTTTTTACTGCTTTTTAATTGCATTGGGAAAGCTCCAGAAAAAAACGTACTTTGTATTTATTGTTTTCACTGGTAATTTGTCCCCCATTTTTATTTCTTTAGGAAAGGTAAGAGTTATATGACAGTGTTAATAGATGGTTTCTCTTCTCTTCAGGGTCGAAATTTGGCAGATCTCCGACGTAGTCAATCCAGAGGTACCTTCTCTATCAGCACCATGCTACGACTTGGACGACAGATCTTGGAAGCTATTGAGAGCATTCATTCTGTGGGCTTCTTACACCGAGATATTAAACCAGTGAGTATGGGATAATTAGATCTAGTTCCTTTATATGAAGATGATTAGTTTATGTTAAGATGCCCTCCAAAGTATATTTTGAATTTCTTCTGCGTTACTAAACGACAACTTTACTCCTGATCTGACACAATTTGTCGTTTGTCTATTCTATAGGAATGACTGCACATATGGTTTACTTGTATTTCAATTTTCCTTCCATTGCTTACTTTTTACTTTTAGTCCAATTTTGCAATGGGCCGATTTCCAAGTACCTGTCGGAAGTGCTACATGCTGGACTTTGGGCTAGCAAGGCAGTTTACAAACTCCTGTGGAGATGTTCGGCCGGTAAGTTTTTGAATACCTGACCTGAAATTTGATATATTATTTTTCATAATTTTTTGTTTATAAAAGTAATCTGTGTGCTGTACACTAATTGTATTTGGATATTTATGTTGCTGCTTACATCATAAAACTTTTTTTAATGTAATTTAACTTTATTAAATTGTTCTTTAGGCATTGCAAATTGTTATTTTTTTGTAATCGGTACTTACCTTATTTTGCTTCCTTCTCTGTCAAACGCCATACTACAGTGCGGTTTCAGTGACCACTTCATGCTCCTTTAGAATCTGCTTTCATCTGCTGCTTAACAAGATCCATTCACTGTATTCATACAGTTTTTGTATGGGTCTTTGCCTGTCTTCTCCTCACTCCTGTACTCAGAGAGGGGAATTCCTGCACACAGATTATGTGAATATAGAGCACAGATTTTTGATAAGCAGCAGATGAAAGCAGCTTCTAAAGTAGCATGAACTAGGCATTGCAACAGAACTGCAACATCGTGTTTGGAAGTAAATGAAGCAAAATAAGGTAATTAACTAGATTACAACAATTCATAACAGTGCAATGCCTGTGTGTGTGTTTTATTGGCACTTTAAGACCTCTTTTAGATGCCCTCAGAGAGTGCATTTATAGAATGGAGGGAGTGAGCCTATTGCTTATGCTGTGTTATTTTTCCTTTGTAAATGCTTTTACCATCTTTTACTGCCATCGATAATGCATGTGAAAGGGTTTAGCTATTTACCATCTAAATTTGCTTGCTACATGCCTTTGCGTTAAAAATTTTGACACTTAAGTGCCTATTCACATCACGCTACATAGATCAAAACTTATGGTCGATCAAAGCTCATGGTCGATCATAGAGCATCTAGCATATCCAACATGGGTCCAGTATATGATGGAAAAAAAATTTTAATTTTTTCTTTTGGGTTTTTTTTTTCCTTCCTACCTGTGTTCCAAGAGCATCACCATTAATCTTACCCTGTAATGTACTGGAGAAACAGGAGTTCTGTGGGAAGCTTTTCTGACACTCTTTTTTGGGTTTTGTCTTAACAGTGTCCATTGTGTGGTAACAATGACCGGGCAGTATGATTCTCCAGATCAGTACAGATTTGGTGATAATAAACTTGTCCATTTAATTTTATTATTATTTTGGTAGTGAAAAATTAATTCTGAAATTTTTTTTTAAAAATAAAATGAACAATTGTGTCACCATTTTCTGAGAACTGTAATTTTTTAATCTGCTGCTGATGTTACTGTATAAGGGCTTGGTTTTTTGCAGGTTCAGCTGAAGTTTTTATTGATCCAGTGCTGCCTTTTTTTTTTTTTTTTTTTTTTTTTTTGGGGGGGGTGTAATGCGTCGACCAAAATAAAATGTAAATTCTAATGTAGGATTTAAATAATTATATATTTTGGTCAATCTGTGATGCCAAATGTGTTTTTTTTCTTTTTTCTCTTTACTTTTTTTTTAAGAGGTAAAGGATGATTTAAATATATATATTTATTTTTGTCAAAAATATATATATATTTTTACACTTTATTTTTTTGTTTCTGAGCCTGCGGTTGCTTAATGGCTTAAACTATACATTGCAATATTTTAGTATGCGGTGAAATCGTGGGCTTTAGCTGTATAGCTGCCATAATACCTTGTGGAAGTAGCTGCTGTTTATGGCCAAAAAGTTGATATTCAGATGCAAGAAAAATCTAAGCCAATGATGGATCTGTCTTGTTTTCTGTTTTGCCCAATCCTGTGCAAGACTGAATTATTAATGAATGTTACAGAATGCACATGGCAAAAATAGCAGGTGTGCCGAACGGGCCACTGGTTGCCACAGGAACCTGTCCAGCGCCAACAAACCTTGTCCTGAACCATTGGGGCTGCGGCCTGAGCCTCCATAGGTAATAGTGGGCTGATAATCTCGTTAGCCCTGCTCCAGATGAGAGTGGAGGATACGATTTGTTGCAGGACACATTTGCATCAGATGCTGCAGAGTCCTAACTGGATTAGCATTCGGGCACCTGCCCCTGCTGTGGAGTCGCTAATGATCTGCCATCGTGGAGACACGCACAATGGTGGAGGCATAGCTGCCTTTCTTTTAGCTCCATACAACGTTGATTAGTTAAATGAGGGTGAAAATTACTCAATGAATTTCACTTAAGAGCGACATTACATTCTTAATCCATTTTGAAAACTTTTTTTTAAAGGGACGCCATTATTTGTACCTTTTATAAGGTGTAATCGGAGATTGGAAAAAAGGCCAAGTTCCCCCCGATATAGCACTACTGTTGTCAGAAGGAGGGGTGTCTGGGCTGATCATTCAATCTCCAAATTCTCAATTCATGGATAAAAACTGTCTTCACTGAATACAGATTTTTTCATCACAGAGAAATGAGATAACAGTTGGTGCTCATAAGGTTCTATGAAGAACTGCAAATGCTCTTTCAGGAGAACTTGCAGCAGAATGTCTAGCTCCTCCCCTCTATAGAAGCTTACGAGCACTAACTATCATCTATCTCTGTCAGGGCTGCCACTAGGAATTTTGGGGCCCCATACTGGCAAAATTTTCGGGTCTTCCTTGAGACTCCGCCCAGGCTCTACCCCAGACATGCCTCCACCCCTTGTACCATCCACAGTCCCACTGCCCTCTCTTGCAAAAACTCCACTTCTGCACCACATCCACACCAATCACACATTTACAGTTCCCGTCACCACATACATGGCCAGCAGCTTTTGTTTTGGCCAAAAGATTTTTTAATCCACCACCAAGACAAGGTAGACTCTTTTGGCCAGACTCTACTCTACTGTAACTTACTAAACACTTGTTAAAATATCCAAGACAATTTAGGTATATTATTATTTATTTTTCAATTTTTAAATGACCAATAATATCACAAAAAAGGAAAAATACCGCCACACCATGATCAGACACCATATTACTACCACATACAAGAAACAAATACAGCCACACCATGTCCAGATCACATATTACCACCACATGGTGACCAATACCACATCACATACAAGGGACAACTACCACCACACCATGACCTGACCACATATTACCACCACAGTGACCAAATAATAGTACATACAAGGGTCAAATACCGCCACACCTTGGCCGGACAACATATTACCACCTCATAGTGACTGAATACTGCAATACTGATCATTAATAAAAAAAAGCAAAACACAATACTATCACCATAAGTGCCATTATACACAGGAGACCTGTACTTAGTATGCAGTGTCTGTGTACAGGTAATAGTGATCACTGGTGACATTATACACAGGAGCTCTGTATATAGTATACAGTGTATAGTGTCTGTGTACAGGTAACACACTAACTTACCAGTGATGTCTCTTGGTGAAGTCCTTCAGCCTCGCTTTCCATCTTCATCCAGCACAGACCGCCATCACTTCTTCCAGCCAGGGCTCGTCTCTGCAGGAAATAACATAGTTATCTAGAGCTCCGCTTGCAGAACACATTGCTTAATTTTTCCCCGACTTCTATACTACACCAGATGAAGAAAAAAAGGCGACCTAGTGTCGCTCTGCACAGTAACAGGATCGCCCCCCGTTTAACCCCTTTCTGACATTGGACGTACTATCCCGTCGAGGTGGGGTGGGCCCGTATGACCACCGACGGGATAGTATGTCCAGCGCGATCGGCGGCGCTCACGGGGTGGAGCGCGGCCGATCGCGGCCGGGTGTCAGCTGACTATCGCAGCTGACATCCGGCACTATGTGCCAGGAGCGGTCACGGACCACCCCCGGCACATTAACCCCCGGCACACCGCGATCAAACATGATCGCGGTGTGCCGGCGGTACAGGGAAGCATCGCGCAGGGAGGGGCCTCCCTGCAGGCTTCCCTGAGACCCCCGGAGCAACGCGATGTGATCGCGTTGCTGCGAGGGTCTCTTACCTCCTCCTCGCTGCAGGTGCCCGGATCCAAGATGGCCGCGGCATCCGGGTCCTGCAGGGAGGGAGGTGGCTTACCAAGTGCCTGCTCAGAGCAGGCACTTGGTAAGCCTGCAGTGCTGTAAGTCAGATCGGTGATCTGACAGAGTGCTGTGCAAACTGTCAGATCAGGGATCTGTGATGTCCCCCCCCCCCCCCCCCCGGGACAAAGTAAAAATGTAAAAAAAAAAATTTCCACATGTGTAAAAGAAAAAAAAAAAAAAAAATCCTAAATAAAGAAAAAAAAAATATTATTCCCATAAATACATTTCTTTATCTAAATAAAAAAAAACAATAAAAGTACACATATTTAGTATCGCCGCGTCCGTAACGACCCCACTTATAAAACTATATCACTAATTAACCCCTTCAGTGAACACCGTAGGAAAAAAAAAAAACGAGGCAAAAAACAACGCTTTATTATCATACCGCCGAACAAAAAGTGGAATAACACGCGGTCAAAAAGACGGATATAAATAACCATGGTACCGCTGAAAACGTCATCTTGTCCCGCAAAAAACGAGCTGCCATACAGCGTCATCAAAGGAAAAATAAAAAAGTTATAGTCCTCAGAATAAAGCGATGCCAAAATAATTATTTATTCTATAAACTATTTTTTATCGTATAAAAGCGCCAAAACATAAAAAAATGATATAAATGAGGCATAGCTGTAATCGTACTGACCCGAAGAATAAAACTGCTTTATCAATTTTACCAAACGTGGAACGGTATAAACGCCTCCCCAAAAGAAATTCATGAATAGCTGTTTTTTTGTCATTCTGCTTCACAAAAATCGGAATAAAAAGCGATCAAAAACTGTCACGTGTCCGAAAATGTTACCAATAAAAACGTCAACTCGTCCCGCAAAAAACAAGACCTCACATGACTCTGTGGACCAAAATATGGAAAAATTATAGGTCTCAAAATGTGGAGACACAAAATCTTTTTTGCTATAAAAAGCGTCTTTTAGTGTGTGACGGCTGCCAATCATAAAAATCCGCTATAAAAAATGCTATAAAAGTAAATCAAACCCCCCTTCATCACCCCCTTAGTTAGGGAAAAATAATAAAATTAAAAAAATGTATTTATTTCCATTTTCCCGTTAGGGCTAGGGTTAGGGCTAGGGTTGGAGCTAAAGTTAGGGTTATGGTTTGGATTACATTTACGGTTGGGATTAGGGTTGGGATTAGAGTTAGGGGTGTGTCAGGGTTAGGGGTGTGGTTAGGGTTACCGTTGGGATTAGGGTTAGGGGTGTGTTTGGATTAGGGTTTCAGTTAGAATTGGGGAGTTTCCACTGTTTAGGCACATCAGGGGCTCTCCAAACGCAACATGGCGTCCGATCTCAATTCCAGCCAATTCTGCATTGAAAAAGTAAAACCGTGCTCCTTCCCTTCCGAGCTTTCCCGTGCGCCCAAACAGGGGTTTACCCCAACATATGGGGCATCAGCGTACTCGGGACAAATTGGACAACAACTTTTGGGGTCCAAGTTCTCTTGTTACCCTTGGGAAAATATAAATTTGGGGGGCTAAAAATCATTTTTGTGGGAAAAACAAAGATGTTTTATTTTCACGGCTCTGCATTGTAAACTGTAGTGAAACACTTGGGGGTTCAAAGTTCTCACAACACATCTAGATAAGTTCCTTGGGAGGTCTAGTTTCAATATGGGGTCACTTGTGGGGGGTTTCTACTGTTTGGGTACATCAGGGGCTCTGCAAATGCAACGTGATGCCTGCAGACCAATCCATCTAAGTCTGCATTCCAAATGGCGCTCCTTCCCTTCCGAGCTCTGCCATGCGCCCAAACAGTGGTACCCTCCCACATATGGGGTATCAGCATACTCAGGACAAATTGGACAACAACTTTTGGGGTCCAATTTCTCCTGTTACCCTTGGGAAAATAAAAAATTGGGGGCGAAAAGATAATTTTTGTGAAAAAATATGATTTTTTATTTTTACGGCTCTGCATTATAAACTTCTGTGAAGCACTTGGTGGGTCAAAGTGCTCACCACACATCTAGATAAGTTCCTTAGGGGGTCTACTTTCCAAATTGGTGTCACTTGTGGGGGGTTTCAATGTTTAGGCACATCAGGGGCTCTCCAAACGCAACATGGCGTTCCATCTCAATTCCAGTCAGTTTTGCATTGAAAAGTCAAATGGCGCTCCTTCCCTTCCGAGCTCTGCGGTGCGCCCAAACAGTGGTTTACCCCCACATATGGGGTATCAGCGTACTCAGCACAAATTGTACAACATCTTTTGGGGTCCATTTTCTCCTGTTACCCTTGGTAAAATAAAGCAAATTGGAGCTGAAATAAATTTTGTGTAAAAAAAATTTTAAATGTTCATTTTTATTTAAACATTCCAAAAATTCCTGTGAAACACCTGAAGGGTTAATACATTTCTTGAATGTGGTTTTGAGCACCTTGAGGGGTGCAGTTTTTAGAATGGTGTCACACATGGGTATTTTCTATCATATAGACCCCTCAAAATGACTTCAAATGAGATGTGGTCCCTAAAAAAAAATGGTGTTGTAAAAATGAGAAATTGCTGGTCAACTTTTAACCCTTATAACTATAAGTAGACATGTGGGAAATGTTACTTATTAAGTATTTTGGGTGACATATCTCTGTGATTTAAGGGCATAAAAATTCAAAGTTGGAAAATTGCGAAATTTTCAAAATGTTTGCCAAATTTCCGTTTTTTTCACAAATAAACGCAAGTTATATCGAAGAAATTTTACCACTATCATGAAGTACAATATGTCACGAGAAAACAGTGTCAGAATCGCCAAGATCCGTTGAAGCGTTCCAGAGTTATAACCTCATAAAGGGACAGTGGTCAGAATTGTAAAAATCGGCCCGGTCATTAACGTGCAAACCACCCTTGGGGGTAAAGGGGTTAAAGCAGTATCCTCAAAAAATAAAATAAATGCATCACTGCAGTAATAATATCCCTTAATTAGCCCCTATGGTAATAATATCCGCATCCTGGCCCCGTGTATCTCATTCCTGGCTCCAGCCATATGTTCTCCCATCCTGCCTTCATGTGTATCCATTCTGCCCCCATATGATCTCCCCATCTGTCCCATGATCCTGACCCATCTGTCCCATTATCCTGCCGCCCCATCTGTCTCCATCTTATCCATCCTGCTCCGTGATCCTGCACCATGATCCTGCCCCATCTGTCTCCATCCCGCCCCATCTGTCTCCATCCTGTCTCACATTCTGCCCCCCTGTGTCTCACATTCTGCCCCCCTGTGTCTCACATTCTGCCCCCCTGTGTCTCACATTCTGCCCCCCTGTGTCTCACATTCTGCCACCTGTCACACACTCTGCCCCTTGTGTAGTTTCCATACCTGCCCCCTGTGTCTCGCATTCTGCCCCGTGTCACGCATTCTGTCCCCCTGTGTTGTTTTCATTCCTGCCCCCTGTGGTGTTTCCATTCCTGCCCCCAATGTTTTCATTCCTGCCTCCAATGTTTCCATTCCTGCCCCTTGTGGTGTTTCCATTCCTGCCCCCTGTGGTGTTTCCATTCCTGCCCCCTGTGGTGTTTCCATTCCTGCCCCCTGTGTTCTTTTTTCGTGCCCCTGTGTCCCCCATCCTGCCTTCCTGTCTTTATCATGCCCCGGGCTTGCCGCATTCAGTTTAAAAAAAAACAAACAAAAAAAAAAACCCTTACCTGGCCGCTGTCCAGCGCCGACATCCATCCCGGGCATTTCATGCACGTCATACGCCGGCGACGTGCTCGCTGATGTCAGCTGCCAGCCTCCGATTGGCGGCTTTAACTGTTGCCTTGCGGGCTCGTCCGGGCTTCAGACGCAGGTTCAGTGTACTGTCATAAGCCTGCCGCTGGGGCCCGGGCCCGATGGGCAGATGAGACGGGGCCCGATGCGGGCCCCCTCTGCCCACCGGGCCCTATACGCCAGTCAGGGCAGTAATGCCCTGATGGCGGCCGTGATCTCTGTAATGGGAAAAGTTTGTCTTCACTGATTTTTCCAATGAATTGGGAATGAAAGATCAGTCCAGGAGGAGAAAGATGCAGATTTCTGATAAGACGTATTAGAAATTTTCTTATATTCATGTGTACTATTAATTTAATAAATAAAATTCCAAATGGTGGTTAAACCTTATAGATTATTGCTTATGCCATCACTTAGCAAGAGGGGAAGATTCCTTAATCACCTTTGTGCAGAATGATGTAACTGTTCTTCCACACTGGGGTTCACATTTGTAAAGGGGGCTGATCTCCCTCAACACATGGTAGATGCCGGCTATGATATGTAACCTGCATCTGTCTCTAAGGGTACCGTCACACATTGAAATTTCCATCGCTATGACGTTACGATTCCTGACGTTCTAGCGATATCGTTACGATATCGCTGTGTCTGACACGCTACTGCGATCAGACACCCTGCTGAGAATCGTACGTCGTAGCAGATCGTTTGGAACTTTCTTTCGTCGCTTGATCACCCGCTGACATCGCTGGATCGTTGTGTGTGACAGCGATCCAGCGATGTCTTCGCTTGTAACCAGGGTAAACATCGGGTAACTAAGCGCAGGGCCGCGCTTAGTAACCCGATGTTTACCCTGGTTACAAGCGTAAACGTAAAAAAACAAACAGTACATACTCACCCGTCGGTGTCCTTCAGGTCCCTTGCCGTCTGCTTCCTGCTCTGAGTGCCGGCCGGAAAGTGAGAGCAGATCACAGCGGTGCTGCGCTCTGCTCTCACTGTACGGCTGCACTCAGAGCAGGAAGCAGACGGCAAGGGACCTGAAGGACACCGACGGGTGAGTATGTACTGTTTGTTTTTTTACGTTTACGCTGGTAACCAGGGTAAACATCGGGTTACTAAGCGCGGCCCTGCGCTTAGTTACCCGATGTTTACCCTGGTTACCCGGGGACTTCGGCATCGCTCCAGCGCCGTGATTGCACAGTGTGACCGCAGTCTACGACGCTGGAGCGATGATTATACGACGCTGCGACGTCACGAATCGTGCCGTCGCAGCGATGAAAATTTCAATGTGTGACGGTACCCTAACAGCCGGAGTTGATCCTTTTTTTTTTTTTTAAATTCGTTTATTAATTGCAGTATAAATCATACACACATTTGCTTGCATTCATTATTATCCATTAGGTACATAGAATTACCATACATAGCCATGTCTGGAGTATTACAAAGGTGATAATCAATGCATGTCAATCATTTGTTCATATCCTATTTTAAACCTTAACTACTTTAACTTCTAATAAAACCTCTAAAACTAACATACTGCCGCTTGGAGGAGAGTTCTAAATAGGTTCTGCCCTGTGAGTAAATAATGTCCGCATAATCGTACACCCATTTCTTATGCAAATGCTGAGTTATTTTAACCTAAACAGTATAGGTACCGTCACACTAAACGATATCGCTAGCGATCCGTGACGTTGCAGCGTCCTGGATAGCGATATCGTTGTGTTTGACACGCAGCAGCTATCAGGATCCTGCTGTGATATCGCTGGTCGTTGATTAAAGTTCTGAACTTTATTTGGTCGTCAGATCGCCGTGTATCGTTGTGTTTGACAGCAAAAGCAATGATACCAGCGATGTTTTACAATGGTAACCAGGGTAAATATCGGGTTACTAAGCGCAGGGCCGCGCTTAGTAACCCGATGTTTACCCTGGTTACCAGTGTAAAATGTAAAAAAACAAACAGTACATGCTCACCCTCTGATGTCTGTCACACGTCCCTCGCCGTCCGCTTCCTGCACTGACTGTGAGCTCCGGCCGGCCGCAAAGTGAAAGTACAGCACAGCGGTGACGTCACCGCTCTGCTGTTAGGGCCGGCGCTCAGTCAGTGCAGGAAGCGGACGCCGGGGAACGCGAAGGTGAGTATGTACTGTTTGTTTTTTTACATTTTACACTGGTAATCAGGGTAAACATCGGGTTACTAAGCGCGGCCCTGCGCTTAGCAACCCAATGTTTACCCTGGTTACCCGGGGACCTCGGCATCGTTGGTCGCTGGAGAGCGGTCTGTGTGACAGCTCTCCAGCGACCAAACAGCGACGCTGCAGCGATCGGCATCGTTGTCTGTATCGCTGCAGCGTCGCTTAGTGTGACGGTACCTTATGGCAGGAGGAGTTCCATCTTCCCCATATCTTCTCAAATTTGGCCGGACTACCTCTATTCTGATACAATGTCCGCTCATACGGAATAATTGAGTTCACCAAGTCAACCCATGCTCTAAGAGTTGGACAAGAACCACCCATCCATCGCAGAGCCAACACCTTTCATGCCAAAAACAGCGTCTCCCTCAGAAAAATTCCTGTATGATGATCCCAAGTCTCTGCCTCCCACACTCCAAATAAGCATACCAGGGGTTCAAGTGGGACAGGGATCGAAACCAATGATGTCAATAATATCGTCACTTCACTCCAGTATCGAAAGACAACAGGACATTTCCATATCATATGGATAAAATCTGCATCACTAGAATGACACCTCAAGCAGTCTGATGAGTGTAGACGACCCATCTTAAAAAGACGAGTCGGGGTCAGATAGGATTGATATATAATGTACAGCTGGGTCATCCTATTATTAACTGATGGGGAGACCTTAGTTGGAGATTCCAAGATTTCATCCCATTCCTCTCCCAGTGTATCTGGAAGAAGCTGTCCCCATTTCCCCTTAATTGAATCTACGGTGGATCCTTCACCTATGGATAACAGATGGGTATATAAAGAGGAAATAAGTCCCTGGGGACCCTGCGAATTAAGGATTCAAATTAACGGTAAATCTGAAATAGCTCGACCTGTACCCGCATTCCGTACATGTGATTGGAAGGCTGACCTTAATTGTAAGTAGCGGAAAAATTGAGATTTCGGTATGTTATAAGTATTTTGTAATTGTTCAAAGGAAACAAAAATCCCCTGGTTATGTAAATTACTCACTGTAAGGACACCATACAATATCCAGAATTCAGTGGACGGATGGCCCAATAATCCCGGAAAATAACTATTATTCCACAGTGGCATTTCAGCTGCTATATCGGCAAATCCTGTTACCTTTTTTATTTGCCTCCATATTGATCGTGCCAACCGGAGCAAAGGTAGTAAACGAGGAACAGCAATTCTCTCCATCTCCAAAAACCCCAGCGGACAATCAATTTTAGCTGAGTGCAGAATATGGCTTTCAGAGTTAGGAAGGGATTTCCCGGGCATCCACATATTCAACATTTTAGCCTGACCAGCAAGGTAATATAAATAAAAGTCTGGTAGGGCCGCCCCACCCCCTTGTTTGGGTCTTTGCAGAGTGGATAACTTAAGTTTAGGCCTAGCCTTTCCCCATATGAAAGATGTAGAAAGAGAATTTAGGGTTGCAAAGAAAGATTTAGGTATTAAAACTGCACTGTGTTGAAAACAGTAGCTCAATTTTGGGAGCAATATCATTTTGATGAGGTTGATACGACCAGCCACAGACAGCGGGAGTTTGTCCCAGGTAGCAAATTTGGATTTAACCAGGTCCAGTAGCGGAAATATATTAAGATGCAAGTCTAAGTGACTGCGCTGGGACATATGTATTCCTAGATATTTAAACTTGGAGACAATGGGTAGCAGTGAGAGGGTTTCAAGGCAGGACATTGGGGTATGGGAGAGAGGCATCAGAGCAGATTTCTCCCAATTTATAGAGAGACCAGAAAATTTACTAAATTTATCAATCATCGTTATTACTTTTGGTAATGTGTCTTCCGTTTGATCCATAAACACCACCATATCATCAGCATAGAGATCAATGACGTCCACACGATCAGCGATATGTATCCCTTTAATATCTACAGAGGACCTCATTCGTATTGCCAAGGCCTCTATCGCCAAGGCAAATAAAGCTGGGGAGAGAGGGCATCCTTGTCGAGTTCCTCTATGTAGAGAAAACGGTGCAGACATAGAGCCATTCACCACCATCCGTGCCCTAGGCTTCGCATATAATGTACCTATCCCTCTCAGAAATGTATTCCCAAACCCATATTTCCGTAAACATGCAATTAAAAAGGGCCATTCAAGGAAGTCAAAAGCCTTGGCTGCGTCCAGCGAAGCTAATGCCCACCTGTTATCTGGTTCCAGAGAACTATATTGAATGACCGACTGCACCCGTCTGATGTTGATAGAAGTATTTTTCCCGGGCATAAAACCGGTTTGATCCAGGTGTATGAGATCTAATATGATCGTGTTCAATCTAGTGGCTAGGATTTTAGTAAAAATTTTATAGTCCACATTCACCAAAGAGATTGGTCTATATGATCCACAATCCAGAGGATCCTTCCCCTCCTTCCTGAGCACGACAATATTAGCATCATAAAACGTTTCGGGTACAGATTCCCCCTCCCATATTCCCTTGAGTAACTTCAGCAATATAGGTGCCAATTTGTCACGGTATTTCCTATAGAACTCAATGGGAAACCCATCAGGTCCCGGGGCCTTCACAGTTGCCATATCTGTTATAGCATGTTCTACCTCTTCCAGGGTAAATTCAGCCTCCATAAGGGCTTGTTGGGATGGGCTTAGCGAGGGGAATGTTATATCCGATAAATAATCCAAGCATTCATCAATATCAAAACCACTGCTAGACTTGTACAACGAGGTATAATAATCATAAAAGCCCTGAAGTATTCCATCAGTAGAGGATACTAATGAGCCATCGGACACCCGGATCTGTAATATTGTATTGGAGGTATTGTGTTGGCGTACCAAGAAGGCCAGAAGTGTACTGGCCTGATTCCCCAGCTCAAAATAGGACTGGCGAGTAAAAAATAATTTGCGTTTTGACTTAACATCTGCGTGTTGGGTATATAGTCTCTGGGAAGTAAGCCATTCGATTCTATTACTGCTGGACTGATTAGCTATATAAGTGGCCTCTGAATCTTTTAATCTTTGCTCTATCTCCTCATCCTCCCTCGCCGTTACCCTCTTAATATAGGAGATAGTAGAGGACAAGCACCCCCTCAAGTATGCCTTCAGGGTGTCCCAAAATAAACCGAGGTTTTGGAGTTCCGAGTGTTAGAATAAAACTATTCAACTGATCAATCGTCCTATCACTAGAGTCTATTAATTTTAACCAAAAAGGATTCAATTTCCAGGATCTATTATTATTATCGGATTGTCCAAATTTAAGTTTAAGAATAATTGGGCTATGGTCTGAGATCCCCCGACTACCATGTTCAATACTATCCACCCATAATGCCAAACCACCCGACCCAAATATATAGTCTATTCGAGATAAAGACTGTCTAGTAGATGAATGGCAAGTGTACCCTCTGACCTCTGGGTGACTTATTCTCCATAAATCTAGCCAACCACTACCATCCATAAACAGTGCCAATTGAGAGGGGGGTTGAGGTAAAGTTTCCCCTGATGCTGCGCCATCTAATCTCAATCTATCCATGGATTGATTCATAACTTAGTTAAAGTCTCCCATGCAGATAACATTGGCTTCCGGATATTTTAAGGAGAAGCTCAGAGCCATACGGAGGATTGACATGTTGGCAGGAGGGGGGTTATAGATACACAGCAACACATACTCTCGTGAGTTGATGAATGCATGCACCTCGGGGTCACGTCTTGCCTCCTTGGCCTCCCATCTGACCTCCTTGTGTATCAATAGAGAGACCCCTCTTGAATAACTAGTGTGGAAGGCATGTAGGGACCACTGTACCCACGGTTTTTGCATACATCGAGCCGTGTCCCTTGTTAAATGTGTTTCTATTAGTGCTACGATGTGAGGGTGACATCTTTTTTATCTGTGAAAATACCTTAATTTTCTTTCTAGGGGTTTTAATACCTCGTATATTCCAGGTCATACATATAATTTCAGCCCCCATGTTTACTTTTAAAGGAAGAGCTAATGCATATCATTATTATTCGGGTGCATTTCGGCAGCATTATACAGGGCAAAGAGTTAGTATCCGCGGCAGTCTTACTTAGTAAACAACCAAAACTGGTACATAAAACCAAACTAAACGAAAAAACTTGAACAGTAGGGGAGAGTATTTCCATACTCCCACAGTCAGATTGAAAAGGGGATACCCTCACTGGATTCAGTGTCCGGTATTGCTGACATTTTCCGCACCCATACGGAAAGCTCTAGTTACATTGCCATTAATCAAGGAACCCAGGTTAGGAATCTTCCACATTCGGCCCTCCGTGAGACCGCAGCCACTCAGTCGCCTCCGCTGGGTCTGTGAAGAATAAGGAGGAGCCCTTATGGACGATACGGAGCCGGGCTGGATAGAGCATACAGTAGACGATGTTCTTATCTCTGAGTTGCTTCTTAACATCCATAAATCGTGCCCGCTGCTTTTGAAGTTCCATGGAAAAATCTGGAAAAATCGATATGGTGGCATTATCAAATTTAATAAGGCCCTTCTGTCGCGCCAAACGAAGGATGGCATCCCTGTCTCTGCAATTAAGAAGACGTGCCAGGAAAGGTCGCGGTGGGGCTCCGGGAGGGAGAAGCCTCGTCGGTACCCTATGGGCCCTCTCCACCGAAAATGTTGAGGAGAATCCATCTCCCAGTGAAGACTTAAGCCATTCCTCTAAAAATTGCTCGGGCTGCTGACCCTGACCGCTCCGGAAGACCTATAATTCGGATATTATTGCGACGTAGCCTATTTTCCAAATCATCTGCCTTTTGCTTCCAGGCATTTACGGATCCAGTAGCTTTAGTCAGCTTAGCCTCCACAGGAGTGATAGTGTCTTCTATATGAGACACCCTCGTTTCAACCTCCGAAATACGCCCTCTCATAGCTTGCATGTCATGTCGCAGGCGGCCCACCTCAGTATGCACATCTTCTATTTTCTCCGTAAGAGATGATCTAGTGAGGGAGATAGCCTGCATCAACTGCTCCGATGCCTGTTTGAGTCAGCTCATCCTCTTCTCCCTCCCCAGTACCATCAGAGGGGCGACCCCTGCGCTGAGATGATGCAGGGTTATTTCTAAGGTTGCGTACATTATCATGAGAATCATCCTTGGCATATTTTTTAAGCTTTTCAGCAGCCGTCGCTCCTCTAGGATGCTGCATGGCGGGTACACACAAGGGGATCCCACAAAGTGATTTCAGAGGTAATTGTAGATAAGCTGTGCTCTGATTTTATGGTTGTAGATGAACCGAACTCCGACCCCAGGTCCTATATAGTATTGGACTGTGCTCCAAGGCTCCACAAGCTTGACAAATATTGATAATGAGGATCACAGGGTGGTTGTCTGGATGATTGCTTAGGCCCTATATGATTGGGCGGGCACTCAGTCCGTGTACAGAGGGGGAGCAGCAGGGAGGGGGTTAATTCCCGATATTATAGTGCTGCCAATGAAGCGACTGTATGACAGGGGGAGCACAGGGCCCAATATTTTAGGGCACACACCGCACCACCCCTCTAGTTCCTTAAGTGCTCGATCACCTTCCAAGCAGCACCGCAGGTGTACAAGGCACCGCTCCCTTTGCCGTTAGGGAGCGCGCTGTATTAATGGCCGCTGCTCCCCGTGAGCACCGCTATCCCTCTCAGGCCTCCCAACTTCTGTGCACCAGCACAGCTCTCACCGCTGCGATCCTGCCCCCGTCGGCTCCGATGAGAAGAAAGTCCGGCTTCAGCAGGAGGTGGTGGCGCCACGTCCTGTATCCCCGAACGCGAGCACCGAAGATGGCCGCCGCTGCACGTGAGTCCTCCTGGCGTCTCTGTCCCTGCAGCTTCTGCCGCCTCGGATCACCGCAGCAGCCGTCCGGAGAGCTCACAAGGTTCCTCAGAGCGAGGGGTTCCAGCCCCTGTCGGTAACGTTTACTGAAGTGCAGTATATATGGCAGGATTAGTTTAGGATAGATGGAGCTTTCACTCAGTGCGTCCTTCTTCTCCAGCTACATAGCCACGCCCCCCGGAGTTGATCTTTGCCCTTCTGCAGTTAATCATTTAGACATTGCCGTCGATCTCTGACAATGACGTTTAAATTAAGTCATTGTATGTTGACTAAAAAAAAAAAAAGTGTGTAAAAAAAAAAAAAAAAAAAAAATGCAAAAAAAAAAAAAAAAAGTTTTGTATCGCTGCATCTGTGAAAGTCCAGTCTGTTAAAATATTAAAACTTAACCTAATATATTAAATGGCGTGAGGAGAAATAACATGGAAATGCCAGAATTGCAATAAAGAAAGCAATAAAAAGTTATCAAAATGTCATATTTATTCTATGTGAATATCAATGAATGTCTGCTCGCTAAGCAAAAATAACAAGATCTCGCTGAACTTAATTGACTGAAAAATGGAAAAAAAAGTTACTGTTCTTGGAAATGGAAGTACAAACTACATTATTATAATTTTTATGCTTTTTTTTGTTTTTCATTGTTTAATTAAACGAAGATTGTATTTTTTTAACTAATAGTACTGACCTGGAGAATCTTGTAGTCGGGTAATTTTTCCAATAAAATGTGCACCATAATTCATAACCCAAAAAATCTATAGGAGAATTTCATTTTTTTCACTATTTCATCCCTCATTACATGCTCTTATTCAAGACATTATAAGGCAAAATATACAATGTCATTCAAAATGGTTGGGGGAAGCCTCCATATGGCTATACTGATGGTAAAAGCAAAAATGATATGACTTGTTTAAGAAGAGGGGGGCTTAAAGGGTAACCGTTGTTTTAGTTTTTATTTCATAAATCAAGAGAACGTATGGAAATAAGCAACTTTGTAATATATCTGATCAGAGAGATCTGCTTCTATCTTGGCCAAAATTGTTAATTTATTATAAAAAATCTCAATTCTGAGGTATACCGTAATCTGTATTCAGTGAAGACTTTCCCATTACTGAGGTAGAAGATGACAGCTGCTACGGATACAATTCTTTGTTGATAGAAGGGAGAGGATTTAGAAAGAAAATACTATATTTCTAATGTGTTTTTGTATGTATATTTGCAAAAATACATTTTAGATCTATTTCCGTGCAGTATAGTATGTGTATATACAGTTGTGCTCAAAAGTTTACATACCCCGGCAGAATTTTTGCTTTCTTGGCCTTTTTTTCAGAGAACATGAATTATAACACCAAAACTTTTTCTCCACTCATGGTTAGTGGTTGGGTGACTTTTTATATGCAAATTGCTTCTTCAGAGAGAAAGAGGGCTTGAACTCTATATAGCGCCATCGGTTGGAAGTAGCGATCCTACAAGTCACTCACAATCAACACTTGACGAGTCTTGCAATATGACTTAGGATAAAAGCCAAGTTAGAACCTTAATTTGCCGATACGGTGTTCAAGCTATTGGTCCTCGTCAGTGCAAAGTATGAGAACTGAAGCCATTTATACAACCCAAAACATCCAAATGACCCTGAACAAAAGTTCACATACCCTGGTGATTTTGGCCTGATAACATGCACAGAAGTTGACACAAATGGGTTTGAATATCTACTAAAGGTAACATCCTCACCTGTGACCTGTTTGCTTGTAATCAGTGTGTGTGCATAAAAGCTGAGTGAGTTTCTGGGACCAGACAGACTCCTGAATCTTTCATCTAGCCACTGATGTTTCTGGATTGTGAGTCATGCGGAAAGCAAAAGAATTGTCAACGGATCTATGAGAAAAGGTAGTTGAACTGTATAAAACAGGAAAGGGATACAAAAAGATATCCAAGGAATTGATAATGCCAGTCAGCAGCGTTCAAACTATGATTAACAAATGGAAAATCAGGGGCTCTGTAAAAACAAAACCACGGTCAGGTAAACCAACAAAAATGTCAACCGCAACTGCCAGGAAAATTGTTCGAGTTGCAAAGAAAAACCCACAAATAACATCAGCTGAATGACATATCTCTCCTACAAAACAGCACAGAGACAAGCCTCAAAACTTCTGGAACAAGGCAATTTGGAGTGATGAGAACAAAATTGAACTTTTTTGCCACAACCATAAATGTTACATTTGGAGAGAGCTCAACAAGGCCTATGATGAAAGGAACACCATTCCTACTGTAAAGCATGGAGGTGAATTTCTGATATTTTTTTTTTTTTTGGGGGGGGGGGGGGCGTGTGGTGAGCTACAAAGGCACAGGAAACTTTGTCAAGGTTGAAGGAAAGATGAATGCAGCATGTGATCAGCAAATACTGGAGGCAAATTTGCACTCATCAGCCCGGAAGCTGCGCATGAGACGTACTTGGATGTTCCAACAACGATCCAAAACACAAGGCCAAGTCGACCTGTCATTGGCTACAGCAGAGCAAAGTGAAGGTTCTGGAGTGGCCATCTCAATCTCCTGACCTCGATATCATTGAGCCACTCTGGGGAGATCTTTAGCGTGGAGTTCATGCTAGACAGCCCAGGAATTTACATTAACTGGAAGCTTTTTGCCAAGAAGAGCGGGCAGCTTTACCATCTGAGAAAATAAAGAACCTCATCCACAACTAACACAAAAGACTTCAAGCTGTCATTGATGTTAGAGAGAGCAATACACGGTATTAAGAAATGGGGTATGTGAACTTTTCATCAGGGTTATTTGGATGTTTTGGGGTGTCATTCTGATTTAAAAAGAGAAAACACAGTAGTTTGACAATAAATGGCTTCACCCAACCACTAACCATGAGTGGAGAAACCGTTTTGGTGTTATTATTCATATTCTCTGAAAAAAGGCCAAGAAAGCAAAAATTCTGCCGGGGTATGTAAACTTTTGAACAGAACTGTATGTATATTATAGTTTGTATATTTTTCTTTTTCTGTGTTATTGCTTTATTTCCATCTTGCAAACTTTAATATGAATCTGGCAGCAGTTGTTTTTTTTTTTTTAACAATGTAATATGAGAGCAGCATGCTGTAGGGGCAGAGAGCCTGATTCCACTGACGTGTCTGCATACTGTCATTTGGATACTATCACAATTTTCTCTGCTGCAGATCTATTAGAGCTCAGAATACTGAGCAGTGTTATAACCCCACCCACACTAATGATTGGCAGTTTTCTGCCTTGCACAGAAAATGGTCAATCAGCGATGGGGGCTGGGTTACACAAAGCAGTTGACTATGAGGCATGAAACACCTAGTCATGTAGTGATAATGTCCTTGTGATAAAATACTGATTTTATTGAAGCAGAAACACAGCCCAGTAAATTACACATCGCTGCAATCAGGGTCTCCGTCCCTACGTCTTGCTGCTCTCGGCTTACATTTGCTGTCAGACCAGCTTCTAATAACTCTGGCATTCTCCATCTGTATACAGAGGATCCGTGCGCCCTGACTGTTTTCGGACATAGGACTTGCTGTTCTTCATAGCTCCTCATTGTCCAGATCAGCCTTTTCTGCTTGTGATTTGCTTCAGTGCATCTGTGGGTCCTTGGATTCAGCCATAATGTTCAGCGTATGTGTGGGTGGACGTCCACACTGATCGTGTTGCAAGACACAAATATAGATGGAAAACTATAATCTGGCTCCATATGCTTAGAGCCTGCAGTGGTACCGTAGATGCATCTTTTGTCAGGTGTCATCTACCCTTGTTTGAAGTGCCCAGGGTTTTGTTTGGAGCTGGCAGTCGTTAATGTGCAGCCTCCGGTCTTCACCATCCTGACTTGTAACAAACTAGACAGACCTAATCCTGTTTGATCAGATTATCTGAAATGAATTTCCTCATGTTATGAGCGAGGCAAGGAGGTGAGGCCAGGACATGGCAAAACTATGAGCCGTCTCCCTGCTCAAAAGAAGCCATTACCAAATGTTGTAGTTAGTTACAGTATTTGAATGAATCCTACTTAAGCCTCATTCACACCTGTTTTGTTTTTTTTCATGGATCGAACATGTACCCATTATGGCTGCAAAATAATCCCTGTCCCAAGTCTGTTTTTGGTCTGAGTCACAGGTCAAAATCACGCATATATGTCTGTGATAATCACTGCAGCACATGGACGGCATTAGTGTTTAATCCGTAGGAGAAACATTTCAATTATTTTTTTTCTTTTATATTCAAGAAAATTAGTCCTTTTTTTTTTACTTGGTCATGTAGATGAAAAAGACAGACATCTGAGTGAGGCCTTAGGAAATGCTGTATACTTTTCCTACAGAGGTTGGTTGACCAGTTGGAAAAAGGATACAATGCGATAATTGGCTTAATTTCTGTTACTATAAGGGTACCATCACACATTGAAATTTTCATCGCTGCGACGGCACGATTCGTGACGTCGCAGCGTCATATAATCATCGCTCCAGCGTCGTAGACTGCGGTCACACTGTGCAATCACGGCGCTGGAGCGATGCCGAAGTCCCCGGGTAACCAGGGTAAACATCGGGTAACTAAGCGCAGGGCCGCGCTTAGTAACCCGATGTTTACCCTGGTTACCAGCGTAAACGTAAAAAAACAAACCGTACATACTCACCCGTCGGTGTCCTTCAGGTCCCTTGCCGTCTGCTTCCTGCTCTGAGTGCAGCCGTACAGTGAGAGCAGAGCGCAGCACCGCTGTGATCTGCTCTCTCTTTCCGGCCGGCACTCAGAGCAGGAAGCAGACGGCAAGGGACCTGAAGGACACCGACGGGTGAGTATGTACGGTTTGTTTTTTTACGTTTACGCTGGTAACCAGGGTAAACATCGGGTTACTAAGCGCGGCCCTGCGCTTAGTTACCCGATGTTTACCCTGGTTACAAGCGAAGACATCGCTGGATCGCTGTCACACACAACGATCCAGCGATGTCAGCGGGTGATCAAGCGACGAAAGAAAGTTCCAAACGATCTGCTACGACGTACGATTCTCAGCAGGGTCCCTGATCGCAGTAGCGTGTCAGACACAGCGATATCGTAACGATATCGCTAGAACGTCAGGAATCGTAACGTCGTAGCGATGGAAATTTCAATGTGTGACGGTACCCTAAAGAAAGTATAGGGGAGGATAAGAGGAGTGGAGGTAAGAAATAGTAAGTGCACACTTACAGGGAACTTCTCATTACATTTTTGCTGCGCGATTCATGAGCATCATAAGAGCCTGCCTGGTAGACTGCAATCTGGCATGTCTTTCCTTTTTAAAAAGCTCCTGAGTTTCAGCGAAAACATAGTTTGAAGAACTGGTCAAGGTCCATAGGGAGAGACGCCAGCTGACTTCTCACTGCATCACTCTATTTGATTGACAGGTCTTTCCCATGTGTGTATATAGACGTTGTCTCCTATTGCAGTTCAAAAACATTGTGAATATTGCTGAACTGCAATAAGACAATGCCCATGTGTAAGAAAAACTTCTGTCCTTCCTCCTTTCCCTCCCCCTTCCTTCTTTTCTCCTTTCCCTTCCCCCCCCCTCCCATCCGTCCTTCTTTTCTCCCCCCTCCCATCCGTCCTTCTTTTCTCCCCCCTCCCATCCGTCCTTCTTTTCTCCTTTCCCTCCCTTCCTTCCATCCTTCTTTTCTCCTTTCCCTCCTTCCCTTCCTTCTTTTCTCCTTTCCCTCCCTCCTTTCCTTCCTTCTTTTCTCCTTTCCCTCCCTCCCTTCCCTCCCTTCCTTCTGTATTATCGCTTTTCCATAGTGCAAACTTTAACACAAATCCGTCAGCAGATTTTTTATATATGTAATCCAAGAGTAGCATGATGTAGGTGCAGAGACCCTGATTCCACTGATGTCGCTTACTGGTCTGCACAATTACTATCACAATTTTCTCTGCTGCATATCTACCAGTGCTCAGAATACTGAATTATTTTTTCCTTTCCCTCAATTCCTTTTTTTTCTCCTGTCCCTCTCTTCCTTTTCTCTTGTCCCTCCCTTTCTTTTCTCCTGTCCCTCCCTCTCTTCCTTCCTCATTTCCTTACTCCCTTCCTTGCTCCTTTCTTTCCTTTGTTCCTCCTTCCTTCCCTTTCACCTTCCCTTCCTCCCTTTCTCCTTTCCCTACCTTCCTTCTTCCTTTCCCTTTCTTCTTCCTTTCCCTTGCTTCCTTCTTCCTTTCCCTTGCTTCCTTATTCTTTTCCCTTCCTTCCTTCCTTTCCCTTCCTTCTTCCTTTCCCTTCCTTCCTTTCCCTTCCTTCCTTCTTCTTTTCCCTTCCTTCCTTCCTTCCTTCCTTCCTTCCTTCCTTCCTTCCTTCCTTCCTTTTCTCCTGTTCCTCCCTTACCTTACTTTTTCCTTTCCCTTCCCTTCCATAGCAAGAAATGACTTCTCATAGTGAATCCTTTGCCTGTGTATCGCTAATTCTATTATGTTCCTGCATGGAGCGTTCGCATTTGCAAATTCACTAACTATGCCATCATATCAAGAAACTCTGATTACTGTTTTATTACTGTTTATTATTATTATTATTATTATTATTATTATTATTTTTAATTATTAGTCTATTGAAAATCAATGTTCCAGATAGCTGTAATTGCCATTACAGACTTAATTACTGAGTTCTCCTATCCAGTGTAATGACGAGTCTCCACAGCGCTCGTGTATTTATTGGGGGCCTTCGGACGACACTTTCTTAAACTGCTTGTGTGATGTGGGTGGAGGCAGGGAGTCAGTATATGAATGTGGCCATAAATGTGCTTCTTTTGTAGCTGCGTTGTTGTAGGTTTATGAATGTGACCAGGCCCTCCTGTAAATCATATGTCCACCTACAAGAACCATGTGATAAATTATATATTGACACACTCTACATAACAAGTACTGTGATTTCAGAATACGCTTCATTACTTGTTCACTTATGATAAGTTAAAGCTTATTACTTGTGCTGAAGTCCAGAGCTACATTCATAATTCTGCTATTTGTCATTAGAAACAGTCAGCAGTTACGTTGACATATTTTTATCTGCTTTAATGCAGAAAGTCATTCCATTTACAGTAAATTATAATGGTATAAACATTGCATTTTCCAATCTGCTCCTGGTTTCAGATTGTCCCTCTCAGTAATACATGCTGGATGTAGTCTGTGTGTGTAGAAGGGGGCTGTGTTCACTCACTTTGAGTTTTTGCTGTCCCCACCATTGATCTGTTCTCCTACCTCCTTCCCCTGCAGATTCTGCCATGGGTTCCCTGCTCTATGATGATTCAACCTACTGTATATGATGCCCCTTTACTGTTTTTAAGGGATTTTCTAAAACCGCTTGATATTAGCAAATTACAATAAAGACAATGTAATACATCAGTACCAACTAATATAACAAGTGGTTCCTCCAAATTCAACACAAAATGCTACATTTTATAGATTACTTCTGTCTCAGAGTTATTTGACCACTTTATGATGAACGTCTTTAGCACCTAGTAAAGCCTCTTTGGCTGATATGACCTGTAGCAAATGTGATGCATATCCAGACACCAGCTTCTGGAAGCGTTCCTGAGAATTCCCAGTAAGTTCCGAAATGGCAATGGCTTCCAGTTCACTAATATTTTTGGGTTGTCAGGGAGTCTATAAAATAAAGTTAAAAGAAGAGATCGCTGCTATACGAGGAAAGAGATATAGAAGTTAGCAAAGACAATGAATGTTCCTAGAGATGCAGCTGGAAATTCAAAAATAAAGGAACACTGGGTACACTGCCTGAATGTGGAGAAAGCTACCAGTGGCTGACACCAGATTCCTGAGGAGCCAATAAGTCAAAAACTCTCAAGTGATTGCAAAAGACCTTTAGCAAGATTTGGTGCCCGCAGGCACTGAGGTTCCACTTTACACAGTGAGTTGCATACTAAACACTGAAGGTCTCCATGCCCAAACTCCAAGATACATCTCTACTGACCCCAAAACAACAAGGAGTTTTGGAATTCTATTCTGTGGAGCAATGGCACAAAACTAAATGTTTTCTGGCCTATGGGTCAACAGTATGTCTAGAGGAAAAAGAAAAAAGAATACGCTGAAAAGAACATCCTTCCTACAGTGAAGCATGGTGGTGGCTCAGTCATGCCTACAGTGAAGCATGGTGGTAGCTTGTTGAGTTTAACTCCTACTGGTTTAGACCTTTTGTAATACTGCTAAATAAATAACACTTATATCACCCATAAAGGGTATTGGTAGTGTGGGGGTGTCAATTAATTAATCATAATAATTCTTTTTTTCTGTATGTGCAACATGATTTATTTTTCTTTCTGTCTGTAATGTATGTCTTTTTAAAAATCAATAAAAATTATTATAACTAGAAGCTTGGTGGTAGCTCAGTGATGCCTACAGTGAAGCAGCGGTGGCTCGATGGTACTCTTGACTGCTGTATTTTCACAGTGTATGAAGGCCAATATAGATTCAATGAAGTATCAGGAAAGTTTAGGAGAAACCATCATTTTTTTTCTAGAAGCCAAAACTTGGGTGTCGTTTTATCTTCCAGGACAGTGATCCATACAGACCTCACCAGGGCTTGCTTTCAGAAAAAAGTTCTGGAAGAATCAGGAGTGGCCGTTAGTCTCTTGACTTGAACCCATAGAAAATCTTTTATGGGATTTGAAGAAGGTTGTTGCAGTTAATCCATGAGGAATTAGCTAAGATTGTTGACCGGCTATGCATTATTTGTAGCAGGTCATAACAGCCAAAGAGGATCTGTTAAGTACTAAAGACGATTATTCAGATATTGAACAATTCTCCTACTGCAGTAGTCCCTAATAGTAGCATTTTGTGATTAATTTGTAGAAACCCCTTGTTACATTTATCAGGTTGAGATATCAGATTTTTTCTTGTTTGATTTATTTCAAATAGAAATTGTAAAAATTTGATTATTCTTATTAATCTGATTATTCGCTTTCTTTTCTAGCCTCGCGCTGTTGCTGGATTTCGAGGAACAGTACGATATGCATCTGTCAATGCGCATAGAAACCGGGTGAGTAGGGAGTGATATATTTTTTTTTTACCAAAATTGGATTTCTGTTTTAATTAGGAGAAGTTTGTCACCTGCACAGTAGCTCCATTTCTGATTTATGAAGTGGTAATAGCTAAACAAATGCAGGGTTAGAGTATTATAATATACTAGATGGTGGCCCGATTCTAACGCATCGGGTATTCTAGAATATGTATGTATGTACATCCCTCTTAGCACAGCCATGTAGTATATAACACAGCCACGTAGTATATAACAGACAGCCACGTAGTATATAATACAGACAGCCGCATGGTATATAGCACAGCCACGTAATATATAGCACAGCCTAGGTAATATATAGCACAGCCTACGTAGTATAGAACACAGGCCACGCAGTATATAACACTGCCCACGTAGTATATAGCAGCCACGTAGCATATAACAGCCACGTAATATATAGCACAGCCACATGGTGAATATAACATGGCCCACGCAGTATATAACACAGCCAACATAGTATATATCAGTGTGGGCACCATATACCTGTTAAAAAAAAAAAAATAAATAAAAAATAGTTATATACTCGCCCTCCGGCGTCCACCGAAGCTGTCCTGATGCGTGCGATGCTGCCACCAGCTTCCGTTCCCAGTGATGCATTTTGAAATTACCCAGATGACTTAGCGGTCTTGCAAGACCGCTAAGTCATCTGGGTAATTTTGCAATGCATCACTGGGAACGAAAGCTGGCGGCAGCATCGCGTGCATCGGTGGACGGCGGAAGGTGAGAATAGCACTTTTTTTTATTTTTTTTAATTATTTTTAACATTATATCTTTTTACTATTGATGCTGCATAGGCAGCATCAATAGTAAAAAGTTTGTCCGGGATGGGGCGACACACTGGCACTGACTGGAGGGGAGTAGGGAGGGGGCACTGACTTGAGGAGAGTAGGGAGGGGCCAATTCGCGGCCTGACTAAGCCTGTCGCTGATTGGTCGCGGACAGCCGCGACCAATCAGCGACGCGGATTTTCCGTTACAGACAGACAAACAGACGATTATATAGATAGATGATTTATATATATTTTTTCTTTTTCCTTTTGTTTGTTTTTATATTTTCATATAATTTATTAATGAATATAATCTGATATTGTGTTGTCACAAATTACTTTTGAAACATACTTGAGTTTTCCCATTCTGTTCTTTTTTAATGGGTTTGTGTCTTGCAGGAGATGGGCCGTCATGATGACCTGTGGTCTCTCTTCTACATGCTGGTTGAGTTTGTGGTCGGTCAGCTACCCTGGAGGAAGATAAAGGACAAGGTATGGTTACTACTCGAGTCATCCATCTGGACAAATTTTACATACGGTACATCTTCCTTTCAGGAAGACCTCCAAAATAACATTGTACACCCTTTTTGTATAAATTTGTCCCTCGTCGCAATTCAAGCTTGCGAACCAACCAAGGATGCTTGGGACATATAAGATTTGAATGACCTAACTATTTGTACATCCACATCTGACCAAAGTTGCTTGTTATACATTTACATATAGTAAAATGCTTCACATGTACATGACTATACGTCGCTCTGTAATATATTTGCATCCTTCTTTACTGGACTGACATACTAAATTATCCTTGTTCTCTTCAATACTTTTAACCAGAAGATTTTCCCTCATAGGAGCAAGTGGGTTCTATTAAGGAAAGATATGAACATCGTCTTATGTTGAAGCATCTCCCCCAAGAATTCAATGTATTTCTTGAACACATCAGTGGCTTGGACTATATTACGAAACCAGATTACACGGTAGGTACTTTGCAAGTATTGTGAAAGGGAACCTGTCAGCAGTTGCGTCCAGGCAAGCTACAGGATCCCCCTGGCTTCTGAAGGGCACTGGAGGTTGACCCCCCTGGCCTTCGAAGGGGGCTGGAGGTGGGCCCGCACCCTTGACCTCTGTAGGTGGGCCCCCTTGATGTCTTCTGAAGGACGCTGCAGGCGGCCCCCCTGGCCTTTGAAGGGCACTGTGTACTGTATATGCGTTTTTAGGGCATTTTTACTTGCATTTTTATTCTTTTCATTTGAAAAACGCTGAAAGAATTGACATGCTGTGGATTTAAAAAAACGACCAGCAGGTGAAAAAGCCAATGAATAAAAATATAAAAGACTGACCGTCACTTCCAAACAGAAAAACAGGTGTGAACAGGTGCAAGCTAAGAGAGACAACTCCATATCTAACTAACAAATTAAAGCTGAACTCTGTAACGCTGTAGTATACAAACATGCAATATATGAAATTGGAATTGCATTGGTGCTCTAGAAAATGTTAAAATGAAGATACTTAGCGTATAAATTGACCAATTCATGTGTGCCAGGCAGCCAATGACAAGGCGACCTTCTTTGGGGAGTACCTTACCTAATATGATACCTCTCCTGGTCTGAATATTCACACCTGTTTTTCTGTTTGGAAGTGATGGTTAGTCTTTGATATTTGATATATTGGCTTCAACTACAGCAGTGTGACTAGACATTAAAAAACACGATCACCAGCAGGAAATACCAGCAGGGGGAAAGTATATAATGCCGCACCTGAAAGGTGATAGGGTAGACAAATGAGTAAAAGAAAACATCTGTAACCCTGAAAAGACTGCAGTCAGGATAACATAAACATCCTGAGAAAAGGTGTATATGCTGTGACTTGGTGGACAGAGAAGCTGACCACAAGCACAGGCTCAAGGATTCGAACCCAGATGCCTGGCAGTACCCCCTTCTATGAGGGGCCACTGGACCCACTGAGATCCCTTTCAGCTGACCGAAATCCCTCGTTAGGCGATCCGCATGCAAATCTTCTGCATCCACCCAGGAATTATCCTCCAGACTAAAACCTTTCCTTTTAACAAGATATTTTAGTTGATGTCTGACACGTCTGGAATCCAAAACTTGTTCCACCTCTAAGTCAACCTCCATGATGTCCTGAGCACCTGGCGTCCCCTCAAACTTTTTAAGAGGGGATTGGAAGAAATTATTAATCCCCCACGCAATCTGGAGTTGGAGCTTGACCGTCACAGAATTAATGATCTTACTTACCTTATTGTCACGCGGGTACTTGGTTGACTACAGCTGATTACCCGGGCCCCTGCGATATCCCTCAGACTAGGGAAAACCCTGTCTGTCCCTCTCCCAGAATTTACACTGAAGGTGTGCTTGTCTGGGCTGCCAGGCCTGATCCTGACTCCTGTTTCAGTACTATGCTGAAACCTCCACCCGCCACCCAGTGATAAGACCGCTCACCAACCCCTACAGAAAGCACAGACAGGGAAAACTAAAAACGCACCATGCCACAGACTCACAGGAAAAACACTATAATGTGCACAGGGCAAAACAAATACAAATATAGGAAGGAGAAATATGACAAAGGATAATACACAACAAGATACGATATTTCTTCTCCTAGACCACCACTCCAGACCGAGATCACAAGACACAAGCTATAATCGGCGGCGCTCAAAGTTCAGCAGAACTATTTAAAGGCCATGGGCGTGACCCAGCCTCCAACCCGATTACCAGCTAGATTAACCCCGGACAACCTGGATAAAGTCTAGCCGGCGCCACTGAGTGTATAGTGGACGAATGTGGAATTACCGCTGTCTGTCGGACGCCCTAGTGTGAATAGTGTCCGACATGACACTTATACGGACCAACAAATTTAGGCCCAAATTTCTTTAACTGAAGTTCAAGACAAAGGTTTTTCAAGAATAGCCAAAAAAAATCTTCCACCTTTTAAAAACGGCACCTTAAAACGCAGCGTGTGAACGAGATTTTTGTAATCTTATCTATTTTTTTTTTTTTTTTTTGATACTGCCCCGAGGGTGGTTTGCACGTTAATGACCGGGCCAATTTTTACAATTCTGACCACTGTCCCTTTATGAGGCTATAACTCTGGAACGCTTTGACGGATCTTGGCGATTCTGACATTGTTTTCTCATGACATATTGTACTTCATGTTAGTGGTAAAATTTATTCGATATAACTTGCGTTTACTTGTGAAAAAAATGGAAATTTGGCAAAAATTTTGAAAATTTCGTAATTTTCCAACTTTGAATTTTTATGCCCTTAAATCACAGACATATGTCACGCAAAATACTTATTAAGTAACATTTCCCACATGTCTACTTTACATCAGCACAATTTTGGAACCAAAATTTTTTTTTTTGTGACGGAGTTATAAGGGTTAAAATTTGACCAGCAATTTCTCATTTTTACAACACCATTTTTTTTTAGGGACCACATCTCATTTGAAGTCATTTTGAGGGGTCTATATGATAGAAAATACCCATGTGTGACACCATTCTAAAAACTGCACCCCTCAAGGTGCTCAAAACCACATTCAAGAAGTTTATTAACCCTTCAGGTGTTTCACAGGAATTTTTGGAATGTTTAAATAAAAATGAACATTTAACTTTTTTTCACACAAAATTTATTTCAGCTCCAATTTGTTTTATTTTACCAAGGGTAACAGGAGAAAATGGACCCCCAAAGTTGTTGCACAATTTGTCCTGAGTAGGCTGATACCCCATATGTGGGGGTAAACCACTGTTTGGGCGCATGGCAGAGCTCGGAAGGAAAGGAGCGCCATTTGACTTTTCAATGCAAAATTGACTGGAATTGAGATGGGAAGCCATGTTGCGTTTGGAGAGCCCCTGATGTGCCTAAACATTGAAACCCCCTACAAGTGACACCATTTTGGAAAGTAGACCCCCTAAGGAACTTATCTAGATGTGTGGTGAGCACTTTGACCCACCAAGTGCTTCACAGAAGTTTATAATGCAGAGTCGTAAAAATAAAAAATCATATTTTTTCACAAAAATTATCTTTTCGCCACCAATTTTTTATTTTCCCAAGCGTAAGAGAAGAAATTGGACCCCCAAAAATGTTGTGCAATTTGTCCTGAGTACGCTGATACCCCATATGTGGGTGTAAACCATTGTTTGGGCGCATGGCAGAGCTTGGAAGGGAAGGAGCGCCATTTGACTTTTCAATGCAAAATTGACTGGAATTGAGATGGGACGCCATGTTGCGTTTGGAGAGCCCCTGATGTGCCTAAACATTGAAACCCCCTACAAGTGACACCATTTTGGAAAGTAGACCCCCTAAGGAACTTATCTAGATGTGTTTTGAGAGCTTTGAACCCCCAAGTGTTTCACTACACTTTATAACGCAAAGCCGTGAAAATAAAAATTCTTTTTTTTTTTCACAAAAATGATTTTTTAGCCCCCAGTTTTGTATTTTCACAAGGGTAACAGGATAAATTAGACCCCAAAAGTTGTTGTCCAATTTGTCCTGAGTACGCTGATACCCCATATGTGGGGGGGAACCACTGTTTGGGCGCATGACAGAGCTCAGAAGGGAAGGAGCGCCATTTGGAATGCAGACTTAAATGGATTGGTCAGCAGCCGTCACGTTGCATTTGCAGAGCCCCTGATGTACCCAAACAGTACAAACCCCCCACAAGTGACCCCATATTGGAAACTAGACCTCCCAAGGAACTTATCTAGATGTGTTGTGAGAACTTTGAACCCCCAAGTGTTTCACTACAGTTTATAACGTAGTGCCGTGAAAATAAAACATCTTTTTTTTTCTCACAAAAACGATTTTTAACCCCCCAAATTTTTAATTTTCCCAAGGATAACAAGAGAACTTGGACCCCAGAAGTTGTTCAATTTGTCCCGAGTACGCTGATAACCCATATGTTGGGGTAAACCCCTTTTTGGGCGCACGGGAGAGCTCGGAAGGGAAGGAGCACTGTTTTACTTTTTCAACGCAGAATTGGCTGGAATTGAGATTGGACGCCATATCGCGTTTGGAGAGCCCCTGATGTGCCTGGACAGTGGAAACTCCCCAATTCTACCTGAAACCCTAACCCAAACACACCCCTAACCCTAATCCCAACGGTAACCCTAACCACACCCCTAGCCCTGACACACCCATAATTCTAATCCCAACCCTAATCCAAACCGTAAATGTAATTCAAACCCTAACCCTAACTTTAGCCCCAACCCTAACCCTAACTTTAGCCCCAACCCTAACCCTAACTTTACCTCCAACCCTAGCCCTAACCCTAGCCCTAACCCTAACTTTAGCCCCAACCCGAACCCTAGCCCTAACTCTAGCCCTAACCCTAACCCTAGCCCTAATGGGAAAATGGAAATAAATACATTTTTTTAATTTTATTATTTTTCCCTAACTAAGGGGGTGATGAAGGAGGGTTTGATTTACTTTTATAGCGTTTTTTATATCGGATTTTTATGATTGGCAGCTGTCACACACTAAAAGACGCTTTTTATAGCAAAAAAGTTTTTGCGTCTCCACATTTTGAGACCTATAATTTTTCCACATTTTGCTCCACAGAGTCATGTGAGGTCTTGTTTTTTGCGGGACGAGTTGACGTTTTTATTGGTAACATTTTCGGACACGTGACCGTTTTTGATCACTTTTTATTCCGATTTTTGTGAGGCAGAATGACCAAAAACCAGCTATTCATGAATTTCTTTTGGGAGAGGCGTTTATACCGTTCCGTGTTTGGTAAAATTGATAAAGCAGTTTTATTCAACGGGTCAGTACGATTACAGCGATATCTCATTTATATCATTTTTTTATGTTTTGGCGCTTTTATACGATAAAAACTATTTTATAGAAAAAATAATTATTTTAGTATCGCTTTATTCTCAGGACTATAACTTTTTTATTTTTTTTGCTGATGATGCTGTATGGCGGCTTGTTTTTTGCGGGACAAGATGACGTTTTCAGCGGTACCATGATTATTTATATCAGTCTTTTTGATCGCGTGTTATTCCACTTTTTGTTCGGCGGTATGGTAATAAAGCGTTGTTTTTTGCCTCGTTTTTTTTTTTTTTTCTTACGGTGTTTACTGAAAGGGTTAACTAGTGGTGCAGTTTTATAGGTTGGGTCGTTACGGACGCGGTGATACTAAATATGTGTACTTATATTGTTTTGTTTTTTTTATTTAGATAAAGAAATGTATTTATGGGAATAATATATATATTTTTTTATTATTTATTTAGGAATTTTTTTTATTTTTTTTTACACATGTGGAAAAATTTTTTTTTTACTTTTTTACTTTGTCCCAGGGGGGGACATCACAGATCGATGATCTGATAGTGTGCACAGCACTCTGTCAGATCACCAATCTCACTTACATCGGTGCAGGCTTACCAGCGTCTGCTCTGAGCAGGCGCTCGGTAAGCCACCTCCCTCCCTGCAGGACCCGGATGCCGCGGCCATGTTGGATCTGGGACCTGCAGGGAGGAAGGAGGTAGGAGACCCTCGGAGCAACGCGATCACATCGCGTTGCTCCGGAGGTCTCAGGGAAGCCCGCAGGGAGCCCCCTCCCTGCGCGATGCTTCCCTATACCGCCGGTACACTGTGATCATGTTTGATCGCGGTGTGCCGGGGGTTAATGTGCCGGGGGCGGTCCGTGACCGCTCCTGGCACATAGTGCCGGATGTCAGCTGCGATAGGCAGCTGACACCCGGCCGCGATCGGCCGCGCTCCCCCCGTGAGCGCGGCCGATCGCGTATGACGTACTATCCCGTCACCCGGAATTAAGTCCCAGGTCACCTTGACGGGATAGTACGTCATACGGGATTAAGGGGTTAAAGCGCAATGGGGTTTTTTTATTTATTTTTCTTCACTGAATGCACAGGAATACATGCTGTAAAAATGCCATATGTGAACATATCCTATTTCTTCAGTTAAAATTATACTGCAGAAGATGCCAGCGAAGCCCAAATATTGGGCAAAGCATTTATTACATTATTTTTAATTATTGAAATGAATTCCGCCTTGCCAGCGACGATCCGCAGGTCATTTTGTGTTGTCAGAAGTGCGATCCTTCCCCTTTTCTACCACAGATCAAAAGGTGTTTAGAGCCAGATCATCGTTCTTGAACGCGAAGCATCAGGGAGAGAAGGTGAAGCTTTTTCGAGGACGGGTGATCTGGCTGTGAAGCACAACTAGTCTTCCAGTGATGCTCTCTTAACTAGAGCAGACAAGACTTATTTCTGAGGCTGGGGGACAGGAAGCACGAAGGATCTGAAATTACATCGTCTCAGCAGGGTATTTATTTTAGAATTTAGTAGGAATCATTAGTTTGGTATAGGACATAAGATTCTCTTTTTTTTATTATTTTTTTTGTGCACCTCTTTTTAAATTTTACCTTTTTTTTTTATTTTTTGCAGCTTCTTATATCCGTTTTTGACAACAGTATGAAAACATATGGTGTCGTGGAGAGTGATCCATATGACTGGGAGAAGAGTGGCATGGATGGATCATTAACTACCACTACGACATCAACTACCCCTCAGCTTCACACTCGCCTGACTCCTGCCGCCATTGGGTACGTGTGGGAATTATTTATCATGTACACATACAGTAAAAAAAATAAAAATGCATGACCATTTATTATCCTGTATTTTTTTTTCCCTTTAAACATCATACTTAAAGGTGTTTTATCATCAGGCCAAAAATAGCCAGTTTTTGTTCTTATTTTATTTCTATTGATCCCCTGAGTTTTCTGCATTTTTTTAAATCCAGCATATAGTTCCAGAGAAATGGCCCTTTTTATTTAGTTCTAATTTTTATGGACTTTACTGAGATGGTGTGGCTCATAGGATCGTTGGGTTGTGTTACCAGGCACAGCTCTGGAGGTCTGGGAGTTGGTAACCCACAAGTCTATCATTAGGATAGACCATCACTAATAAAGTCCGGAAAAAAATATCTTCCCAAAACTTATATATCTAAATTACAGTGATTGTCTGCATGGACTGAAATTGGCCATTTTATCACGTACTAAATCCAATGAAGGAACTGACGTCATGGATTTTTCTCTATATCATGAGGCCACAGTTGGATCTACTCCAGCAACGCATCACCAAAAACTGTGGAGATGGAGTGTGATACAAACTCAGTCAAGACACGGTGTCTTTTGGTTTTCGTCATGGTCAAATAAAACAGAATCTTTTTCCAGTTCTACTAAACCTTTGTAAAATTTGGTACTGGCCTTGTCTTTGTGGGAAACCTTAGCTCCTGTGTCTGTGTTTAATGCTCCCCTTCCAGACGTCTTGCCGTGTCACTGTTCTATCACCTATTGATAGCCGGCAAAGCTGATGACTGTTCTCTTTCACTTACCGCAATTGTTTTAGGTCAAACTCTTACCCCAGACCCATGGAACCAATCCCTTTTCCTGACTCCTAAACTTTCAGTTTCTTGTAGGAGCTCAACTATAAAATTCTCCTGCAATTGTGTAAAACTCCTGACATTACATAAAATGTCTCCTAAATTGTCCCGGCTGTCCAATATTCACATGACACTTGAGACATATCCCTGGGTTCCATCTCAAAAATTAACGCCTTCCCACCATATGACATATTAGTACAGGTGGGATTTAAAGTGAAAAGTGAACTGCAGTACTATTATGCCACTGTGCAGGCTCAGGAGGTGAACCCGCAGAGGGTGAGTAAACCACCGTTTGTTTGTTTTCTTTTAATACTCTGCAGCTTAGTGTAAATAAATGGACTATGCCATATTGGACTGCAAGATGACATAATATTAAAAAGTGGGCATTTATTAACCCTTGCGAAGGAACATTTGTAGGTCATTATCTTATGATACAAAGTTACTAAACAAATGTTCAACTTGATTCCTTCTTAGAATTGCAAATGCCACCCCCGTCAACGGAGACCTACTGCGTGAGAACACCGATGAAGTGTTTCCTGATGAACAGCTCAGCGATGGCGATAATGGCATACCCATTATGGTATCCCCCGAAAGGATTCCCGGATCACCTAGCCATCAGCGTCCCCAGGAGAAAGATGTCTGGGAGGAGATGGATGCCAACAGGAATAAAATTAAAATGGGGCTTTGCAAGGTACTGAGGATCTGATAATTAAACATTCTCTACATACCCTGTAATTATCTTGTATTTATTATACACCAATTATTCTCCATAATCTGAATTGTTATAGAACACAATTTATTTCAAATGGATCTGAGTATACAGTCCTATGTAAGGAGAGCATTGGACAGCCACAGGTCCGTACTCCAAGTACCAGAATGGCACAAAATATGTAATGGGCGGCCCAAATGCTCAATTATTGTACCAGCAACACAGCCATATAAAGAAAAAAAAAACATCTATATACTTATTAAATAATTCCGCTATCCTACTTAACGCATAAATATTGCCCCCCTACTCCTATATTGTCATTGATCAAAACGCACTATACAAAAACCAATGTAACCAATCACGGTACTGTATAAGTCCCAAATATTCCCGCAACATAGTGACCTCTGCCATTGCATAGTTACTTAATAATAATATTGTACCTTTTACTGATTGCAATGCACAGACAAACAAAACCTCATAATAAATGAGCAGGGCCTCATAAGCTTGAAAAACCTGAAGCACAAGCTAGACCCCTAAAAAATAACTTTTATTAATATATTAAAAGCATGACTCGCAACAAACACATGATAGAAAAATACCGGTGTGTCGTTCAGATACAGCATCAGGGTAAAAAAAAAAAAATCCTAAGTAATTGGTAGGGTTATAAGATCAACCTAGGTATATGTTTACCATAGGAAAAGGAAGTGCTACAATGTTAAAGTTAAAAAATATTTTTTTTATTTTTATTGATAACATAGTAAAACATGAATTAAAAACCAAGAAAGGTGCAGGGAAAAAAGACGAGGGACTGGGGACTCTTAAAATATGGTTTGCAAAGCAGGATAATAAAACTTCAAAGGTTATACTTTTTTTAATATGTAAAAAATAAGGAAAAACATGTTATATCCCAGCTGTGTAGATGGGAAGCAATCAAGAATTGAATACAAGTTGCATACAGATTAAATATCCAAACATTAAAGTGCAGCGTGCAAATAATTACACATTTGAAAATTAATTTTCTCCTACGCCACATTGGGGGACACAGACCGTGGGTGTATGCTGCTGCCACTAGGAGGCGACACTAAGTAGATACAAAAAAGTGATCTCCTCCCCTGCAGTATACACCCTCCTGCTGGCTCTCAGCTAACCAGTTCTTGCTTAGTGTCCGTAGGAGATACACATGGGTCTTATCTTCAGACCACATCTATAGTTTATTTTTATTTTTTGATAAAGTGCACTAATTATTCTTGTGTAGAGTGAACTGTGGTAAATTTAACATGGTATGACTGAGATTATTCAACTCACACAGTTGTTGCCATAGCCGTATCAAAAAAAGAATAACAAGCAAATAAATCACGATGAAGTATTACCTGAGTGTGTGCCCATGCCCCCCGAAGATGCTGGGCAGAACGTGCGCGTCGGGGCAGAGAGACTAGACTCCTCTACTTATTACTACGCTGCTCACACTCTAACAGTCATGATGAAGTATTAGCTGAGTGTGTGCAGCATAGTAATAAATAAAGGAGTCCAGTCCCTCTGCCCCGAGACGCAGGTTTCGCCCAGCTTCTCCAGGTGGGGGGAATGGGCAAAACGTGCCTATTTCCGGGACGGAGGGACTGGACTCCTTTATTTATTACTGCGCTGCACACACTCAGGTAATACTTCATCATGATTTATTTACTTGTTGTTCTTTTTTTGATACGGCTTTTTAAGCATTTTATTCACTGTAATTTTTGTCAGGGTGTGCATTGGGGCATCTGGGGTTTTTGATATTGAGCGGGGGCGCCATACGGTAAAACATTGAGGTGCAAATCTTCTGCATTAAGATAGTATGATGACCAGGGAGGACTATGGCATTGCTAATCCTATATACACATATATAACAGTGAATAAAGTGCATTAAAAGTGCAAAGCAAAGCTTGACTTTCAAGAATAAGGTACGTCAACCATAATCATTTAAGTAGTTCAAGGGAAATAATACGGGTATAGTATTGGGATAATTGTGTCTTATTCAGTGTCATTTTTGTCAGGGTGTGCATTGGGGCATCTGGGGTTTTCGATGTTGGGGTGCCAAATTCCACAGTAAGATGGGAGGAATTAAATCCACCACTTTGGGCTTTCTAAGACTGGCTTGGCTAGACTGATACCTGTAAATAAATGCACAATAAGGACCACAAGTCCCAGTATGGCCCACTAGTGAGTTTATGCACACTGCAGCACTGCGATACCGCGAGGTTCAGCATAGCCCAGAAATAATTGCACTCTCAATTGCTGCAGTACCACAAGTCTCAGCGGAGAAGTAAATATGTGCGCCCTGCAACAGTGAGAAATGTAATGTCTCTGCATCGCCTGTGGATCAATGTACACCACACCACTGAGGTACTGCAAGGGCCAGAATAGACTAACGTCAAAATCAAGGTAGTACAGGTCTCTGTATCGGCTAATAGTGGATAAACTAACACGGCAACACTGAGGTACCACAAGTCACAGGATAGCGTAGATGTGAATAAATATATACTGCAAAACGTAGATATAACAGGTCCTTACTTAGCCTGTGAAAACATACCCTGCAGCACTGAGGTACTACAAGTCACAACACAGCCATAAGTAAAGAAGTACAAACTATAATACTGCTTTACTATAAGCCCCAGCACGGCATAGAATTAAATAACTTCATACTGCAACATTGCGGCTCTACAGGTCCCCACAGAGCCTGTAAATAAATGCTCACTTGGTACTGCCATACAGCATAGATAATAAATATACATGTACACTGCAACATTGGGGTACTAAAAGTCCAAGCATAGGCTGTGAATAAATGCACTGGTATTAATAGTCCTAGCACAGCCAGGGTGATAAAGGACTGAAGCTGCAGAGTAGGTGCTTCAGCAACACTGCATAGCCGGGTTGACACAGAACTGTAGAGTAGGAGCTACAGCAATACTGCACAGCCAGGCTGATACAGGACTGGATGTACAGAGTAGGAGCTACAGCAACACTGCATAGCTGGGCTGACACAGAACTGTAGAGTAGGAGCTACAGCAACACTGCACATCCAGGCTGATACAGGACTGGATGTGCAGAGTAGGAGCTACAGCAACACTGCATAGCCGGGCTGACACAGAACTGTAGAGTAGGAGCTACAGCAACACTGCACAGCCAGGGTGATAAAGGACTGGATGTACAGAGTAGGAGCTACAGCAACACTGCACAGCCAGGGTGATAAAGGACTGAAGCTGCAGAGTAGGAGCTACAGCAACACTGCATAGCCGGGCTGACACAGGGCTGCAGATTGGGAACTACAGCAACACTGCACAGCCAGGGTGATAAAGGACTGGATGTACAGAGTAGGAGCTACAGCAACACTGCACAGCCAGGGTGATAAAGGACTGAAGCTGCAGAGTAGGAGCTACAGCAACACTGCATAGCCGGGCTGACACAGGGCTGCAGATTGGGAACTACAGCAACACTGCACAGCCAGGGTGATAAAGGACGGAAACTGCAGAGTAGGTGCTACAGCAACACTGCATAGCCGGGCTGACACAGAACTGTAGAGTAGGAGCTACAGCAATACTGCACAGCCAGGCCGATACAGGACTGGATGTACAGAATAGGAGCTACAGCAAGCGGTCTGCTGGGGAGGATTAGGAGACACAGCGTAGCCGGGCTAGCACAGGGCTGCATATTGGGAACCAAAGCAACACTGTACAGCCAGGCTGACACAGGACTGAAGCTGAAGAAAAATGGGAAATCTGATTACTATTATATTAGTGGGGACCGAGATTAGACATTTATCACCAAACCAGTGAATAGGTGATGTTTATTTGCAAAAACCCCTTTTCATGTATAATTCTTTATTCTCATTTTTAGGCTGCCACAGAAGAAGAACATAGCAATGGTCGTGCAAATGGCATACATAATGCTCCCAGCCTTGGATCTCCTGTGAGGGTTCGTTCTGAAATGACACAGTTAGACCGCGATGTTCCTCTTCTGCGTAAATTGCGCACCATACACAGCTTTGAACTGGAGAGGAGATTGACTCTGGAATCCAAACCCGATGCAGAGAAGTTACTGGAGAACTGGTAATTAACCCATCGTTACGGTTTGTACTTAATTTTAAAAATTTTATTTATTACAGCAGGAAAATAATTTCATTACTTGATCTTTTTTCTTGTTCTAGTGCTGAAAAGATCCAGAAAGATCCAAATGTGAAAGATGCAGCAGCTGCCGATGGTTCGTCACCATCTCCTTCTCTACCAAGAAAGACGATTGTGGCCCCTACGAGTACCGACCACGTCTGGCACTATGATGATGAATATATGCCAGAGGGCTCTAAACCAGGGTCCGGTAGCTCCCCGGAGCACCTGGATGGTGTGGTTAGCAATGGGTTTGTAGCAGTCAATCTAACCTCCTGCCGGCAGGAGGTCGATTCTAAAGAATGGGTCATTGTGGATAAAGATAGAGATTTAAAGGATTTCACATCAAATGGGAATAAGGGTCAGAAATTAACCGGAAGTCCATCGGAAGAGGAACCGGAGGTGCTACATGTGCTGGAAGAGTCTCCTCAAGATGGCCCTCCAAAATTGGGCTCATGGACTGATAAGAAAACTGATGCAGGGATCGAACTTGATATCCTGGTTTCCTCAGGCCCTTGTATTGATAAACTGGATCCTATGTCAGGAGGTGCTGGCCAGCTGTGTCCAGCAACACCTACAAGTCTCATGGAAGCGCAAGCAGAAGGGGCCATCACACCGGTAAGGAATGCCCCTCCTAATTATTGGGGCATGTATGCTGTGATATATCTGGTCAGTTAGGAGGACATTTAGTGGGCAACCCCTTATTTTTAAATAAAGTCACCCCACCCTCTTTTCTAAAAAAATAAATAAATAAATACCATGTACAGACTTCTAGCGCCGGTGTCTGTGCCAGGTCTCCCATGAAACTCTTATACTACGTGAGCCCTGGGCTGCGGAGCTCTCACTTCTTGCTCTCGTGCCACTTTCGTCCATGGGATTTGAGAGCGCAGCAGCTTGATAGCGGCCGCTGATTGACTGCAGGGCTCACATGGCGTGACAATGTCACCGCGGACCTGGCGCAGACTGAGACTATTTATAAAGGGTTTTCCAGGTAGGGGATAACCCCAGTAATCTCATGGTCACACAGGTAGCTCTACTATATGATTAATGTATTTTGACATACACATTTTTTCTAACCTTGCTGGGTTTGCTTACCTCTAACTGCTGCTTTTTATCTGCAAAGCATGAAATCCCCACTGATATTCTGGCATGGCACTTCATTTCATGTTGAAACACATGTAACTGTAGCGTCAAGATGGGGCTTCATAGCACGGTTTATAGGGTTTCCATCTCAGACATTAAGTGTTTGAGTCAGGTGGTGATCCATGCCTCTCGGATAGTAAAGGTGCCCATACACATTAGGCTAGCGTTGGCCAGTATCGAGGGGTTCTGCCAACAATCTCATGTGTATGGGGGCCCCTGACAAATGTGAGGATAGATAAGGATCTGGCATGTCCGATTTTAGTCAGAGGATCCTTCTGTGTTCAGCAAGATATGCCGCTGCCAGAGATGTGCACGAGCGTTCCTGTGTACCGGAGCGACCATATCGGTCATACCTCTGGGACCTTCATCTATCACCCAACTGTGAATGCATAGGTGGCCACAAATTTGTGGCTTTCTCCATTCACTTCTATGAGAGTTAGCGGTGACCGACCAAGCTCAATCACTTGATTTCCAATAAGTGTCGATGGGACGACCCTTTTAGTTCTCAGCCTTTGTCAGCATACAAACAATGTGTGGTGACAAGAAGCCAGCTTTGCCATTGTTACAGCATTTAGTGCTAAATTCACACTGGATTTCCCGCTGCGTTTAATTTTTCCTTGCTGCCACTTTTATTTTGGCACACCATAAAATGCTTTTTTGGGGGGTAAATTGACCGGAGCTTAAAGCTCGCAAAGTGACTGACAATATCCAACTCATTATCCTCGATGGTTCATGGTCAACCAGGAATGATCTATACGGATGTGCCTGATGAAAAATCGGGCCCCTAGCTCAAAACCGCAGCTACAGAAAAGGGTAAGGGCTCTTTCAGATGTCTGTGATAATCGGTCCAATGTCGGATCACAGTGCACTGACTGGCTGCGCATCTCCTGACCTGAGCGTGTGCGGACAGTCAGTGCATTGCCATCCATCATCGACCGATTATGGTAGATGTCTGAAGAGCTCTTAGGGCTTAAAATTAAGAGTTACTTGGTGAAAACCAGTTATCACCTATCCAGACGATAGGTGATAACTTGGTGATCGGTAGGAGTCTGACCGGTGGGACCTGCACTGATCGATAAAATAGAGCCCACGCTCAACCACCACTCCATTGATTTCCTATGGAGCTGCCCTCGGATTTGTTCGGCAACTCCATAGAGAATTAATGAAGTGGTGGTCGGGCATCCGTCCTCTCATTCCATTTTGTAACTGGGGAAAAAAGTGCCCAATTGGGGGATAAAAAAGTCCCCGTTCTGCCAATTGGTTTAGGTTTCAGCTGTCAACCCCACCACCTCCAATTGTTCAGTATGTTTTTGGGAGATGGAAACCCCACTTCTGCAAACGCAGTGGAGTTCACGTACGTGGTTTCCATTGTACATAAGGTAGGTAAATGACTTTCTTTGCTTGCTCACCTCCTTCTTTTCTGCCATGGCGGGTGCATACATTGTTTATTTTCCTTTATGATTTTGTTCCCCCCCCCTCACGTCATATTCACAGCTTGGTGCTTCTCACATCCTGTTATCCTCTACCTCAAGACCTGCTAGCAATCCCATGCGCTTCACCAGCCCCAATACACCCCAGTCGAGCCGTTCAGAGTCTCCACACAAGAAAGAGATTGGCATCCCCAAGAGTCATTCGGCTGAGAGTTGCTCTTCTTCCTCTCGTTCAGCCAACCGCAGGAAGCTGCCTGCCATTCCCCATGGTGGCACCAAGTACCCCAGTGTAATACGAATATCAAAGTCCCAGGTGAATGAATGGAAATGTCCAAAAGTCACTGTCACTTGTTAATCAATGTCAAAGTTTTTGTGTCTTTTTAAAAAAATTATTATTACTGTTCTGTTTGTTCCCTAGAGTATAAGGGGGCATAAAAAGTGCAATTGCGGAGAGAATGATTATTCTAGATTCTCCTGGACTTGTTGAACAAAAATGGAACTGTATAAACTGTATAAAAGTAATCGTATAGGAAGATTTTGGTAATCTATTTGGTAGGTTCTGTGAACTTTGGGATTGTCTAATGAAGACCACCTCTTCTGTAAAGATATCTGCTCCTAAGGTCAGCTAAGGGTCCCTGGTCTGTCTCCTGGAGCCCTCGGTGCGTGTTAGCACCAAGCAAGGTTTTGAGCGGTCACACAGACGTGTGGTATACATGTCTGCTCTTCATATAGATGGCTGATCCACCAGAGTCTTTACATTCCGTTTTAAAGGGGTTTCCAAAGAGTTTAAGATGTTTATTGGCTTTGAAAATACTAACAGGCCTCTTTCTTTATCACGAGACCTGCATTGAAGCCCATAGGTACCAAGTGCAAAAACTTTACACGGTGTTTGCCACATCCATACTTCAAAAGTGGCGACTGTGATGTGATTTAGTCATGGAACCAACTCTCTGATTGCATCCTCTTCTGCATGGGCACAGAAATAATTTCTGCATGCACAAGTAGAGGTACCAGAATCTCCTGTGTAGGCTGAATGCTTTCAGCACCTGAACCAAATAAGATGCAGCCAGAGAGGTGATCACATGGGTAAATCACACCTGTCCTAGATGGGTAGATGGTATGTGTCCTAGATGGGTAGACGACGCGTGACTAGATGGCACATGTCCTAGATGCGTAGATGGCACATGTCCTAGATGGGTAGATCGCACGTGAGTAGATGGCACATGTCCTAGATGGGAAGACGGCACGTGAGTAGATGGCGCCTGTTTTAGATGAGTAGATAGCACGTTGGTAGATTTCACCTGGGTAGTTGGCACATGTCCTAGATGGGTAGATTGCTCTTGGGTAGATCACACATGTCTTAGATGAGTTAGATCGCACTTGGGTAGATTGCACCTAGGTAGTTGGCACATGTCCTAGATGGGTAGATTGCACGTAGGTAGATGGGTAGATCGCACATGTCTTAGATGAATAGATTGCACGTGGGTAGATTGCACCTGGGTAGTTGGCATATGTCCTAGATGGGTAGATCGCACGTGGGTAGATGGCACATGTCCTAGATTGGTAGATTACACGTGGGTAGTTGGCACATGTCCTAGATGTGTAGATTGCATGTTGGTAGATGGCATATGTCTTAGATGGGTAGATCACATGTGGGTAGATGGCACATGTCCTAGATGGGTAGATGGCACGTGGGTAGATGACACATGTTCTTGATGAGTAGATGGTACGTGGGTAGATGACACATGTTCTAGATCGGTGGATGGTATGTGGGTAGGTGGCACATGTCCTAGATGGGTACATCGCACGTGGGTTGATTACGTCATCATTGCCTGTTTGTTAGGTAATCCCTGCATGTGTTGCTGCTATTGAACAGTCGTGAGACATGGAGCCATGGGGACTCAAACATATTATTCGAGCACACCGAAGATACTCTATGAGCACATGAGCATGCTCAGATAACATCTTATCCAAGCATGCTCGCTCATCACTATTATTAGTCATATTAAATTAGACTTCTAGTTGGTGCAAATCAATTCACAGGACCCCGGTCAAGTGGCCACTTTAGTAATCTGTAGCTGCTGGACGGGAACCCTACAAATCTCTTCTTCCCAGACAACATCCCCGCTCCTCTTTTGATTAATCAGCCTGGTGCAAAGTTGTCATTGCTGTGCGATGTGCGCCAGACTGGCTAATCAAAAGAGGAGCCGTGAATGCTGGCAGGTAAGATGTGCCTCTGTGGCTGTGGCCGATGTAGAGATAACTAATCTCTACGATTGGTTATACGGAAAATGATTTGAGATAAAAAGGGGTTTTCTGATTAGGAAAGAAGTTACATTAGCGACACTTAGACTTGGGCTTCATGGAGACTTTAGATATTGTGGCTTTAGTGTTTTCCGTGCAATTATAAGAATTCAAATGGGGATTGAATTCTTTATACATTGGTGCGACGTGTGCATCAATTTCGACAAGGCATGTATCCCAAAGTTCCTTTACCTCAAAAGGGTGAAGTTCTAGTTCCAATAACAAAAGAGAAAAAAAAGATATAAAAAATGTAAGATAAAAAAAATTGTAAGTTTTAAAGTAGAAAAATGAAAGTGTTTACCAACGTAGGTTTTCCCTGTGTGTTTCGTTGTTACCTTTTTACTTTTTTTATTTTGATGCATTCCTTATACAATAATGCGTGTTTTACCTCCGTTATTTGTTGCCTATGCAATTCAGGAAAATAATAAATTCACTTTTATTTTTAAGGCTCTGATGGCTGCTTACAGTCTAACTGCTTCTTCAGATGGCATTGGGTATGCTTGTGTTGTTGGTAGCGGCATTAATCTCTTATTTTATCACTTTCTTTGTTTTAGATGACGATTCCTCGACCTTCAGTTACATCAACACAGTCTGCTTCTGAAAGCTTCCCTTGCGGACCAGCCTTAGAGAAACGAGATCGAGACTCCAATGTCTTAGAAATATTCTCACCACATGAGATGCCAACAGGCTATGGTATAACAGAAGACGATTTCGCTACTAACAAAGGAAACATGGCGTTAGATTTAGATAAGCCAAGTCAGAGCAAAGCAAGTGGCACAGACATAGACTCGGGCACTAAAGATGTTGTTAATGGTTATGATCCAATGCCAAATGAGAAGAAAAGTGTGGAGACTCTGGTACGCTCCCATTCTGCCTCTCCAGTTGACGGCAAGTCTGAACAAAACAAAAGTTTTCATTCTCCTAGGATTTCTCCTGAACAGTGTAAAATCCCAGACTTAGTAATGACTGATATTTATGAACCCACAAAGACCAGGACTTTTTGCTCTGTGCCAAATGAACCCTCAGATATTCAAGAAATAAAGTTGGAAGCAGTCTCAAATGTTGATGTGGCAGTGCCTACACCGACTTTCCTTGAAAAGGTTCAGCAAAATGGTTATCACAAAGATAAAATCATCACAGTATCTAATGGCTGTGCCGAGTCCAACTTGTCTACGTTACTTGACCATGTTGGCGATAAGGATCAAAAAAATCTTAAAAATGGCCTGCAGTGTGACCTAAGCGATGGGTCTCTGGCCTCCAAAAAGGATCACACCAAGTCCTCTCTTCCAACTAGACACAGCAGGATTCCAGTCTTGGCCCAGGAGGTCGATTCTGTATCAGAATCGTCTTCTCCAATATCTGCAAAGGAGAAGCTTTTTTTGAAAAAAGCCCATCAGACCGATCTTGCCAGGCTCTTAATGGAAAAACGGCAAATCAAGTCCTTTTTTGGTGATCTTTCAAGTGCCTCTGACAAGTCTATGGAGGAAAAGACCTCACCACCAGCTGTACGGTTATCTGAAGACGAAGTCTTCTTCATTCCCAGAACAGTCTCTGATTCGAACGTCAGGCAGTCTGACGATGGAAGTGTAACATCTCACAGCCCCCAGTCTAGGAGAAGTAAGATCCCTCGCCCTGTGTCCTGGACAAGTAATGATCAGATTAGCAGCGCTCCTTCAACGCCTTTTCTTCCAAGGCCACCACCTGGAAAACCACCCTCACGACCTGGAGTGGAGGCACGGTAATGAAAACTACAAGGGTCTATTTCTTTACGTTACATTATTCCTTTTTCTTACTGTTTGTTGATTGTAATCACTCAGGGAAAAAAAAGTAGAGAGACACGAGATCACCATGTAGGTTGTGTGGTATATGAGGAGATGGGGAAGATCCAAGGCCCTGTTGTATTTGCTCAGTGCAGATCTCGGCTCCAACTCCATCTAGTAGGCCCCAATAAAGTAAAGATGAAGAGCAGCGCTTGCATCTTGACACAGTTTTGTAATTTTTTTATGTCCCAAAGTGTTTGTATGTACTGGTTCAATATTACCGACAGACAAAACCCTCATAGTAAATTGACATTTAAATTTTTTTATGTTGTAGAAATAGGATCAAATGGACTGTTATGTGCTTACTTTTCTCTTTTTTTTTTTTTCTATAGCATACGCAGATACAAGGTTTTGGGAAGCGGTAATTCTGATTCAGACCTGCTCTCCCGTCTCGCTCAGATTATTCAGAATGGGTCTCAAAAGGCACGAAGTTCTTCCCAATCCAAGAGTCCAGGTTCCCCCCACAGTCCCAAAACTCCTCCCAAGAGCCCTGTGGTTCCCAGACGAAGCCCCAGTGCTTCCCCGCGCAGCTCCTCTTTACCCCGTACTAATAGCTCTAATTCATCAAGAGTAGGAAGACCTCATCATCATGACCCCAAAAGCTCGTCTCCATATGTTGGCCGGAGCAAATCCCCACCCACCCTATCTGGTTCTTCTTCTTCAAGACGGTCCTGTCAACAGGATTATTGCTGCAGCAAACAAAGTAAGAACTTATCCAAAGGACCAGGTGGCACTCACCACTCTGCAGGGAGCAAAACCAGCCGTGGGAAATCCTCTGTCCGAGAGGTGAAAGTATCCAGTAAACTAAGCAGATAGTAGCCAGGATTTGCCGCCTCTGCATCAGTGATTTCCCCATCTCGTAATGCATGTTGTGTATGTCGCTGTATATTCCAAAAGAAAATCCAAATCAGTGTTTTTATGTTTTAAAGAAAAGACTTGAAAACCCCTTTGTTGCGTCTTCGAAGTGGGATGAATGTCTAAATAACCATTCCAGTTTTTGCCAATGGGAATCAATCAAATGGGGGAAAATGTAGAAGTTAGTGGAGTTGCAACCCAGTTTACTGTTGTCTGCCATTGACGCAAGGTTTTAATGGAATCCTGTAGAAGTTGGAAGAGAATGTCACCCTCTGAAACATGGTAACAAACATCGAGATGTGCAAAACTGTAAAAAGAAATGTCTAAAATTATGTATGAAACCAGATACAGAAAATAGTGAATATGCTGCCTAAACCGAAGCGGAAAACCTCTGTTCGTCAGTCAGATTGTTCAGATCTTCTCCAGGAATTTCTTTTTATTCCACTTCAGTTACTATACGTTTTATTTCCCATAATATTTTTTGTAGGTTTTGTTTAAGCTTTCCCATTACTTTTTTCAAAGCAAGAAAAGTACAGTCTGTTAGGTTCTTTTCATCAAATATACTGCAGTCCAATCTCACCTCTTTGAAATCATTGGGGTCTGATTGAGAGCTTTGGTAGCCTTAAATGGCACTTGTCATCAGACCAAAAGTGGCCAGTTTAGGCTCTGTATTTTATTTTCACTGCTCCCCTGAATATGTTGTTTGTTTGTTTGTTTTTTAACTCTGCCATATGGTTCCAGAGATAAGAACCTTTATATTGAATGCTAATTTTGATAGTCTTTTCTAAGGGGCGTGGCTCACAGACACACCCCAGAGGATCTTGTGAGCCATGCTACCTTCCCAAGAAGACCCATTGAAAAAGCACAACATAAAGCGGCCCATATCTCAGGAACCTTATGGCAGATTAAAAAAAAATAAAAAAAACTCAGAGGAGCAGCAGGGATAAAATAAGAGCAAAAAATGGCCACTTTTGAATTGGTGACAGGTCTTTTTTTTAAAGGGATTCTCCATTTATACATGCCTTTTGCCTTATGCTTGGAAACTATTGGCTGCCATTAGTCATTAATATAATACTTTGGCAATTATCAATTACTCGCTGCCATAATATATAGGAGCAAGAGCCTCCTGACACCATGTGAAATGTTTTCTGTATTAGGGCAAGAAAAAAAGATCAAGATGGCAGACAACCCTGACATTGCATCTAAGAGAGGTATACACTAAACGATCTACATTATTATTTAATAATAGCTTACGATTCCCGACATAGGTGAAAAAAATGCTGGTGTGTAAGGGCTCCTTGCTGGTATTCTAAAAGGCATAAAATAGTGTTTTTTCCCATGTCACTGTATACACTATAGATAAGTGCGAAAGCACCAAACCCAGAAGATTTTGTATAGGGCATTTTATTCAGTGCAGCTGACTTCAAAGTTACAATTGGCCTTAAAACATTATTATAACAAAATTATTGCATGAAAGCGGCCTTAAAGTGGCATTTAAAGGGTTGTCCGGTTAAAACTATTTACACCTGTCCATAGGAAACACGATTGTTTACAGTTTGGTGGGTGCCCAACTGCACCAATGGGCAGAATTGGCAACTTTTTTCCCAAATCGAACTGCTGGGAAGAGTGCTCAGTGCGACTGGGAAAACCAAGAACTTTTCAACCAACGGGGCACATTTTTCCGGGTTCCAAAATGAAGCGGCATATTGGATGCTCAACTGCTTCTCCTTTAATTCTCTATAGGGCTGCCATTAAAATCTGAACAAAACTCTCGGCACCCGATTTATGAATGAATTCAGTGGCAGTCAAGCATGCGCACAGCCTCTACCTTCTAAAGGTGCGTGCCCACGGCCACTACATTCTAAAGGAGCGCGCCCACGGCCACTACCTTCTAAATTAGCATGCACACGGCCCCTCCATTCTAAAGGCGCATGTGCACGGTCACTCCATTGTAAAGGAGCATGCTAACGACCCCTCTATTCTGAGGGAGCATGACACGGCCCCTCCATTCTAAAGGAGCATGTGCATGGCCACTCCACTCTAAAAGGAATAAAAGTGCCCCTTCCCAGCGATTCGATTGGGTAGAAAAATTCCAGGTTCTGCCAATCGGTGCGATCACCAGACAGCCCCATTAAATTTAACTACTTTTTAACAGCTTGTCTTTTTCTAACTTTTGCAATAGGAACCAGGCAATCTGAGATGCGTTACTGAGGTTCTCTGATTCAGAAAACTTATTTTAATGCATTTTGATACAGAACTAATGTGTGATTGACTCTATGCAGCAAAATTTCTTTAATCCAGGATCAATCGGATCCATGCTGGATAATCAGATAGTCATAGAAAAAGTATATCAAACTCACCTGTAAAGGATAGGGAACCTTCAGAAAGAAAACCCCGAAATGCAAAACACACAATTTGCTATTTTTACTTAGTTTTTCTTTTTTTTTTTTTTTAAAGCTGTCTCCTCTCACAAAACCCCACATAAATTGTGGTTTTGTTCTGCATTATCAGCTACGGACACTTCCCAATACAGGAATGTTTTTTTGTTTTTTTTTTGGTCTATGAAGCCTTTAGGGATCATATTTTTTAATTTTATTGATCCAAGTTCCATTATTTTGGCTGTTGCGGTACCCTGGCGTCAACCTATTCAGTCTATGGACTCTGTTCACCCCCTATCCTTATGTATAATTTTTTTTTTTTTTTTAAGCTACTGATAGCCTAGGTAATATCCTATTAAAACTCATCTCAGTAATGGCTGTGCTGCATGCTTGGTAATGTGAGAAACCGTGATGTGGTTGCCCAAAACCCTGAGCCGGCTCGGGACCCTGACGAGAGGCGCTGGCATCACTTGATGATGTTCTGCAGGGGCGCATACATTGAATGTATGTCGGAGTCCGCCTATATACCCACAGGCATTTCTGTGTATGCAGCTAATTGCATGATGCTTTTACCTAGAGATATCATATAAACCATTTTCTGCTCCTTGCATTACTTGTGGCTTTTTGCTACATAAATGGCTTATTTAGGATATACAATGGAAATTTTTATTTTTCTTGAAATTTAAAAAAAAATTCTTTTACTTGCATCTGTTATCCTATAGTAGCCATGAGCTTTTTTTAACCTCTGCTGTGCTGGAGGAACATTGCTTGTTGTCTATAGCACTGCAGGGGCTTTGGGGGTAGGGAGGGGTTTAACATAGGAGACATTATAAGTGTGGGGTTTTCTAGCCATCCTATCCTGAACAAGCTGCAACCTTATCCCTTATCCCCCCCCATACCTTTGTATTATATTGTACAGTAAGTTCTGTCACTATAACAGCATGTTCGAATCTAAAATTATATTCTATATACATATTTATAAATATATATGTAAAAAACAAATATATATATGATACGGTAAAGGCATATCAAAAACTCATTCTACATTGGTAGACTGGAGACAATAAAACCTCCTTTTTACTTGAGTCTGAAAAAAATAGTTTTGATCTTTTTTTGTCTCAATGTATAAGCAAAAATACATTCCCAGATTGGCAAACTTTTCTATCTAAGGGAACATACACGCAAGTGTTTTTTTTTTTTTGTGCTGATATTCAACCAGTATACTAAGCTGAAATCTACATGAAACACACACACACACACACACACACACACACACACACACACACACACACACACACACACACACACACACACACACACACTTTTCAACAAGTGACACTTTGCTTATTCAGAGGAGTTATCCTGGACTTTTCTGTTGTTCTCATCGCCGATCTCTCCCAACTCCAAGCGGTCGCAGATGGTGATTCGGCAGCTTCCGGCCACGTCTCATCGACAGAGCAAGGGGCTTCTCTTCCACTCTGCTCTGTTGATGGGCTGTGACTGCCAACATGCTGATTGACAGCCGGATCCCTGCTGCCTCATTGCGGGGAGCTGGCTGTCAACCAGCAGGATGTCGGCAGTAACACCCCCTTGACAGAGCAACCTGGGATAGAATAAAACTGCTCTGTTGACGTGAAATAGCAGAATAGCCGGCGGCAGTGGCCTGTGATTTGTCTGGGCCATCGTCGAGTAGACCTGCTTGTTAGTTCTTCGGCCTATAGAAAAAAAAAATGCCCTGGATAACCCCTTTAAGCGGTTTGTGTCCAGAAACTACAGCAGGTAGCCTAATTCAATCAAGCTTGTGCGCCATCTGCAGTTCAAACTGCTGTGGATTTCCGTGCAAATACACATCCACCAAGGAACCTCTGCCTAATATTACCTCTAACCCTATTCTACCAAGTCCACTGCAAATATGAAGGGTCGGCAATAGATTCTTGAATTGTTTTATTTGTTTATATATTTTAATTGTATTTATAAATTAAGTGTCTCTTAAACACAATCTACTCTTACAGTGTTCTTAAGGTGCGTAACGTGTAGGGATACAAGCTCTTCCACCGATGAATTGCCCATCGTAAATGTATTTTTTTTCACCATAGCTCCCAAATTGAGTGTGCCCTATATTAATGTTAGAGTCCAGCACTAATGTATCCACCAGGCAACTTTACAGCAAGGCCGAGCGCTAGGGACAATTGTCGGATTCCGGACTCGTCTAAGATAAAATATATTATTTTTTAGTTTATAGGCCATGTGAATCATGAACTTGTCATGTTTGTCAGAGCTATTGTAAGTGGCTGAACATATTATTTTATGAAGTGGAAACCCCTTTATGACCCCATTAGGTCATTTGGAAATGTAAATTTGCAACTTTGCAGTACGTAGAAAAGGCTGCACTATTGCCACCTGTAAATGCAAAAAAAAAAAGGCTGCAGATTATTCGAACGGTATGACGGCGCAATGTGGTGCTGTGGGGGCCATGCATTCTGCATATCGGAGCTACAGGCTAAATTGATTGCTGTACGATCTTTGGATGAGCAATCGCTATGTTTAAAGGGAACCTGTCATCTGATTCCAACTGCGTTCAGGATGAATCTGAGCCGGAATGGATGATTACAGTTATATATATTTTTCTCTGAACAGGCCAGCCAGCACTTAATAACAAGAATAAAAAGATTTGGCAGAGGGCAAAACTAGTCCCGTCTGGCCCCAGGTTGCCAGAGGTGATTGACAGGTGTCTACCTTAGAGAGAGACCTGTCAATCAGCTCTAGCAGCTCTTTGAGAAGCTTGCCATGGTAGTGGCATTGGGTTAGCCTCATCCCTCCTTACGGCGTGCACCGTGAATCAGATAGCAGGTCCCCCTTTAAAGGGATTGTCAGTAATTGGACGACTTCTGCTTTATCAATTCAAAGACCCTTAGAAAACTAAAACCATTTATACCTGCCTCCCACAATGGTGCTGCTTTTCGTGACATTGCTGTCTCACATGACCACTGCAGTCAATCAGCGGCTTTTACTGTTTGGAAGAGTGGACATCTGCGTAAAGAAACACTCTAAGGGTACGTTCACACAGGACTTTTTTGCTGCTTTTTTTTTTGCTGCTTTTTTTTATGCTAATTTAGGTGCGTTTTTTTGGTGCGTTTTTGGTGCGTTTTTTGGGTACGTTCACACAGGACTTTTTTGCTGCATATTTTTGCTGCAGATTTTTGCTGCTTTTTTTATGCCAATTTTCAGCTGCTAGGACACCTCACAATGGCTCTTCACACCTTACTACCAGGAACTCCCTCACAATAGATCACAATCAGGACACCTCACAATGGCTCTTCACACCTCACAATGGCTCACAATGGCTCTTCACACCTCACTACCAGGAACTCCCTCACAATAGATCACAATCAGGACACCTCCCAATGGCTCTTCACACCTCACAATGGCTCACAATGGCTCTTCACACCTCACTACCAGGAACTCCCTCACAGTAGATCACAATCAGGACACCTCACAATGGCTCTTCACACCTCACAATGGCTCACAATGGCTCTTCACACCTCACTACCAGGAACTCCCTCACAATAGATCACAATCAGGACACCTCACAATGGCTCTTCACACCTTACAATGGCTCACAATGGCTCTTCACACCTCACTAACCACACCTCTAAGCTCTTGGCTGTGAGATCCCTTCCTGCTGGCCATGATTTTCTGCACAAAAAACGCAGCAAATAATGCTACATGCGTTTTTTCAGCGTTTTTGCAGCGTTTTTTTCATCACCCATTCAAGTCAATGGGTGAAAAAACGCTGCAAAAACGCAGCAAAAACGCTGAAAGAAGTGACATGCCCTATGTCCAAAAAAAGCAGCAAAGCAGAAAAAACTGATCAAACAAAAAACCAACGTGTGTGCATGAGATTTCTGAAATCTCATAGGCTTTACTGGTACTGTAAAAAGCAGCTGAAAATTAGCATAAAAAAAAGCAGCAAAAAAAAGCAGCAAAAAAGTCCTGTGTGAACGTACCCTAAGGCTACGTTCACATTAGCGTTGTGCGGCGCAGTGTCGGGCGCAGCCGCGGTGACGCATGCGTCATGCTCCCCTATATTTAACATGGGGGGGCGTATGGACATGCGTTGTCTTGCGTTTTGTGACGCATGCGTCATTTTGGCGCAACTGTCAGGGCGCAGAGGACGCTGCATGATGCAGTTTTTTCTGCGCCAAAAATCATGCAAAAAATGAACGCATGCGTCACAAAACGTGTTGTGCAAGCGTTTTGCATGCGTTGTACGTTGCGTCGCCGACGCTGCACAGCACAACGCAAATGTGAACGTAGCCTTAGGCTGTATGCACACGTTGCGGATTTTCCTGCGGATCCGCAGTGGATTTGGCCCTGCGGATTCGCAGCTGTTTTCCATGCATAGTACAGTGCCATGTAAACCTATGGAAAACCAAATCCGCAGTGCACATGCTGCGGAAAAAAACACGCAGAAACGCAGCGGTGTTTTTTCCGCAGCTTGTCAATTCTTTGTGCAGATTCCGCAGCAGTTTACATCTGCTCCTCAATAGGAATCCGCAGGTGTAAAACCGCAGGTGGAATCCGCACAAAAAACGCTGTAAATCCTCGGGTAATACACCGTGCGGTTTACCTGCAGATTTTGCAAAAACAGTGCGGAAAAATCCGCACACCAATCTGCAACGTGTGCACATAGCCTAAGGAGGTGGAAAACAAATATTTTTAATCTGGTCAAAATATTTTTCCAATTTTCTTTGTTCGTCTGATCCATTATAGGCAAATATCTTGTCCTCAGATCAGACGGACATCCTGGTATTTGTCCAATATCAGAAATGTGTAATAACACTGTATACGGAAAACCATAATATGAAGAAAAAAAAATCTTTTTATGATGTCTGAACATTAGGGGAGATTTTTCATGAGTGGATTTTTTTTTGTTTAAAGTCAGAGGCTACTTGCAGTTATTTGCGCCAAATTTTGCAAAAAAAAAAAAAAGTTTGATAAATTTGGAACATCTTTATATATTACACTTTTGGCTAGAGAGGTGACTCTATTCGCTATTCCCCTATCTTTTACGTTTTTAAAAAGTGGCAAAAGTGGCGTAAAATTGCAAATTTGTTTTTGCACACACATGTTGTTGTAATCAAATTCTGCATTTTTTTTTCATGCCAAAACAATGTCTTTTAAAAACCTCAAGTGTTTCGCCGACTGTCTGTATTTCCCTTACTGTTACTCTTGAATGTAATTAAATGTGAATTTCTGCCTGATCTTTTAAAGATGTGTAATATCTCAGTACTATGTTCTATTTTTTTTATTTTTCATAAAGTAGCAGGGTTTTTTTTTTTTTAGTATTTTTTTTTTATTTAAAGAAATGTTATCATATGCAATTCTGCCGGTTCTTAAAAATAAGTAACTTCCTAATGTCCGGATTATGTAGTTTATAATCTCCTGAATATAATATAAATATGTACATAGAAAGATTGTGATGCGTGTAAAAGGATAATATTGTCTTAACGTTCATCTACCATTTTGTTTTTATGCCGTTTGTTATTTTCTACTCGTTTTAAGGCTATGTAATTAATAGACTGCTGTAAAAAATACAAAAAAAAACTATCGTGCAGCCGCCATGTCTTCCTATGGGGGAAAAAAATTGTTGACAGTGCAACAATCGCAAAAGCAATTGTGACTTGGTTGCACAATTACACTCCTATGAGGATACACTGAGGTTGCACGACTGTTGTGATTTGCCGCAATATGACCAAATGTTGCCATATAGCCCTAGGGCTGGTTTACGAGGTTGTATCTAGGGTCATCATCCCCTTCCATTTTCTTTTTCCTAAACTAATCCAGAACTAATTGCAGTAGGAAGAAAGAAAATGTTTCCTTTAGTAGCTTATCCTCTTATAACAGTGACCTCTAATATGACCGTGTAAATCAATCATGCTAAGGACAGTCGGATCTCTGCTGCCTCACTGCGGGGAGCCCGTCTGTCAATCCGCATGATGTCGGCAGTCTCGCCGATAATTGATCCTGTATAAAAATGTATTCTTGCATTTATTTATTATTCTGTTTTCATTATTTGAGGTACTAACTCTTTTTTCCATAATTGGGATCGGGTCATCCATTAATGGAAAAGTTGAATATGCACTTTTTTTTCTATTTTATGTTGTTTTTTTTTGTGTTGTTTTCTTGCAATTCTGGTTGCAACTGTGACATAACATTTTAAAATTGCTGCTATATTGTATTTATTATGTTTAATTTGTATGTTTTTTGCTTTTTATTTGCAGCAATTCATTTGAGCTTTTATTGTGTTGTTTACATATAAATGAGGTTTGCCATGTCTCCAGATCCATAAAAAAATGAATCGACTAAATATGGGTTAAAATAAAAAAAACATATATATTAACTTTAAGATCAAAGCAGCAGTACCCTCATCCTCCAATATAGCGGTCAACTCAAAATTTGACTGCAAAACACCAATACAAACACTAATTATTAAGTTTCTAAAAAGTACGTTTTTTTTTCTAATTTTAAATTAATTTTAAAAGTTTTTTAAAGTAATAAACTTTAAAAAGGAAACTTTGCAGACAATGTAAAAAGTTTGACAACTGCAAAAATAGTAATTCTATCATATCATTTTCTTTGTTCTCCCTCTTTTTACAATCAGAATTGATCTGATTATAAACTCCAGGACTGTATGGTATTAAAGATAGCGTAAAGGTGGCTTTTTTTTTTTTTTTGCATTTCTTTGCTTTTGTTTTTTTTTTTACTGCAGAAAAAAAGTGAATGAGATTTCAAAAATCTAATTCACGCTTTTTTTTTCGTTTTTTCTTTTTTTTAGCTGCTGTAAAAAAATAAAAGAAAACCCTGTAAGCAAAAAGACAGATTGTAAGCAGCGGTTTTCCTGCCACCACTTTAATTTTTGTCACAGGGAAAAGAAACTGCTGCAAAAACTCGATATCTGAACATACCCTTAGGGCTCATTCAGATGTCCGATTTGATTTTCACAAATAGCAATCACTCCTGTTATAGATTATGAAGCCATTCACATGTCTGTGATTTTTCTTGGACTGAGATGCCCACGGAAAGTTGCGGAGACATGTCCGATTTTGATCAAAATTAACGATGCAAGTCCATAAAACAAAAAAATAGAACTGCATTCAGATTAAATCCAAGCGCGGTCTTATTTTCGCTGACTTTCCAAATGGTGGCAGTCGATAATTTTATTTGTTTTAATTTCTCCACGTATGAGAAAATGGGATGACCCTTATACCACACTCTGATCGGAATGATCGGTCCTTTCTCTTGTACATGGAAAAATCGTACATCTGAATGAGCCCTTGGCATATCCCAAGGAGATGCGCAACTGACGGACACAGGCAATTTTAACTCCACTTTAGTCTGTAGTAATTAAAGTAATTATAGAAAACAAATTTAATTTCCCTATGATCCAGTTGATTGAATCAAGAAGAATTAATTCCAAAGCTATAATAAAAGAATTTCCATTTTTGCATTTTTCTAAAAGTTTAGCCTGTGTTCTGCAATGTATTTTTAACCTGATTTTTCCCATTTTCATGAAAAAAAAACCCAAGGTGCAAACTAAGTTAAAGTTGTAGCGTCACGTTAAATGTTATGACAAAATTAATTGCAACAATTCATAGGATGGTGCAAGTAAAAACCTGATACATTGCAGCTTATGTTGCATTTGGAGGATACATAATTACACATGGGGTATTTTTCTTCATTTTTTTTTTATTTCTAGATTTGTGTTCTGCACAACTTGGTTTGCTATCTTCACAAGCCATTTGTGTTATTTGGGGGCCAAAAGCAGAGTAAGATCAGGTCTCTTATCTGGCTGCAGTCATTGTAACCGAGCATTACAAGTAAGAGGCGAGGGTGGTGGGAAAAAAACGAAAAAGAAAAAAAAAAAGAGAAAAAAAATAAACAGGCTTTTACTACTTCATCCCAAATTAAATTTGTTCCATTTCTGCTTGGAGGGTAAAAACTGTGCCAACGATTCAGGTACATGCTTTATTTATTTATTTTTAGTTTTTTTTTCTCCCCCGAATGTGTAAAGATTAAATAAAAAATGATTCAACGATTGTTGTTTGATTTTCTGTTTACTGAAATAGGGAAATGTATAAATGTGCATGCAGCTATTTATTAATTTGTCAATTCTACAATCCAAACTATCCATCATTACATGGCTCTCTTAGATCTGATGATATTGGTGAAATCCTTGTTTGTATGGTGTCATATCCATCTTGAAAGTTTTTCTTAATATTAGTATTTTAGAAGTCTAGCTCTAATATGCCCATTCTGACATGGGTTTTCAGTGTAAATCCACCTGCCTTCTCAGGTCTCAGAGATCTATTTAATTGTGTATACAGATTGTATTGGGAAATCTAGTACCCGATCTTGTTTAAAGGTTGTGAACTCCTTTTGTCATGGAAAACTTGATTTTTTTTTTACATATTGGTAGTTACTAGTGATGAGCGAATGTGCTGGGATAAGGTGTTATCTGAGCATGCTCTGGTGCTAACAGTGTGTCTTCAGAGTGCTCGAAAAATATGTTCGAGTCCTCATGGCTGCATGTCTCATGGCTGTTCGACAGCTACAACACATGCAGGGATTATCTGTTAGACAGTCGCAACACATGCATGGATTGCCTAATGGCAGTAAGACATGTAGCTGCAAGTACTCGAACATATTTTGCAAGCATTCCGAAGACACTCGGTTATCACCAGAGCATGCTCAGATAACACCTTATCCCAGCACATTTGCTCATCACTATCTTTCACAGCTCCATAATGGAAAGTTTAGCAATCCTGCATGCCTTTTTCAATCTAAAAAATGATGAGTTGTTTGGGGAATGTTTCCACTTACCCTGTGCCACATCCAATCCTTATTATTTCATCTGAAGAGGTGTGCCAGGTATATAGCTACAGGTGGGTTGTATACACAGGTAGCCCTCTAGTACCTCACGGTTCGGGCCAGATTAGTGCATACCGGAGTTTAATACGGTTAGAATATTTTTTTTAAGCATAAGTCAATATTCCCTTAAAGGGATCCTCCAGGCCTGATCAACTGAAGACCTGTCCGCAGGCCATCTTGAATGGGAGATAAAGCACAGTTCTCGGCAGCAATGTACAGAGCTGATGTGTTCCAACTCCTACACTGTGTACATCAAGCCACGCCAAAATGGATCTCAGCTGATTGGTCGGGGTTTTGGTTGTGGGGAAATCTCATCAAGTGTCACATTTGGTGACTTATGTGTAAAGGCTGCGAAGAGAACACTGTAGTCCAGAAAAATGTATACATGCATGGCTGCCAGGTCCTGGGTCCATGGCGTCATTACTGATCGCCATCAACATTTCTCCAAGTGCCATCTTGATTCTCTCACCATAGGAGGGGGGATCAGGGACAGTGTAGTAGTTTTTCAATTGGTAGACTTGTGTATTCTGGGTCTTACTTCCTGGTTAAAGATCACAAGATCCACAACTCAACAGGAAAAAGCTGTCTCTTCCCAGCACCTCATCTTCCTGTTACTAGATTACAATATGCAAATTTCCTCTTCAGAGAGAAAGTGGATTTGAACTCTAGCCCCAACTATTGGAAGCAGTGATCCTAAAAGTCAATATTGACCCTTTAACGAGCTTTACCACACGACTTAGGATAAAAGCCAAATCAGAATACACAATTTTCAGAAGCGTTTCAGGGTGTTGCCCCCACCTCAGTGCAAAGCAAGAGCTCTGATTTGGCTGTATCTGAGAGGCTGTGCTCTAAGGGTGCGTGTCCACGTTCAGGATGGCCGGCGGCATCGCCGCTAAGCCCTGCCCCCTTTCTGGGACGCGATGATGCCGGATGTGTTAACTGTACACATCCGGGATCATCGCTCTCTCCCATAGGGCCCTGTGATATTACTTGCGGCGACGCAGCGTCGCCGCAGGTAGCACGGACATGCTGCGATCTGAAAAGACGCGCAGCATGTCCGGAGTTGCAGGGAAGTCGGATGCGTGTTTCCACGCATAGTGGACACGGGATTTCATAAAATCCCCTCCACTATGCTGGAACATCTGGACGCTGCGTGTTTGACGCTGCAGCTCTGCGCAGCGTCAAACAAGCAGCGTTTACTGACTGTGGACACGTACCCTAAGGGTATGTGCACACGTTGCGGATTAGCGTAAAGGTACCGTCACATTTAGCGACGCTGCAGCGATCTAGACAATCCCGATCGCTGCAGCGTCACTGTGTGGTCGCTGGAGAGCTGTCACACAGACAGCTCTCCAGCGACCAACTATGCGAAGTCCCCGGGTAACCATCGGGTTACTAAGCGCAGGGCCGCGCTTAGTAACCCGATGTTTACCCTGGTTACCAGTGAAGACATCGCTGAATCAGCGTCACACACGCCGACTCAGCGATGTCTACGGGAGATCCAGCGACGAAATAAAGTTCTGGCCTTTCTGCTCCGACCAACGATGTCACAGCAGGATCCTGATCGCTGCTGCGTGTCAAACACAACGATATCGTTCAGTGTGAAGGTACCTTTAGGAATTTCTGGTGCGGATTCTTCCTCTCTTGGCAGAAAATGCACCTGCGGATTTGTTGCGTTTTTTTGTGCGGTTCCGCAGTGTTTTTTTGTGCGTTTTTGCTGCAGTTTTCTTGCGGATTTGCTGTGGTTTTTACCCCTGCGGTTTTCTATAATGGAATGGGTACAAAAACGCTGCAGATTCACAGTGACATGCTACTTCTTTTAAACCGCAGCGTTTCCGCAGTGGATTTTTCTCTCTCATTGATTTACATTGTACTGTAAATCAATTGCGGATCTGCAGCATTTCTGCACCTCAAAAAACACTGCACATCCGCAGAGAATCCACGTGTGCACATACCCTAAGGCCATGTTCACATTTTGTGGGTTTTACCGCGGATCAGCGGCGTTTCTGTAGCTGCGGGTCCGCAGCAGTTTCCATAGCGTTTACATTTACATGTAAACCCTATGGAAACCGCAATCCGCTGTGCACATGCTGTGGGAAAAACTGCGCAGAAACGCAGCGGTTTACAACCCGCAGCATGTCACTTCTTTGTGCAGAATCGCTGCGATTCTGCACCCATAGGAAAGCATTGATCCACTTACTTCCCGCATGGGGCTGTGCCCACGATGTGGGAAGTAAGTGGATAATGTGCGGGTGGTACCCGGGGTGGAGGAGAGGAGACTCCTATAATAATAATATAATAATAATAATAATGCTATACTCACCTCTCAGCGCTGCATGCGGCTGTCCGGTCTCAGAGTTGCTGTGCGAGCAGGACCTTCGGTCACGTCGCGGTCACATAACCGTGATGACGCCGCGGTCACATGACCGTGACGTCACGAAGGTCCTTCTCGCACAGCATCTTTGGAACCGGACCGCCGCGTGCAGCGCCGAGGAGATCGGGACATCAGAGGGTGAGTATAACCATTTTTTATTATTTTTAACATTACTATTGATGCTGCATATTGCTGCATATGCAGCATCAATAGTATAGGAGTAATCCCGCAGCGGAAACCGCAAAACTAACCGCGATAAATCTGCAGGGATAACCGCAGCGGTTTTTCCCTGCAGATTTATCAAATCCGCTGCGGGAAAACCCGCAGCGCACGCCGCAAAGTGTGCACATAGCCTAAGGGGTAACAGCTCTTCTTAAAAGGAGCCTGTCACCTGAATTTGGCGGGACAGGTTTGCGGTCATATGGGTGGAGTTTTTGGGTGTTTGATTCAGCCTTTTCTTACCCGCTGGCCGCAATATTTGATTGAAGTTCATGCTGTGTCCTCCGTAGTACACGCCTGCGCAAGGCAATCTTGCCTTGCGCATGCACAGTATGCTTTGCCCAACTGAGGGCAAAATGGAAAAGCATTAGTGCGCCTGCGCCGGCGCACTATGTCCCGGAACACAGCGAAATACATGTAGCCCCAGCATAAGAATGTCTTCATGTTCGAGGACCTTTCTCTTAGACCAATTTTTAGGCAAAAATAGATGCACGTTTATCTGAATTTTTTAAATAAATGTTGCATTGTTTGACCCCGGCACTTGCCCAGTTTTGGTGACTGCTGGCGCTGGGCCCCACTTCTCCTATGGCGAGTGATTATCTTATGCCACATGAGCGCTGCAGCCCGTCAGCAGATTCTGACGGATTGCAGTCCTCACCCTACCATACATTGTGTGAAAGAAGTTCCATCAGATCAGAGGTTGCTGATGGGCTCACGTGGCATAACACCGGGCAGCCCCTGCTGGGCTGCAGCGCTCACGTGGCATAACACCGGGCAGCCCCTGATGGGCTGCAGCGCTCACGTGGCATAACACCGGGCAGACCCTGATGGGCGACTACATCATTGAAGAAGGCGTTATCCAAGTAGTAGCCATTTCCTCCGCCCTCCAGCTCCGTAGTAGACCCCTCTCAAGGCTCTCATCACTGTAGCTGCTAGAGCACTGGCAGACAAGGCTCAACAGAAAGCCACGCCCACATGTGACCAGCATACCACTTTGACCCCGCCCCTTCCCGTCAATACACGTGTGTCTAACTCCGCCCTGCGCGTGACGTTAGTGGATGGCGCGCGAGGCTCGGAATGGCGGCCGTGCTGGAGCTGCTGCTGCAGGAGCGGGTGACGGTGGACGCGGTGCTGCTCTGGGTGACGCACACGACGCAGGTAGAGCCGGGCCGCACACGTCAGCTGTTATCTGTGGCCGCGGCCGTTATGTGCCCGTGCTTTATGGCGGGAGTTTTACCTCAGAAGTTAGCGGCGGCTGTAGACTCGTCCATGGAGCCTGCACGCTCCTGTGTCTGCAGTACAGCTGCTGGCTCTGTGTATGTACGCCCCTCGTGCCAAGTGCAACCCCCCCCCCCAAAAAAAAAATGTCAAATCCCACGTCACCTCATATGGGTCCGCTGAGGTCAATAGTGCTACATCTCCTTGGTGATGGTCACCATGGCAGCAAGCACACTGTCTGGGGTAACTATAGTGGGTGCATGGGTTACAGTCCCTGCAGGGCTCTGGGGATAGGGGGACCCCAAACCTGCCAGGCACACCCCCTGCACATAATGTTTGTGGGCACAATGGGCAGACTTTTCCCCAACTGCAGGAAGGGCCGAGTCCTGGTCTGGTGGGGAACAAGTCTGTGGCCTGGCTGGGTGCGGTGCCTGAGTCTTCAGCTTGCGGGGTACCTGAATCCTGGGGTCTGAAATGTAGAAATAAAGGCATTCTGCGCTCCCTCACTGCCGCTCTGTGGTTCCCCGCCATATATTTCTAGTGATGGTTGGACCATTGCGACGACACTGCAGCAAATGGCCAGTCAGCCTCTTGCACATCGTTCCTTTAGGATCTGTCCTCACCCAGGCAGGTGATGCAGACACGGGATGGTAGTAATCCAAATTGGACATGTATAGAAAGGGTTAACGCGTTGGGTAGTGTATTATTTTTTCTTCACCCTGTATTTGTATCATTTTTGTTTCTGCAAAGATGCCATACATTTTTAAGGTGTTGTCAAGGACAATTTTATTTATTTACTATGAGCCTAAAAACTAACAGGCAGTTAGAAGCAGCAATCACCTGCCTCTTGTACCCAGCACTGGCTCAGAGCAGTCACCGACCTCTCCTGCCGGCAATTCAGCTGCTCCACTTCAACAGAGCAGCTGTTCTTCTTTCGGGCCGCTGTCGGCAGGATGTGACTGCTGACATTCTGATTGACAGCCGTCTCTGCAGTGAGGCGTTGGGGAGCTGGCTGTCAATCGGCATGACATCAGCACGCCGTGTCAAATGCGCAGCCTGGAAAAAGATCTGCTCTGCTAACATTGAGCAGCTGAATCATCAGCAAGTGGTGGCAGATATCGGCAGGGAGTTAGCAATTACCTGCCTGTTAAATCTTAGGCCCTTGGTAAAAAAGAATTAATAAAAATAATGTTCCTGCACAACCCCTTTAAATTGGTTTACAGGTTTTGGAAACCTCTGATCTCCCTTCTGCCACTTGTTTAAAAAAAAAAAAAAAACAAAAACCCCAAAACTTTCTTTACTCATCCTCCCCGGGTCCAGCACTGAGGTCTGCATCACGGCCCCAAATGTCTGCAGCACGCCACATAGGCAACTTGGGCAGAGCCGACTGCTGTGTAATTGGGTGAGTTTTTGAAACTTCAAAACAACACAGCTTGTTACCCTGACAGCAAAGTAGGTGAGGTTTCTTTAAATCTCACACCCAGTGTGCCCCCTTTTTTTTTTTGTTTTGTTACGTTGCTAAAATTGACCTGCAGTGCTTTTTTAAATCCACAACATGTCAGTTTCTTTTGTAGTAAGTATGCTGTTAATTTTTTCCCATAGACTTGCATGAGATGAGAAAAGTCTACAGCTTCTAAAACTTAAAGGGGTATTCCCATCTCCAAAATCCTACCCCAGTATGTAGTAGGTGTAATATTAGCAAATACCTCCAGTTAGAAATGTAGTATAGTTCTTCTGATTCGCTATGTCTCTTTCCTCATGTGCAGGGTATTGCAGGACCTAAGGTATCCATGGTTATGACAACTGATATAGTGACAGTTAGCCAGTTGCTAGTGGTCGTAACCATGGATACCTAAGGTCCTGCACATAGAGACATAGCGAATTAGAAAAACTATACTATATTTGTAATTGGAGGTATTAGCTAATATTATTACACCTACTACATATTGGGATAGGATCTCGGAGATGGGAATACACCTTTAAGCATATTTAGTGTATTGTCCTCAACTAATTCAGTAAAAATGTATGTAATCTGCTCCCCACATTATCAATAAAGTTTTGTCCAACCACACAATGAAAAAGCGCAAATAAAAGCTAACAGGTGCAGAAATGCTACAGAAAATCTGCATCATCAAATACCCATGAAATACTTCAGCTTCAAATTAATCACGCTGGCTTATGCTAGATCAGTCTCACTGTAAGGCCGGAGTCACACTACCGGATAACACAGCCGAGTGCTATAGAAACCTCTCACTGCATTTGGATGTCACCCGAGTGCAGTGCGATTCCAGTTGACACCTGCAGCAAAGGAAATGGAGAAATAACTTTCTCAGTCTCCCCCGCAGCTGGGATCTAGTCCTGTCATGTGAGAGAATCGGAGTAAAGTAGTGTGACACTCAGCTCACGGTCACAGCAGAGCAGTAGCCGAGGGGCATTAGCATATCGCATCGGAGGCTTATGCGCTAGTGTGACTCTGAAAAGATGACTGAATGACGAATGGTGGTTCGTCTGATCATTTGACTGGTCACTATCTCTCCCAACTCCTCAATACGCAGTAGTGCGTGGCCAAGTGCTCTTGCTTTCTCTATGAGACAACCGCTGCCAGAGTCCTCTGGCGAAAGCTTAACTTGGCAAAAACATAAGGATCGGCAGTCCAACATAGGGTAAGTCAGATCGTTATCTCCCCTGACATCAGTTTTGGGAGGCCCCCATGCACATTAGATTGTTAGCCAAGGCCACTGACGTTTGTCTAGTGTATATGGGGGCCTTAGGTTTTAACAACCTCCTGGTTGACTTGCTTGTCCATTTTTTTGGGGTGCATCTTAAGCTACTGCTCATTGTAGCTAAGCCACTCCATTACCCATGTCGGCACACCCCTTTGACGAGAAAGATGTAATTAGTGTTTTAAAATGCATAAATACAAATTAGCGACACTCCTTTTTTTGTGACCTTTAACTACAGGGCACACTTCGTATAAGTTGGTTTTGCCTTTTATTTTGTTATTGCATTATAACCTGTAGCTCTGTATAATATGTATACACTGCTTGTTTGTTTAATAGGAAAGCCACGTTGATCCCACACTTGCCTCATTTTCTGTGCTTCGGAAAGACTTTGTTCCCTTTCTGCTTAATTTTCTGCGTGAACAGACCAGTCAGGTTCTGAGTTATGGGCCGTCTACCCCAGCCAAAACTCCAAATTCAAAGACTATTTCCAAAGCCGCCAGTGTTAGCAGCCAAAGAACCTACCCAGAGAAGAGAACCAACAACTCAACAGGACATCGAGGAAGCAGAATTCAGCTGTTTGCACAAACCTCCAATAGTTCAAGTGCCTCAGATATGGGTTTTCTGACCCCCAGTTCCGCACCCAGTGACTCCTCTTTTTTAAGGTCCAATTTTAGTAGAACGACTTTTCAAACTAGTCCTAACTCGAGTTGTAGTCCCCCCCAACATCACAATGAAAAGCGATCTGCACAAAAACCGAATCTTGGGAACTTTTTGGTGCTCACTCCAGAAGGACATACAACTAAACGGAACAGAAAGAAGAACAATACATCTAATCGTCATGTTTCTAAAGACACTAGTAAACGCTCCTTGGAAGATGAGGCACAAGGAGAGAACAGTCCTTGGAGTATGCGCAGGGGAAATCAAGGGAGCGCTAATTCAAGCACCTCCCCTAATAGTGTCCAGCTAAATATTAACAACTTAGAAGAATTTCCTCCTATGGGAGCTTCCAACGAGTCTTCAAGGTAAGAAAAATGAGAATTTCTCTTATGTTAAAGAACAAAAACACAGAGATAATCCATGTTGACTAACAAACAACCAGCTAATGTAAAAGGGAAATACAAATTTCTTCTGACTTGTAAGGTTTAGGGCTGTATTTAAACAACATAATAAGGCAGATATTTTGTGCCAAGCATCAGATAGAAGTCAGCAAGCTTTGGGAAAGGCTTTCCTAATCTTTCCACCCTTGGCATTACATCTACGTCCTCTGCAGAGAGGCATAATATGTGTACCCAGAGGCTACATGTCAATTTGTCACATTCAAGTTAATCTCAGTTTAGATTTCTCTGCAAAATTGCTCTTGATACATACATTGTAATCCCATTCCAAATGTAGAGGTGAAGTTTTTTTTTTTGTTTTTTTTTGAGAAGGTAAAAACCTTTCAAATTGCAAAATAATCACATGCAACTCTGCAATGTGCAATGTGTCAGCGCCGGCAGTAACAGCGGTGACGTCACCGCTGTGCTCTGCTTTACGGCCGACGCTGACACAGTCAGTGCAGGGAAGCTCTCGGCAGCAGCGCGTGCATTAGCAGCGCGTGCATTAGCAGCGCTCCTGCCGAAAGCAGTTTTAACCCTGTGGACGCCGGGGGACGTGACAGACATCAGAATGTGAGTATGTACTGTGTTTTTTTTTAACTTTTACAATGGTAACCAGGGTAAATATCGGGTTACTAAGCGTGGCCCTGCGCTTAGTAACCCGATATTTACCCTGGTTACAAGTGAACACATCGCTGGATCGGCGTCACACACGCCGATCCAGCGATGACAGCGGGTGATCAGCGACCAAAAAATGTTCCTGATCATTCCCCAACGACCAACGATCTCCCAGCAGGGGCCTGATCGTTGGTCGCTGTCACACATAACGAGATCGTTAGCGGGATCGTTGCTACGTCACCAAAAGCGTGACGTTTTAACGATATCGTTTTGTGTGACTCAGCCTTTATACAATTATATAGTAGATATGTCTGACTGTGGCTGGTCAGCACGTGTGGCCTCATCAGGGGATCTCTGTTCCTCCTTGCTGTTCTGCGACTGGAACCCTCCTCCCTGCTGTTCCCCAGGGACATGTGTTGATCCAGGTCTCTCACCTTAAGCCGCCGCCCTCCCATTAGCAGCCTCCTCTGACCTCGCAAAGCGTTCAAGCCGAGCGATCACCTCCATCTTCCTTTGGAATGTCGCGCTCGCCCTTGCCGCCGCCTCTGCAGTCTTGGCGCCATCTTGGGCCTGGGAACTTCCCGACGCTGCCGGCTCTTTCTGCCTCCTCTTCAAGCAGGACTCCTCTCCACCAGACCGCTCACTGCTGCTCCCCGGACCAGTGCACACTCCCAAGAGTTATTTCAGCGTTCGGCAGCGCCTCAGGTACTGGTATTAAGGGAGATTGTGGCAGGAGAGCTCCGCCGCACGTCCTCTCATATCGTGCGTTAGGCCACGCCATGTCGTGTTTGGAGAGCCCATGATGTGCCTAAACAGTGGAAACCCCCCACAAGTGACACCATTTTGGTAAGTAGACCCCCTAAGGAACTTTATCTAGATGTGTGGTGAGCTCTTTGAACGCCCAAGTGCTTAACAGAAGTTTCTAATGTAGAGCCGTAAAAATAAAAAATCATATTTTTGCATTTCAATTTCATTTGGAAATTAAGGTCCCAGAGTCTGGAGGAAGAGTGGAGAGGCACAATCCAAGCTGCCCGAGGTCTAGTGTGAAGTTTCCACAGTGATGGTTTGGGGAGCCATGTCATCTGCTGGTGTAGGTCCACTGTGTTTTATCAAGACCAAAGTCAGCGCAGCCGTCTACCAGGAAATTTTAGAGCACGTCATGCTTCCTTCTGCCGACAAACTTTTTGGAGATGGAAATTTAATAGTGATGAGCGAGTATACTTGTTGCTCGGGTTTTCCCCTAGCACGCTTCGGTGATCTCTGAGTATTTGTTAGCGCTCGGAGATTTAGTTTTCGTCCCCTCATCTGCATGATTTGCGTCTGCTGGACAGCTTGAATACATGTGGGGATTCCCTAGCAGCCAGGCAACCCCCACATGTACTCAGGCTGGCTAGCAGCCGTAAATCATTCAACTGAGTCAACAAAAACTAAATCTCCAAGCAATCACAAATACTCGCAGACCACCCAAGCGTGCTCAGGAGAACCCGAACTGCGAGTATACTCGCTCATCACTAAAATTTTACACTCTAGCATGACTTGGCACGTGTCCACACTGCCAAAAGTATCAATACCTGGTTTACAAACAACAGCTTCACTACTTGATTGGCCAGCGGATTCGCCTAACCTTAACCCCGTAGAGAATCTAGAAGGTATTGTCAAGAGGAAGATGAGACACCAGACCCATCAATGCAGACGAGCTGAAGGCTGCTATCAAAGCAACCTGGGCTTCCATAACACCTCAGCAGTGCCACAGGCTGATCGCCTCCATGCCACGCTGCATTGATGCAGTAATTGATTCAAAAGGAGCCCCGTCCAAGTATTGAGTGCATTTACTGAACATACATTTCAGTAGGCCAACATTTTGTATTTTAATATCATTTTTTAAGCTGGTGTTATAAAGTATTCTAATTTACTGAGATCATGACTTTTGGGTTTTCATTGGCTGTAAGCCATAATCATCAACATTAACAGAAATAAACACTTGAAATAGATCACTCTGCTTGTAATGACTATATATGAGTTTCACTTTTTGTATTGAAGAACTGAAATAAATTAACTTTTTGATATTCTAATTTTGTGCGAAGCGCCTGTATGTTCTCCCCATGTTTGCGTGGGTTTGCTTTCCTCCCACACTCCTAAGACATACTGATAGGAAATGTAGGTTGTGAACCCCAGTGGGATCAATGATGATTTCTGTAAAGCGCTGTGTGGTTAACGGCACTGTATAAGCAAGTAAATGTACCTGGCCGTACTGCATGACCATTAAATGCACACTTTGCTCATGTCAACCTATCGTTAACCACACAGGGATACATAACATACCATCAGTAGGAAGAAAGCTGAAATAGGTTATTGCGACTCACTGGGGAATAATTCCTTGTAACGTGGATGCTGCATCCTCATTTATGTAACATTTTTAATACAAATTAACGGAATCATCCATTATGGCAGCACTGTATCTTGTAAATGGTTTTGTGTATGATCCATCCTGCCTTGTAGAGTAGATCTATGAGGGGGTGTTATGCAAAATTATTTTAGTCACCATGTGATTTCTATTTTTACTTGTGGTTTCAAAGCTTTGTTGCTTAATTTACTACTATACAGTGCCTACTTTAGATACTGCTCAAAAAAATAAAGGGAACACTAAAATACCACATCCTAGATATCACTGAATGAAATATAACAGTTGTAAATCTTTATTCATTACATAGTGGAATGCGCTGAGAACAAAAAAACATAAATATGTTCAATGTAAATCAAAATTAGTATCCCATGGAGGTTTGGATTTGGAATGATAATCAAAGTGGAAAATCAAATTACAGGCTGATTCAACTTCAGTGGAAAAGCCTCAAGACAAAGAAATGATGCTCAGTAGTGTGTGTGGCCTCCATGTGATGTATGATCTCCCTACAATGCCTTGGCATGGTCCTCATGAGGCGGCAGATGTTCTCCTTAGGGATCTCCTCCCAGACCTGGATTAAAGTATCAGTCAACTCCTGGACATTCTGTGGCGCAATGTGACATTGGTGGATGGAGCGAGACATGATGTTCAAGATATGCTTGATTGGATTCAGGTCTGTGGAAAGGGCAGGTCAGTCCACATCAATGCCTTCATCATGCAGGAGCTGCTGACACACTGCAGCAACATAAGGCATAGCATTGTCATGCATCAGAAGGAACCCAAGGACCATTGTACCAGCACATGGTCTCACAATGGGTCTGAGGATTTCATCCCGGTACCTAATGGTAGCCAAGGTACCTCTGGTGAGCACATGGAGGGCTGTGTGGTCCTCCAAAGAAATGCCTCCCCACACCGTTGCTGACCCACTGCCAAACTTCGGTCATGCTGAAGGATGTTGCAGGCAGCAGAAAGTTCTCCACTGTGTGTCCAGACTCTGTCACATCTGTCATGTGTGCTCAGTGTGAACCTGCTCTCATCTTTGAAGCGCACAGGGCGCCAATGTCGAATCTGCCAATCTTGGTGTTCTGTGGCAATTGCCCTATACAGTATTGGTCTGTAAGCACCACAGCCATTTGTGGACATTGGGCCCTCCGACCACATTCAGGAAGTCTGTTTCTGACAGTTTAAACAGACACAAGGATGTTAGTGGCCTGCTGAAGGTCATTTTGCAGGGCTCTAGCGCTGCTCCTCCTGTTTCTCCTTGCACAAAGGAGGAGGTAGCGGTCCTACTGCTGGGTTGGTGCTCTCCTACGGCACCCTTCACATCTCCTGGTGTACTGGCCTGTCTCCTGGTATCTTCACTGTGCTCTGGACACTATATTAACAGACTCGGCTACACTTCTTGCCACAGCTCGCATTGATGTGCCATCCTGGATGAGCTCCACTTCCTGAACTATTTCTGTGCGTTGTACAGTAGACCCTGCCTCATGCTAATGTACCTTTAGGGGTGAGATCAATTATAAAATGCAAAAGCAACCCAAACAGCCAAAAACTGAGTGAGAAATGGTCCCTGGTCACCGTCTGCAGACCCACTCCTTTATAGGGGGTTGTCTTGCTAATTAACTATCATTTCAACCTGTTGTCTGTTCCATTTGTACAACAGCAGGAGAAATTGATTCACAATCGGTGTTTCATAACTAGATAGGTTGATTTCACTGGTGTGATTGACTTTGTTATTTTTTTTGCGTTCCCTTTATTTTTTGAGCAGTGTATATTGTACTCAGGTATGTGAGATTACAGTAACTGGCCTGTGTGTAGCAAGAGTAATCCACTGTTTCCTCTTTCTCTGGATGCCTGATTAGATGTTTTCTTAGGATGAAAGGGAAACTGTCATCATGTTTTTGCTTCCCCATCTGAGAGCAACTTGATGTTGAGACAGAGGCCCTGATTCCAGCAATGTGTCACTTACTGTCCTGCATACTGCAGTTTAGATAAAATCCCTGTTTTCTCTGCTGTAGATCTGACAGCTTTCTGAATTTTGAGCCTGTATAACTCCACCCACAACATTGGCATCTTTGTGTGTGAAGCTGTCAATCGGTGGGGGTGGGGTCAGACTCCTTGACAGCAGGTTTACTAGTCCTCTAATGATTTCCTGCTGATAAAGCAGTGATTTTGTCAAAACTGCATCAAACAGCCCAATAAGGCTATGTTCACATTAGCGTTGTGCGACGCAAGGTCGGGCGCCGCTGCGGCGACGCATGCGACATGCGCCCCTATATTTAACATGGGGGCACATGGACATGCGTTGCACTTGCGTTTTGTGACGCATGCGTAACTGCGGCGCACGCGTCAGGGCGCAGAGGACGCATCAAGTTGCATTTTTTGTGCGTCCAAAATCAAGCAAAAAAAGGACCGCATGCGTCACAAAACAATGCGTTTTGCATGCGTTGTGCGATGCGTCGCCGACGCAACACACAACAACGCAAATGTGAACGTAGCCTAAGTGACATTTCTGGAATGAGTCTCTTGCCGTACATCATGCTATTCTCAAATTAGGTAGTAAAAACCTGGTGACAGATTTCTTTTACGTAATATGAGTCTTAAGTTTAACATTGACATTTTTTTGCTTTGATCAGTAAACCAAAACCTTCACGAAGAATCAATCCTACACCAATCAATGACGTGCATAACAAGTCACAGCTTTGTTTTACCTCCACTCCGATCGCACCATCCAATATGGGGCACAGTCGTGCAGGAATGGACGTGTTTACCAGCGTTCAGGAAGGTGTCTGCACCCCTTATACTGGAAGCTTATGCGAAGAGCGGGAGATACTGCGCAAAGAAAGGTAGCGGCACTGTATGATTTCCATAAAGGATTCACTTAAACTAAGAGATTGGTCTGACAATTATGCTTATTGGAATCTATCACACTGAATATGGAGTATCAAGACCAATCTCCAGGCAGCAAGTCATAGAGCGTGAGAGCTGAGCAAATTGTTAAAATATTTTTTGTTATAATTCAATATAACGTTTCATTATAATTAGTATGATTAGGATAGACTGTTAATGCGTGACTGTGAGGATCTGACTTCTGGACTCAGGAGTCCTGTGTGCTGCGGTGATGATTAGTGTAAGCCAGCTTGTGTGTGGAAGGCTTTCAGTCATTGAGGGAGACTGCCCTCTGGACTGGTAAGCAAAGGAATGGGTGGCATTTTTCAAGCATTAAATAGCTAGTTTTATAATCTTAACAATTTTTTTCCCTCCTTTTAATATCCTAGGCATAAACTACTGCAGCAAACTTCATCTCCAGTTGTATTAGATCCAGTCACTCCGACCAAACAGAGTTACAGCAGAAACCTAAGTGTTTCTACCGATATTATGTCATCTGCCGATCCTGACAAAGTGTCCAGTAAAAACCATCTGAAGGTCATTGCTGAGCTTTATTCCGCTTGCATTACAGGTACTCTTCTCTTCATACCATTACCATTTGTTTTCTTACCCAATTTCTGTAACGTAAAGATATATTTCCATGACAGACCATTATGGCATAACGACAGAATATGCCATGAATTTCTCATAGATGCAGGTCCTGTTTCACCCTTATTGTAGATGCAGGTTCCATTGCACCCATATTGAGACAGTCTGTCCCCCGATTCCCAATCTGCCAAGCAGGGAACATATAGAAAAATGGCCCAGGCGTCTTTTGTAACTCCCATAAGCACAGAATTATAAAGTGGTGATAAACTACACATCTTTCTTCACCAGCAAGCGTCTGAGTTTTCGGGTAGCAGTTATTGCCCTTTTGCTGCTGCCATAACAATTTCTCTTGAAGTAATGGAGATAACTGCTGACATAACCAGCTTTCTGAAGTGTGAGGCCTGCTTTCTAGCCTATCAACGATGTACCACCAATGGGAAGAGTAAGACTGCTGTTTAACTCAGATGGGGATCGCAACACAATGCTCAAACTGGTATGCATGGTTCCCTCATCCCTATTCTGGTATGCATGGCCCCCACATCCCTATCCTGGTATGCATGGCTCCCTCATCCACCTCCTGGTATGCATACCTCCCTCCCTATCCTGCCTTGCATGGCCCCCTCATCCCTATCCTGCCTTGCATGGCCCCCTCATCCCTATCCTGCCTTGCATGGCCCCCTCATCCCTATCCTGCCTTGCATGTCCCCCTCATCCCTATCCTGCCTTGCATGGCCCCCTCATCCCTATCCTGCCTTGCATGGCCCCCTCATCCCTATCCTGCCTTGCATGGCCCTTCATCCCCATCCTGCCTTGTATGGCCCCCTCATCCCCATCCTGCCTTGCATGGCCCCCTCATCCCCATCCTGCCTTGCATGGCCTCCTCATCTCCATCCTGCCTTGCATGGCCCCCTCATCCCCATCCTGCCTTGCATGGCCTCCTCATCCCCATCCTGCCTTGCATGGCCTCCTCATCCCCATCCTGCCTTGCATGGCCTCCTCATCCCCATCCTGCCTTGCATGGCCTCCTCATCCCCATCCTGCCTTGCATGGCCTCCTCATCCCCATCCTGCCTTGCATGGCCTCCTCATCCCCATCCTGCCTTGCATGGCCTCCTCATCCCCATCCTGCCTTGCATGGCCTCCTCATCCCCATCCTGCCTTGCATGCCCTCCTCATCCCCATCCTGCCTTGCATGCCCTCCTCATCCCCATCCTGCCTTGCATGGCCTCCTCATCCCCATCCTGCCTTGCATGGCCTCCTCATCCCCATCCTGCCTTGCATGGCCTCCTCATCCCCATCCTGCCTTGCATGGCCTCCTCATCCCCATCCTGCCTTGCATGGCCTCCTCATCCCCATCCTGCCTTGCATGGCCTCCTCATCCCCATCCTGCCTTGCATGGCCTCCTCATCCCCATCCTGCCTTGCATGGCCTCCTCATCCCCATCCTGCCTTGCATGGCCTCCTCATCCCCATCCTGCCTTGCATGGCCTCCTCATCCCCATCCTGCCTTGCATGGCCTCCTCATCCCCATCCTGCCTTGCATGGCCTCCTCATCCCCATCCTGCCTTGCATGGCCTCCTCATCCCCATCCTGCCTTGCATGGCCTCCTCATCCCCATCCTGCCTTGCATGGCCTCCTCATCCCCATCCTGCCTTGCATGGCCTCCTCATCCCCATCCTGCCTTGCATGGCCTCCTCATCCCCATCCTGCCTTGCATGGCCTCCTCATCCCCATCCTGCCTTGCATGGCCTCCTCATCCCCATCCTGCCTTGCATGGCCTCCTCATCCCCATCCTGCCTTGCATGGCCTCCTCATCCCCATCCTGCCTTGCATGGCCTCCTCATCCCCATCCTGCCTTGCATGGCCTTCTCATCCCCATCCTGCCTTGCATGGCCTTCTCATCCCTATCCTTTAAACAGGAGAGTTGCCGGTCAGTCCGTGCATTGCGTTGCGTTCCGTTCCCTGTCTGAGTTATACAGTCGTCTTATTCTTTCTTAGGCTACTTTCACACTTACATAATTTGGCCTCCGTCGCAATGCGTCGTTTTGGAGAAAAAACGCATCCTGCAAAGTTGCCCGCAGGATGCGTTTTTTTTCTCCATAGACTTGTATTACCAACGCATCGCGACGTATGGACACACGTTCCATACGTCGTGCACTGGATGCGTCGGTATTTGGCGGACCGTCGTAGCGAAAAAACGTTTAAGGGAAGGTTTTTTCATACGTCGGGTCCTGCATTTTGAACTGCGCAGGCGCTGCCGGAACTCCACCTCCTCCTCCCTGGGACTTCATAATGGGCAGCGGATGCATTGAAACACTGCATCCGCTGCCCACGTTGTGCAAAAAATCACCACTGTCCGTTGGTACGTTGCGCCGACGCTATGTGACGGCCCTGTACTGACGGAAGTGTGAAAGAAGCCTTAATGCCGTTAATTAACGGGCAGAGCAAAGTACTGCAGTGCGCAGGTGCCGGGAAAGGTCAGAGAGGGCCTGCGCACTGCAGTAACTTTGCTCTGCCCTCAACAGGGCAGACAAAGTACGCCTGCGCCAGAGCCACAGCGTGAATACAAGAAGAAGTCGTCATCGTAAGAAAATGGGAGGGACCGGACTGTGATGCCCATCGGACCAGAACCGGACCGGGACCGCCCCTGGGTGAGTATAATCTAACCTCTTTTTCTCATCTTTCAGGATACATCGGGGCTTATCTACAGCATTCCAGAATGCTGTAGATAAGTCCCTTGATGCTGGTGGGCTTAGCTCACCTTCGATTTTGGGGGTGACGGGTTCCCTTTAAAAAAAACTAAAATGACTCGCTTGGTATGTCTGTTGCCATCTCTGGCTCAATGCTGCAGTGGTCCATGCCCCTCTTCATTTTTCTGTCGTGTTGGCATACTGTACATCCATGAGACTTTCTTCAGTGATCACATGAACATACATCAAGTTATTGCTTCAGGAAAATAAACTCCTGCGGAGCCGCAGTAGATTTGATCAGCACCTATGTAATCTGACAGGCGAATATTTGTGGTATGTTGTTTTGTTGTTTTTTTAATTTTTTTTTTTTTTAACATGTCCTGCAGCGAGAGTAACTTCTCGAGGACTCAGAAAACCTCTTTTCTACTTTCTGACTGCGAACGATGAATGTCTGCCAGTGGGGTACATGAAACATGTTGTTTAATAGCCTGATGATACATTTCCATATGCACAGACGGTCATTGTTCTCTGCAGCACATGTCCCATTTAATGAAGACGATGTGCTGCTGAGAGCAATGCCAGCTTAAAAATGATTACACCTGATGTGTATTTCTTGTTTATTGGGTTATTGCTACCGCTATTTAGTCAGCCTAATAATCAGGAACAATGGCTTATAAGAAAGCTTTCCCAAATTATCGGCCTGTGTAAAAAAAAATGTTCCAGAGAGATAACATTATTAATAATTCAAATTTTTTCCCTTTTTTTTTTTTTATCGCCTATCTTTTTTTTTCTACAGAAAATTTGGTGCCTAATATATTTTTGGAGTTCTTTTTTATTCTGCAATTGCTGACATCCAGGGGACCATCTGGTATTGAAGACACTAAATGTGTGCTGGAGATCACTCGAGGAATCAAAGGTATAGGACTCCAGTGTATGGCGTACATTGTAATCCGAGCAGTGTATATATAAGCATCCTGTAGGTGTTAGGCCATGTGCACACGTTCAGGATTTTTCGCGTTTTTTCGTTATAAAAACGTGATAAAAGCGCGAAAAAAACGCTAATTTATGCCTCCTATTATTTACAGTGTATTCCGCATTTTTTGTGCAAATGTTGCGATTTTTTCCGCGAAAAAATCGCATTGCGGAAAAAAAAGCAACATGTTCATTAAAAATGCGGAATTGCGGGGATTCCGCACACCTAGGAGTGCATTGATCTGCTTACTTCCCGCACGGGGATGTGCACACCATGCGGGAAGTAAGCAGATTATGTGCGGTTGGTACCCAGGGTGGAGGAAAGGAGACTCTCCTCCACGCACTGGGCACCATATAATTGGTCGAAAAAAAAGAATTAAAATAAAAAAAGTCATATACTCACCTTCGATGTCCCCGGAGTGTTCCCGCCTCTCACCGCTGCATGCTGCCGCTTCTGTTCCTATAGATGGTGTGGTTCAGGACCTGCGGTGACGTCACTGTCTTGTGATTGGTCGCGTGACCGCTCATGTGACCGCTCGCGACCAATCACAAGCCGTGACGTCACCGAAGGCCCTGAACCACACCGGCATCTATAGGAACGGAGGCTGCAGAGGGTGAGTATAACCATTTTTTTATTTTTTTTATTATTTTTAAACATTCTATCTTTTACTATAGATGCTGCATAGGCTGCATCTATAGTAAAAAGTTGGTCACACTTGTCAAACAGTATGTTTGACAAGTGTGACCAACCTGTCAGTCAGTTTTCCAAGCGATGCTACAGATCGCTTGGAAAACTTTAGCATTCTGCAAGCTAATTACACTTGCAAAATGCTAAAAAAAAGCAAAAAAAAAAAAATGCGGATTTCTTGCAGAAAATTTCCGGTTTTCTTCAGGAAATTTCTGCAAGAAATCCGGACGTGTGCACATACCCTTATATACAAGCATTCAAGGGGATTTTCTGGCTGTAGACTTACTTCTTGCAGTTACTGCATGTGCTGTATAATTCTAACTTTATTAATGTTATATTGAGCGAAGCACAGGACTATCTAGTTGCCAGGTGATCGCATCTAACCTAATCATACCATGTTGTCTTTTTACCGTCCACTCGTTCTATCCAGGGAAATCATAACAGTGTGGCATTTGCACACTGCCACAATTCAGCAATCTGCAGTCACATGCAGTTAGGCCGGAAATTTGTCTAAATCCTGGAAAACCTTAGTTACCCTTAGCACTTCATTATTATGGGAGTGGCAGTAGTTTGATTGAAGCTACCAGGCTGTCATAGTAGAAATCATGTAACATTACACTTCATTATAAGTAAGGCTGGGTTCACACAATGGGCGTGCGCTAGCGATGTGCCGTCATTGAGTGATGGACCCTGGGAAGCTGGCTGCAGCGTTTCCGGGTCCGTCACTGCTAGCGCAGATAGAGCATCTGCTAGCTCTATCTGCGCTACCGCGATGGCAAGTTGGCACTTGCGTTAACAGCAGCCTGTTAACGCATGTGTTGAACGGGCTGCTGTTAACGCAATGTGAACCTAGCCTTAGTGTGAGATTAGTAGGTATTTTTTTGCTTTATTTTTTCATCAAAATTTTACTTTAAAATGATACAGTATAGGATAAAAAAATCACAGCGTCATTGTTGCCTTCTGTTTTCTTATGTGAGACTTGCTGCTTGCTGTTTAAATACCGCCTGACAAGTGTATTTTTTTTACATTTTTTTTTTTTTATTGAATTTTAAAAGTATAATAAAACACAGCCTATCCCATCCCCATTCTGTTGATGATATGTATCAGGCCTTCATGAAATACATACATACCTCGGCAATATATTTTCCCCTTATTTTTCAGATGCTGTGGAACAGAAGCACTTTCTGAGTGTACACAATTGTGTGTATTTTGCTGTTCTGGTCCTGGACTTGCAGTTTAAGTATGATGCTTTTTCTGTTTAGCCATAGTTACCTCGTATGTTTCATGATGGGATACTTATTTAATTCACCTATACTAATTAAAGCTCTGGTCATACTTTTTTGCTGATGCTTTGGGGTTTTCTGGTATTATTGCTGAGAAGAATGAATGTTATCTGCAGTATTACTCTTGCTTTTGAAAAAAAAACAAAAAACGTGAAAGTTCCATATGAAGATCATATAGATTGTCAGGATGTTCAACATGGCGTCTGTGAAGTTTTCATGGTTGTATTTTGAACAAAAGCTATAGCAATAGTGCGAATAAAGCCTATAATGATTGTGGGTCTTATACATCTAATTAACAAACAATGCAAGTCTGTCTCAATTGTTGAGTCCTATACTGAAGCACCCTTATCAGACTATCATTTCTGATGACGGCTTAGTCTACGTTCACATTTGCTTTGTTGGGCGCAATGTCGCCGACGCAACGCAAAACGCATACACAACGCAGCATTTTCTCCTTCGCCTCATTGGGGGATACAGACCGTGGGTGTTATGCTGCTTGCCACTAGGAGGACACTAAGTGATACAAAGAAAGTTAGCTCCTCCCCTGCAGTATACACCCTCCTGCTGGCTCTCAGCTAACCAGTTCTTGCTTAGTGTCTGTAGGAGGCACTTGGGTCTGTTTTCAGACCCCAACATTTTTTATTTTTATTTTCTGTAAATTTTTGTTTTTTAATTAACGGAGTGAAGGGGGCGACGGATTCCTTTCTAGGGTCCGCTCTCCCCCGAACCATCAACAGGCAAGCACGGCGAGTATACCTCCCCGTACCTTTCCTGCGACAACTGGGGCACGCCTAATCTACTCTAGGGCGACGGTTCCTATACGGTCCCGATCTCCCCCCTGTAAGATGGCGAGCACATAGAGTATACCTCTTATGTGCATCTCCCGGGCTCCTCCACAATTAAGCCCTCACCTGTTGGCGTCATGTAGTCCCCCAGTAGCCGTAAGTCCCCTGCGGCAGGCACAGCCATAAGTCCCCTGCGGCAGGCACATATGAAGATGGACAGAGACTCTCTATTCCCCGGCCAAGGGAGGATCGATTGAGCTTATTCCCTCGCAATAGAGGCTGCATCTCTATTTGGTGGTGGTGAGTAGTTTCCTTCCTCACGCTGCCTGCGTGGAAGGTGCGGTCCTGGTCCCTGGGGAGAGGTGCCGCTGGCCGGACGCCAGCGGCAATCATTCGGCGCTACGTCGCGGCCCGCCGACGCGCTCCACCGGCAGGCTCCATAAATTTAGTCCCCGGCTTTTTCAGCCGGACTAGGCCGCAGTTGAAATCCCCGCCAACCGCCGGAACCCCGCCCAGCTTACTTCAGGGGCGACGGTGCCTTCACGGTCCCGATCTCCCCACACCAGCAGCAGGCGACCACATGGAGTGTCTCCTCCATGTATCCTCTCCTGCAGCCAGGCCTAATGCTGGACGACTGGCCCTGTCCACCCGGGGGCTGAACTCCGTGGATGTACAGAGGCCCCTTTCTATGGCGTCCGAGCAGCCCCCACTGTCCCACCACTGTGAAAGCGGATGGCACAAGGAGGCGGACGGTTCCTCTCCACCTCCCTAACAAAAGGGATGATGGATTGAGGTTTATCCCTCTATCCCTGCACCGTCCACGCTGCAATACCCGACATCCGCGGCGGCTCCATGCCGGGACGCGCACCGTTGGTGAGTGGATCCTGCCAGCGATGGGCTTCTGCAGCGGGATATTCACAGGCAGTCTCAGGCTTCCCTGTCGCCCACCTCCCTGAGGTAACGCTCCAGCCGGCTACAAAATTTAGCCCCCGGCTTCGGCCGATGTTTAGGCCGCACCCCGGAAGCGCACTGTGGCGCCCTAAGGCAGCTCTGCCTTTTTTCCTGGCGCTTTTCGCCTGGCACGGAAGCGCTCAATTTTTTCGAGCAACGCCCCTCATTTCTACGCTGGCGCCGGCTGCAGAAATTTAGGCCCCGGCTTGGGCCTATTCATGGAAGTCTCGAGGCTCCGCCCACGTCGTGCCTGTGGCTCTGCCCCCCCTGAATTGGCGCTTCTCGCTCGCTGCGTGATTTTACCTAAACCCGCATGACCAGTATTCCTGGTCTTAAAGGCACATGACCAGTATTCCCTGGTCTTAAAGGCACACGACCAGTATTCCCTGGTCTTAAAGGCACACGACCAGTATTCCCTGGTCTTAAAGGCACACGACCAGTATTCCCTGGTCTTAAAGGCACACGACCAGTATTCCCTGGTCTTAAAGGCACATGACCAATCCGAAGCTGGTCATAAATGAGGAGCCCTCTGCCGCTGATCCCAGTTTATCCCAGTGTAACTAGTTCCCTCAGTGGACTTCGTCACTGCCGCAACCCATGGTTTTTCTGACCAAGAAATTGAATCCCTCCGTGATCCCTCCGTGGCTCGGAGTGCTCGCAGGACCGATATACATGGTCCCTCTCCTACATGGGATCCGTCGTCGGCTAGCAGGGGCCGCGAGTCTTCTAGAAATGTACAGGCATCTACAAAACGGAAGTTCTCATTTCATGATCTCTCTCCAAGGATTTGCTGACAACAAGACTCTGAACACGGATCGGATATTGCCTTGGACCTGGACTTGCCAGAGTTTCAGTAAAGGATGACTCGCCTATTTATATCATCATCCAATCTCTGTACATTGACGAGGACTCCGGTCCTGCTCTAGACTACACAGTGTCCCTCATAAGGAGACTAAACTCCCTCGTAGAGCATTTGTCATCCAGTCCGGATATGCGATTCACTGGACAGAAGCCTCTACATGGGGCGCCATGCCTGGTCTGATTTTTAAGGGCGACAGGCCCTTTAAAGGGCGCCGATCTCCCCACACCATCAACAGACGGGCACATGGAGTGTCGCCTCCAGGTATCCTCTTCTGCATCCAGGCCTAACGCCAGACAACCTGTCCTGTCCACCCTGAGACCTGAACTCTGTGGATGTACATAGGCACCCTTTTCGGGCGTCTGAGCAACCCCCTCTGCATCACCACTATTTAACAGAAGATGCAAGAAGGCGGATGTTCCCTCTCCACTTCCCTGTTAAGAGGATGGTGGATCGAGGGTTCCTAATTTTTAACTCTGCAATGACCTGCTGGAAGCAGCCGCGCATTCTGCCACTTGGCAGATTAACCGGGTACAATCTCCTGTGGTTTACCTACCAGTATCCCTGCCCAATGTGTCATCAATTAAAAATGCCACGATCTGTCAAATAGCAAATCTGGTTTGTTCCGTTTTGCGGCTACGGGTCCAGCCCTCTACCCTCCCTAGCCGCCGCATGGATTGCTAGAGCAACGGTCTCCTGCCTGGAGATCTTAACTACTTTGATTCACACCAGTAACCCTTTCCTGAAGACAGTACAGCTGGTCAATCAAATCTTTTGAGCGGGAGACTAACGAAGGATCGTACGTTCCTACAGCCCCGACCAACAGTGAAAGGGTTGTCCGGGACAGTCTAGATCTAAGGGATCTTGGTTCCTAAAAGAGGAACGAGAAGTAGGACCGAACCCGGACCTCAAACTTCTAACAACCTTTCACAAGGTTCTTCTTCGAATGGAGTTCCTCCGCTCAGCCATTACTTCAACAGAAAAAGGTGCAGTTTCTGGCATCCATCGACATTTGGGATGCTTACCCTCTTCAAAAATTCCTTCGCTTTTCTATTCGTGAACAGCATTTAAGTCACGACCTTGTCCTTCGGCCTTGCTACCGCACCCAGAGTGTTCGCAAGGGTCATGGCGGCTGTCATGTTCCTCTTGCACCTAGAGGCGTGGTCGTCCTGCCCTGTTTGGCCGACTGTTTACCTGCCCTTGCAGGACTACGCTAAGTCGTCTATATCACTTGCGATACCCTCTCACCTGGGCTGGTGACTAGACTTAGACAACTTCTCATTTCCATCCCAGCAGATATCCTTTTTGAGGATGATCCGGTACTCTTCCAGAAGGGTGGTATATCTCCCTCCAGACAAGGTCATGGTCCTTCAACAGGGAGCTCGCGCACTTGCTCACTCATCCCCTCATTTCATTCGATTTGCTGGGAGGGTTCTGAGGAAAAAATGGAGACAACAATGGAAGCAGTTTCCTTCGCTCCGTTAGTTTTCAGCAAGTCAAGCAGACTTTCAGACGATAGTCTCTGAGCTCCTTCTTCATCCAGGGCCTTTCTCCCGGTTCAATGGTTACTAGCAACTTCCAATGCCAGTCCTCTTCTCCCGATCATTGCTCTGGAGATCCAAAAGGTAGTCCTACAGTAGGTCCACTGCCTTATGGCGGATCAACCCATCTGAATTCAATTAGACAATGCCACGGCTGTGCCATACGTCAATCATCTAGCAGGTACCCACGTTCAGGCACCATGGCCAAGGTACCTCACATTCTCACATGGGCCGAGATCTATCACTCGGTGATCTCGGCAGTACATATCCCAGGAGTATAACTCTGGGCTGCGAACATATTCAGCCGTCAGGGTTTCGCCTCAAGTGAGTGGGAACTTCACCTGGAAGTCTTCCATCAGACCTGCCTTCACTGGAGCTCTCCAGCTGTAGTTCGGATGGCGTCCTGACTGATCGCCTGTGTACTCGAGTTTGTCGTTCGGCCTCGAGATCCAAGAGCCATCGCACTGCATGCTCTGGTTCTTCCGTGGTACCAGTTTCCACAACTCCCCGTTCACTACTTCCGAAAGTTTTTCAGAAGCAGAAAGGGCCCCAGTGATCCTCGGAAATCCGCACTGACCACGTCAGTTTGTTTGCTTGCGGAGCTGGTAGCTTTCTGCCTTTCTGCAACAAAACTGCAAGTAGGGACCACCTCGCAGGAAGTTTTCACTTGTAGTTCTTCCCTATCGCATGCCGTTAGATCATTGGGATCTATTCTATTAGGGAAGGTCGCCCCTTTTTTCTCGGCGATATCCTCATCCTGACGAGTCTTCGGTGCTAACGGGTCCTTTCAGACTTTTTTTTCCCTTATTTCCTTCAAGGCAAGGTTGTCCTCAGGCCTTCCCCGTCCCTTGTTACCAAGGTGGTATTGTATTACCACTGTTATGAGGGCATAGTTCTTCCCTCATCTCTTTCAGCACCAGTCCACAAAATGGAATGAGTTCCCCATATTCCGGACGAAGCGAGTGCTCTGAGTAGGTATGTCTCGAGGACGGCGTCCTTCCGAAGGTTGGACACTGTATCTTGGGCTTCCTGACAGTAAGAGGAAGGCTTCCTGACGTTTACAGGAAGGGTTTAGCCGTCTTCATCGGCCATTTAGCCTGGTGTATTCCTTTCACCATCCAGGAGTCCTTCCGTGTTAGATGTCAGCCTATCTCCGTCTATCGTGGGTTCTAGGCACCAGGCGTCGACAAGACACGCCTGCAAGCTTGCGGATTCGTCCAGTCCGCATGCATTCTTCAAGCATTATAATTCCCAGGCTTCCACAGATGTGAGTCTGGGCAGGCGGACTCTGCAGGCCGCGGTGGCGCACTTGTAAGTAGCGGTTACACAGGGCCTGATCTGATGTTGTCCCCACCCAGGGACTGCTTTGGTACATCCCACGGTCTGTGTCTCCCAATGAGGCGAAGGAGAAAGAGGGATTTTTGTGTACTCACCGTAAAATCCTTTTCTCCAAGCCAATCATTGGGGGACACAGCTCCCACCCTGGTATTGGCTTATGCTTGTTTTTATAATCTGATATGCTATACTCTCATATATAATATGACATGCTGTAAGCTAATATGTTGTTACTGATCTCCTACTGCTTTTTGCACCGAACTGGTTAGCTGAGAGCCAGCAGGAGGGTGTATACTGCAGGGGAGGAGCTAACTTTCTTTGTATCACTTAGTGTCCTCCTAGTGGCAAGCAGCATAACACCCACGGTCTGTGTCCCCCAATGATTGGCTCGGAGAAAAGGATTTTACGTTGAGTACACAAAAATCCCTCTTTTTGACGCATGCGTTCAACGTTTACATGAATTTGGCCGCAGAAAAACTGCATCATGTAGCGTCGGCTGCGCCCGGACTGTTGCGCCCAAATGACGCATGCGTCAGACAACGCTAGATAACGCATACCGGCGCATGCCCATGCGCCCCCCCATGTTAAAGATGGGGGCGCATGACGCATGCGTCGGTATCCGTCGGCGACGCTGCGCCCAACAACGCAAATTTCAACGTAGCCTTATCCACCTAATGTTTTTGCAGTAGGGAGGTGTAGTTCCCATAATGATTAATTTAATTTTTCTAATATATTAGGAAAATTGCTAATTGCGCTTACTTTTGGAGGATTTTAGATGTACTAGGCATGTTGTATATGCAGGAATCTCAGACTTGCATCACCTAGAAAGACTGTAGAAAGTTAAGGTGTAAGCACATCATGGTAACAGTTGTGTCTGTGCTTCTGCAGCGTTCTTTCCCTTTTGGATAAAAGTATGTTAAAGCTCCTAGCAGAGAATGAACGTATTGGGGCATTTTCTTCTACCTTGCAAGAGCGGCTCCAAGAAGTACACAGAACCAGTAAAGGAAAGGTAAAGGAGAAATTAATCTACATTTTGATACACATTAAACGGCTGTCTGCTAAACTCGTTTGGCAGACAGATATCTTTTTTTATTTACATACATTACATACACATGTATGTAATGCCATCGCAGATTAGTTAATAGGTCCCTATATTGTTTCCGTAATATGCCAAAAGTAGAGATGAGTGAATTGATTCTTAGTACTCAGGTACTCGCTTGACCTGAGCCCTAAGAACAGCCTCACATCTGTTGCCATGGAAGCACTGACCTGACCGCTGGACCAGTGAATAGATTCACTCAACTCTAAGGCTATGTGCACACGTTCAGGATTTTTCACGTTTTTTCGGCCGTTTTTTCGCGGGAAAACCGCTTAAACGCATGCATAAGCATCCCATCATTTTTAATGCATTCTGCAATTTTTGTGCACATGATGCATTTTTTTTCCTTGAAAAAAACACATCGTGGTAAAAAACCGCAGCATGTTCATTAATTTTCCAGATTTTTTGCGTTTTTCCCGCTATTTTAATGCATTGGGAAGCTCCGAAAAAAAACGCGCAAAAAAATACGTCAAATGCGAAAAAAAATGCATGCAGATTTCTTGCAGAAAATGTCCGGTTTTGTTCAGGAAATTTCTGCAAGAAATCCTGACGTGCAGATAGCCTAACTAGAAGGACCGTGATGCACCGACTTTTTGCTGGTTCCCTGACCAAAACTTGGCAGCCTCTTAGGCATGCATAAGGCTGCTGAGTAAGAATCGGGAGACCCACGGCCTCCTCATGCACCGCTGTCCATGCTCAGACTGTGACACATGGATGTGTGAATCTAGCTGAGGGTTGAGGAGGTCTAGCCCACTTTTCATGATGCAGGTTGACTACATATTTGTTCCCTTTTTTTATTTCTCCTGCATTGTGTAACACCTTATAGAGATGTCTATTATTCCTTTCTCAAGGTATCTCTTCTGCTTCCATCAACTCTGCATTCAGTGTCTTTCCAGCCAGAAACTGATAACCGTTCTAATTTTCCAAGTGATCGGTCATTTCATATCTTTAAGAAGCAGAGGTAATTTTATTTTTTTCATGCACTTCAAAAACCTGTGATTTTGTTTTTTTACCTGCTGATGATCTATCTTTCCTTTTTATTGTGAGTGATTTATATTCCCCATGTGTCGCTAAAACTCTAGAAGCAGTGCAATGTATTTTTGTCTCATTGCTATTAATAATTGATCCATTTATATTTCAGGGATATTTTCTATGAGCTCTTACGGGAGTGGGAAGATTGCCATGAAAAGACAGACTGGGACTTTGAGCGTGGTCTGGGCAATAAGATAAGGTATTATACAATGAAAACCAGTCTGTTAATATTGTGGTCAGGTCTTATCTAAGGCTTGAGCAGTTTTGTCTTTGTCTAGCATATCAGACAATAAGCTCCATTACAAGTAGTGGATGGCATCTTATCTACCTGTTAAAGATTGTCGAAAGAAATCTGATGGCAAAATGACTAATAATGGCTGTTTTTGTTAGGCACATAATATACTTAGCTCTTTTTATTAGAAACATAATATACATGCTGTGTTCATTGTTGGAGTCTAACGCCATGTGCACACGTTCAGGATTTTTCACGTTTTTTTTCGGTATAAAAACGTGATAAAAACGCGAAAAAAACGCTAACATATGCCTCCTATTATTTACAGGGTATTCCGCATTTTTTGTGCAAATGTTGCATTTTCTTCCGCGGAAAAAAAAGCAACATGTTCATTAAAAATGCGGAATTGCGGGGATTCCGCACACCTAGGAGTGCATTGATCTGCTTACTTCCCGCACGGGGCTGTGCACACCATGCGGGAAGTAGGCAGATTATGTGCGGTTGGTACCCAGGGTGGAGGAGAGGAGACTCTCCTCCACGGACTGGGCACCATATAATTGGTAAAAAAAAAAAAGAATTAAAATAAAAAATAGTCCTATACTCACCCTCTGATGGCCCCTGAAGTGTTCCCGCCTCTCCGGTGCATGCTCTCTCTTCCGTTCCTATAGATGGTGTGGTTCAGGACCTGTGGTGACGTCGCTGTCTTGTGATTGGTCGCGTGACCGCTCATGTGACTCACGCGACCGATCACAAGCCGCGACGTCATCGAAGGTCCTGAACCGGCATCTATAGGAACGGACGCCGCTGAGATCGGCTGTCTGCAGAGGGTGAGTATAACCATTTTTTTATTTTTTTTTATTATTTTCAAACATTCTATCTTTTACTATAGATGCTGCATAAGCAGCATCTATAGTAAAAAGTTGGTCACACTTGTCAAAGTGTGACCAACTTGTCAGTCAGTTTTCCAAGCGATGCTACAGATCGCTTGGAAAACTTTAGCATTCTGCAAGCTAATTACGCTTGCAGAATGCTAAAAAAAAACGCAAAAAAAATATGCGGATTTCTTGCAGAAAATTTCCGGTTTTCTTCAGGAAATTTCTGCAAGAAATCCGGACGTGTGCACATACCCTAAATGGTGACTGCCCGACCACTGACATCACTTGATCTCAGGCCGCGCGTGCATGCAGGCGCAGTAAACAAGACATCAAGTGATGTTAGTTGTCGGGCAGCGCGAACTGCGCATGCCCAAGGCAGGCGCCTGGACAACTGAATAACGCCGAGGAGACGGCGCCCCTCTCGCAGAGTGACGGCTGTGTTGTCTGAATGAGAAGGGAAAGACCTGCCCCCCCCCCCCCCCCCCCCCCCCCCCCCCCCCGGACGATTTGAAGGCACGAGGGACCAAATTCAAAAGCGATTATTTCTGCAGTGCAACGAACAATAACTAAAAGGGCCACCTTGTCAGAATGCAGCATTGGTGCTGCACAATGTGGCTCTTTTAGTTACAAATGCCTTGGGAGGTGACAGGTTCTCTTAAATCTGGTACCCCCTTAGAGAAGGATTAGCAGCGGTCGGGCATCTTACCTGCTGCTTCATTGTTATAGGGATAAAAATTCCCCTTTCTTTATCGCTTCATTGGGGGACACAGGACAACCATTGGTGTATGCTGCTGCTAGGAGGCTGACATTATGCAAAAAAGGAAAAAGGCGTAGCTCCTCCTGGCAGTATACACCCACCGACAGGCACCAAGCACCTCAGTTTGTGCTTAGTGTCTGTAGGAGGCGGACCTGGATCTTCAGATCCGCTGCTAATCTTAATTCCTTTACAGGTTTGGTTGTTTTTATTAACATTTTGGCTTTTCTTTTTCAGATACAGCATTCAGGGATTCAGGGTGCAATCTTCCACCCTGCCTCCCCAGGAGGGCGGCTGAGCGAGCAGTGTGGTGTCGTCCGCATCGCAGCTCTCAGACCGCCGGCAGGACATTATCCCCTGTCACCCTCCCAGGTGCTCCAGGGTCTTTATGGTGGCGGTCCTTGCCAAACAGTCCCCCTCACCCCTCTCCTCGGAGAGGGCTGAGAGGAAGACGGTGGTCACCAGCGGTGACCCTCCCCCTTGTTTTGGGGTCGAGGCCGTCTTCTGGACGAAGGATTCTGTTCCAGCGACCCCTCTCATCGGGCCCCTGGTCGATCCTCTCTCCCTCTACCTGTGGAACCGGAACATGCAGGTACCAGCGCTTCAGCAGCCGCTCCCCCGCAGCAGTATTTCCCTGTCTAAATGTACAGTGCTTTCACACAGTCACGGGCGTTTTTTACTTTCACTTTCAGCGCTGCGGACGGCCACGCCCCCTCCGATAGGCCACGCCCCCTCCTTTTTCGGTGCTCTTTTCCTCCTCCACTCAGAGGGGTTTTTACATCCCGGGCACACCCTTCCCTTTCAGTGCAGCCCTATCAGGAGCCTTGGCTTATTCCTCTCAGTACAGCACCGCCCCTTCTTCTCTGCTGGCACTTCCTGCTTCAGCAGCTCCGTGCACAGGAGACATCGTGTGTTGGGGCACACGGACAACTCTGCTCTGCGGTGCGGTAGGATTGCGACGCTATATTGGCCCCTCCTTGGTATTATCCATACCACTGTAGGCCCTTTAGCCTTTTCTGTAGTATAGCGCTGCAGAATATCCTTATGTCCAACTCTTCTGGAGCCTTCTTTACCAAACCTACCATAACTCACTTCTCCTGTGCTCGTTGTAAGATAAAGTGGTCTGTAGGCCAATCGTCACCTCTCTGCCAGTCCTGCAGTCCTCCTGCCATGTCTGCCCCGCAGGAAGCTTCTGATTCTCGGGATGGGGGCGCTCTCCCTCCCCCTGAGTGGGCCATTGCTATCTCGCAGTTGGTCTCTGATTTGACTAAGGTATCTCAGTCCCTGGTCCAGGCGCTTGAACGTCTTCCACAGCCTCCTTCAGCCACCAGTGCTCCGGCCGTCTTCCATGGCGAGTCGGCCGCACCTGACCCTGAACCACAGGGAGACAAATCAGCCAGCCGCCCTAGAAAGAGGACTCTGTCTGGCTCTTCGTCTGGTTCTCCAGGTCCCTCCGCAGCGCTCAAGCTGCTCTCCTCCCAATTCCCCTCTTTGGAGGAGGACATTGGGTCTGATGTGGATTCCCAGTCCGGTTCTGACTCCGATTCAGACCAGGCTTCTAGCATGCAGGCTGTCGTAGATAGTCTTATTTCGGCTATATCACTAGCCCTCAAACTAAAACAAGACGAGGTTTCCCCCCAGGATTCCTCTGTCTCCTTTAAGCTGGTGAAGTGTCCCTCTCGCTCCTTTCCTATCCTTGAGGAGTTTGAATCTACCCTGTCTAAACACTGGGAACATCCTGAAAAACGTTTTTCGGGTAGAAAACATCTGGACGTGCTCTATCCCTTTAGCGCCGATTTTCTCTCTAAGTGGGCTGAATCTCCCAAGGTCGATCCACCGATCTCCCGTCTTTCCTCCAAGACTGTTCTCTCCTTATTGGACGGCGCATCGCTTAAGGATGCATCGGACAGACAAATTGAGGCGCTGGTCAAATCAGCAACGGGTGCTTCCCTCTGCCCCAGCTTTGCTTCCACATGGGTGGCTAAGGCCATATCTGCCTGGGCCAAGATTCTCCGCCGAGGCATTTTGGCTTCGGCTTCCCCTACCGAGCTGGCTGACCTCGCCGACCAGATTAACCACGCAGGGAAATACCTTCTCACTGCCTCCTTAGATGCAGCAGCCTGTTCAGCCAGGGCAAGCAGCAACATTGTCGCTATGCGCCGCATTCTTTGGCTCAAAGCATGGAATGCAGATGCTACTTCCAAAAAGTCTCTCACCAACTTGGCGTTTCAAGGTTCCAGGATTTTTGGCGCTCGTCTGGATCAAATTATCTCAGACGCGACTGGGGGCAAGAGTACTTCTCCCCCAGTCCAAGCCAAAACGCTTCTTTAACCCAAAGGCTCCTCGAACATTTCGCCCCTTTTGCCTGTTTGCAGCCTCAGATTCCTCTTCGCAACAAGAGCGACCCGCTACCACGGGTGAACGTAGAAAACCCTCTTACAAGCCAGCTCCCATGTGGAGATCCAGGGCTCCACCTCCCAGGTCTTCCGGACCTCGTTCCAACAGATACCATTCCAAGTGACGGGTCGCCTCCACCTGGGAGTCTTTCCAGGGTGGGAGGCAGGCTTCTTCTCTTCAAAGACACCTGGCTATCAGTGATCAGCGACGCCTGGGTCAGAGAGATTATCACCTCCGGGTACAAGATCGAATTTTCTACCCTCCCGGAAAATCGCTTCTTTCTCTCTCGCCCCCCAAAGCTACCGTCCCATTTACCCGGCTTGCTTCAAGCCGTAACGTCTCTGGTCGCCGCCTTCCGAAGACCGTTTTTGCGGGTTCTACTCAAATCTTTTTGTAGTCCCAAAGAAGGACGGGTCTCTTCGCCCTATCCTGGATTTGAAGCTTCTGAACCGCCACGCCCGACCTCGCTACTTCAGAATGGAATCCCTGCGGTCATGGCCCTCCTTCGTTCCAGGGGGATCCTCGTTATCCCCTACCTGGACGATCTGTTGATCAAGGGGTCCTCTCGTCTAGACTGTGCCCACAGTCTCCAAGTCTCCCTGGACACCCTGACCCGTCTCAGCTGGATTATCAACCGGACCAAGTCCTCTCTGATTCCATCCCAACGACTTTCCTTCCTGGGCATGGTGTTCGACACGAACTTAGCTTGGGTCTTCCTCCCAGAGGACAAGTTCTCAGTACTCCTCAAGGCGGTCCGCCTTCTCAAACGCCCAGCCCCTCAGCCACTTCGTTTCTGCATGGGAGTCCTGGGAATGATGGTGGCCTCCATGGAGGCTGTTCCTTTCGCCCAGTTCCACACCCGCCCCCTCCAACTATTCCTCCTATCCACCTGGAACAGGTCCTTGGACTCCCTGGACTGTCCCGTCCACCTTCCTCTCCATGTCCGTCAGTCCCTAACCTGGTGGATGTTGTCCTCCTCTCTCCTGAGAGGAAGATCATTTCTTCCCCTTCAGTGGCAGGTCATCACCACCGATGCCAGCCTTCTCGGGTGGGGAGCAGTCTTCCGACAACACACGGCTCAGGGCCGTTGGACCACCCAGGAAGCTCTTCTTCCCATCAACCTGGAGATCAGGGCAATCTTCCTTGCGTTAATCCGCTGGCAGTCTCTTCTGTCGAATCTTCCCATCCGCATCCAGTCATACAACGCCACGGCCGTGGCGTACTTAAACCACCAGGGCGGGACTCGCAGCGGCCAAGTAATGGCAGAAGTGGCAAAGATTCTTCGGTGGGCGGAACGCCACGTTCCGGCCATATCAGCCGTTCATAACCCCGGGGTCGAAAACTGGGCAGCCAACTTTCTCAGTCGCCAGGGCCTAGCAGCGGGCGAGTGGTCTCTCCACCCCGCAGTCTTCAATCAAATTTGCCTCCGCTGGGGTACGCCAGACGTCGATCTTATGGCGTCCCGGATGAACCACAAGGTCCCTCAGTTTGTCGCCAGGTCCTGGGACCCTCTTGCCGTCGGCCACGACACCCTGGTAATTCCATGGTCCCAGTTTCAGTTTCCCTACCTGTTCCCACCCCTCCCCTTGATTCCAAGGGTGGTAAAGAAGATCGAGTTGGAAGGGATTCCAGTCATACTGATAGCGCCGGACTGGCCAAGGCGGCCGTGGTACGCTGAGCTCGTAAACATGCTCGCGGACACTCCTTGGAGACTCCCGGATCGGCCAGATCTCCTCTCGCAGGGACCTCTCTACCACCAGAGTTCTCAGTCGCTGAGTTTAATGGCATGGCCGTTGAGGCCGCAGTCTTGAAAAACTGTGGTCTCTCTTCCCAGGTCATACAGACCATGATCAGAGCCAGAAAACCGGCTTCTTCCCGTATCTACCATAGGTACTGGAAAGCGTTCTTTCGCTGGTGCGAAACCAATGAAGTTTTTCCAATGTCCTTTTCTCTTCCGGATCTTCTCGGTTTCCTCCAGTCTGGTCTCGATTCGGGCTTATCCCTCAGCACACTCAAGGGACAAGTGTCCGCTCTGTCGATTCTCTTCCAGAGTGACCTTTCCTCCATTCACCAGGTTCGGACTTTTCTACAGGGAGTTGCGCATATCGCCCCTCCTTTCCGTCCTCCCTTGGGACCTTAACCTGGTCCTTGGCGCTCTTCAGGCTGCTCCCTTTGAGCCTCTTCATGACGTGCCCTTTTCCCTTCTCTCTTGGAAGGTCGCCTTCCTCACTGCCATTACATCCATCAGGAGGGTCTCCGAGTTGGCAGCCCTGTCATGTCGTTCCCCTTTCCTGATTCTTCATCAGGATAAGGTCGTTCTTCGACCGGTTCCTGAATTCCTTCCCAAGGTGGTCTCGGCTTTCCACATCAACGAAGACATTGTCCTTCCATCATTTTGTCCTTCTCCGGCTCATCCTTTGGAGAAGTCTCTTCACAAGCTTGACGTGGTCAGGGCCATTCGGGTCTATCTTTCTAGAACAGCTCCCTTCCGTCAATCCTATTCTCTCCTTGTCGTCGGAAGGGCTTTCAAGCTTCTAAATCCACCATTTTGCGCTGGATTCGCTCGGCAATTTCAGAATCGTACCGTGTTCATGAGGCACGTCATCCCCCGGGGGTGTGAGCTCACTCCACCAGAGCTGTCAGAGCTTCTTGGGCTGTTCGCCACCAGGCCTCCGCCTTACAAGTTTGCAAGGCCGCAGCCTGGTCGTCTTTGCACACGTTTACGAGGTTCTATCGGGTTCATACCCAAGCGTCGTCCGATGCAGGTCTTGGTAGGAAGGTACTGCAGGCGGCGGTCGAACACCGGCCAACCTGAGACCTTTTCTCTTTTCCTTTCTACCCACCCTTTTCCGGGACTGCTTTTGGACGTCCCATGGTTGTCCTGTGTCCCCCAATGAAGCGATAAAGAAAGAGGGATTTTTGGTACTTACCGTAAAATCTCTTTCTTGGAGCCTTCATTGGGGGACACAGCACCCTCCCTACTGGTTTGTTCTGGTACCGTGTTTGGGGCCTGGAGACCCTAGTTGAGTTGGTACTTTTACTGTTATGAGTTCTGTCGCTTCTCCTACTGCTTTTTGCACTAACTGAGGTGCTTGGTGCCTGTCGGTGGGTGTATACTGCCGGGGAGGAGCTACGCCTTTTTCTTCTACGCCTCATTGGGGGACACAGGACCATGGGGTGTTATGCTGCTGCCACTAGGAGGACACTAAGTAGACAGAAAGATTAACTCCTCCTCTGCAGTATACACCCCTTCACTGGATACAATTTCAACCAGTTCTTGCTTAGTGTCTTAGGAGGCACTTGGGTCTTTTTTCCCAGACCCCAACTTTATTTTCATTTTTGATTTTTTAATTTTATGTAAATTTTAAATTTTTTATTTAACGGAGTGAAGGGGGCGAAGGGTCCTTTTTTTCATAGGGCCCGCTCTCCCCCGAACCAACAACAGGCGAGCACGGCGAGTATACCTCCCCGTCCCTCTCCTGCGACGTATGGCGCACGAAAAGTTTGCGCCAGGGCAACGGTTCCTATTTGGTCCCGATTTCCCCCAACCCCCTCCAGGACCCTGCATTACAGCAATGTAATCTGGAGAAGAATGCAGTCCGGAGGGGATGTTGTGCCGCAGCCCCCCTCTGCTACAGCAGCGTGATGCATCAGGGGCCTCTCCATTCCCATCCAGGGTACATGGATTGAGTTCGCAGTCTCACAGAAGCGCCTGCAGACCTGTGAGAACCGGGACAATGGCGGCTGTAAGTACCCTCAGGGGACTCTCCCCTGCTCCACCTTAGCGGCAGCGATGCGGTCCGGGTCCCCAGGGAGAGGCACCGCCGACCGGGGGTCGGTGGTGCTCGGCGGCGCTCCGTCGCGGCCGTCGCCGCACATCGTCGGCAGGCCCCAAAAATTTAGTCCCCGGCTTCTTCAGCCGGAGTAGGCCGCAGTGGGAAACATCTCCTCCCTCGGCCGTAGCTCCGCCCCCTACATCGGCGCTTCTCGTCTGGGACGAGAGGCGCCCTCCAAATCTCGGGGGCCATATTTCCTCTCTCCCTGCACGGAGCCCACGCTTCTACAGCGCTCCAAGGAGAACTCCTGGATAAAGAACCGCCACATCTCTCTCTGGGGACACAGACAGGACCGTGGGTAAGCTGTTTCAAGAAAGCTTAACCCTTTCACTGCGTATACTGCCCGCTCTGTCCCTAAGGCACTATGTCTCAATCCAAGGAGACAAAAAAGGGTAACAAGAAGCTCAGTGTTTTTCACTGTATGTGCCACTTGCAATGCGGCCCTGCCCCGAGCCCACACTAGCCCCTTGTGTGCAGATTGCGTCTCGCCCTCTGTGCAGCCGCCCCTTGCCGACGCCGGTACCGTCGCCGATGCCGCAGCCGTCGACCTGGTAGAGCCTAGCCCCCCTGAGTGGGCAACCTCTCTGTCACGATCTGTGGCTTCCCTAACCAGGGCAATTAACTCCCTCCGGGGCCCCCCTCCAGGTCGGACCGTGGAGGATTCAGACGATGGTATGGATTCTTCTACCAGCAGGGGGCGTACCCGGTCACTTTCTACCCGGGGCTCCAGAAAACGTGTTCACGTTTCATCCCCTGACCATGAGCTAGCGGGCCCTTCAGTACCTGCAAGCCCTGCTTCCAGGTCCCCTTCCCCAAACTCGGATGACTCTGAATATGAGTCCGACATTTCCTACGTTCAGGACCCCCCCTCCTCCCAAGAGTTTCTCGACTCTCTCATTGAGGCGGTTAACCAGACCCTGAAGGTGTCTGAGGACTCCGCATCGGAACCCGAACATGTGGTGTCTTTCAAAAAAAAATCTAAACGTGTTAAAAAGGTTTTTGTCATTCACCCTCACTTTAAGGAGATTGTACAAAAACATAGGGATCGCCCAGATAAACGCTTCATAGGACAAAAGTCCATCGAGGCCAAATACCCTTTTTCTCGTGAATTAGTCAAAGACTGGCTGCAGTCTCCTTCGGTGGACCCTCCTGTGTCACACCTCGCGTCCAAGACCATCCTGTCTCTTTCGGACGGTTCCTCCGTTAAGAATCCCTCCGATCGCCAGATTGATTATCTGGCTCGTTCCGCCTTCGAGGCCACAGGAGCGTCTCTCTTCCCATCCTTCGCCGCCTCTTGGGTGGCTAAGGCTATGGTCTCTTGGACCGAGACTCTTTCTTCTAACACCAGTGATTTACCTCCAGAAGCCAGCATACTGGTTAACCAGATAGCGCAGGCCGGAGATTTCATAGTCAACGCCTCTATGGACGCAGCCAATTGCGCTGCACAGGCAGCCGCCAATGCAATTTCCATCAGGAGAGCCCTGTGGCTCAGGGATTGGCGAGCAGATTCGGCTTCTAAACGTTCTCTAACAGCCCTGCCTTACCAGGCCGGTCGGTTATTTGGAGAAAAATTGGACCAAATGATCTCGGATGCTACCGGAGGGAAAAGTAAATTTCTCCCCCAGCAAAAGCCTACCCGGCCCTTTCGGTACCAGCAGCAACCTCCATTTCGGCCTTTTCGGTCCAATACCAACTGGTCTTCTACATCCTCTACCCCCGCATCAGGACGAGCTTCGCGCGGTGGCCGAGGCGCCCAGGTCTCTTACAGACCTACTCGTAACTGGAGACCCAGGCCTCAACCTCCCGGGTCTAAGGGATCCGCATCCCATGGATCCTCCGCCCAATGACTCCTTGCATCATCCGGTGGACTCCAACAAAGTAGGCGGACGTCTACTCTTGTTCCGTCAAGCCTGGCTCTCAGTCGTTTCCGACGAGTGGGTCAGAGAACTGGTGTCCACCGGATACAAAATAGAATTTTCCTCCCTCCCCCCTACACGCTTCTTCCAGTCTTGCCCTCAAAGGTCAAAGACCACAGCCTTTCTCCAGGCAATACGGGCACTACAAAAGGACGGAGTCATCATTCCGGTCCCCCTAGAACAAAGATTCAAGGGGTTCTATTCGAAACTGTTCGTGGTCCCAAAGAAGGACGGATCACTACGTCCGATCCTAGACCTGAAGCTACTAAACAGATTCATAAAAATCCGATACTTCAGGATGGAATCCCTCCGTTCTGTGGTCGCGTCTATGGAAAAGGGAGAATTCCTGGCATCCATAGACATCAAGGATGCCTACCTGCACATACCCATCTTCCCTCCGCATCAGCAGTTCCTTCGCTTCGCCTTTTGCGGGGAACACTTCCAATTTGTGGCCTTGCCCTTCGGTCTCGCCACCGCTCCCAGAGTTTTCACGAAGGTCATGGTGGCTGCCATGGCCATTCTTCATTCCAGGGGAGTGGTGGTAATTCCGTACTTGGACGACCTGCTGATAAAGGGTCCTTCCTACCCAGCGTGCGAAGAGTCCGTCGTTCTCACGGTGGATACTCTTTCTCGCCTGGGATGGAAGATAAACTTCGAAAAATCTTTTCCAATTCCGTCTCAACAAATCTCCTTCCTGGGGATGATACTGGACACTTCCCGCGGTCTGGTCATACTTCCTCAAGACAAGGCTTTGGCCTTGCAGCAGGGAGCCCAGCGTCTTTCTCGTCCAGTATCCCACTCCATTCGCGCCAGCATGCGAGTTCTCGGGCAGATGGTAGCGGCCATGGAAGCGGTCCCATTTGCGCAGTTTCACCTCCGTCCCCTGCAGCATGCACTACTGTCGGCTTGGGACGGCAACCCGTCCTCCCTCGACCGCCGATTCATCCTGTCCCCTCGGGTCAGGAAGACCCTCAGGTGGTGGACGCTGAAGTCCTCCCTAACCCAGGGAAGGTCTTTTCTCCCAGTACGGTGGCTGGTGGTGACCACCGATGCCAGTCTCATAGGCTGGGGAGCGGTCTTCAACCATCACACAGCTCAGGGGCGGTGGTCCATTCAGGAGTCTCGCCTTGCCATCAATATCCTCGAGATTCGAGCTATCAGGCTAGCATTGTTCCACTTCCACCGACTTCTGGCAGGTCTTCCAGTCAGAATCCAGTCCGACAACGCCACGGCCGTGGCATACATCAACCGTCAGGGCGGAACTCGCAGCAGGACGGCCATGCTCGAGGTGTCTCACATCCTCCATTGGGCGGAGTCGAATCATTCGCCCATCTCGGCGATCCACATTCCAGGTGTGGAAAATTGGGCGGCGGACTTCCTCAGCCGCCAGGGCATCGCCTCCGGAGAGTGGTCCCTCCACCCGGAGGTCTTCCAGCAGATTTGCCATCGCTGGGGGACCCCGGATGTGGACCTCATGGCTTCCAGGATGAACAACAAGGTTCCTCAGTTCCTTGCTCGGTCCCTCGACCCACGGGCCCTCGGAGTAGACGCCCTGGTCCTGCCTTGGCGCCAATTCCGCCTCCCGTACATTTTTCCTCCTCTTCCCCTACTACCGAGGGTCATCAAAAAGATCAGGGCAGAGGGGGTACCAGTGATTCTCGTCGCGCCAGACTGGCCGCGTCGGGCATGGTACGCCGAACTGGTTCAGCTGGTAGCCGACGTCCCCTGGCGTCTTCCAGATCGCTCGGATCTCCTTTCACAGGGCCCGATTTACCACCAGAACTCAAGGGCCCTGTCTTTGACGGCCTGGCCGTTGAGTCCTGGATTCTAGGCCAAGCGGGTTTCTCTCCCAGGGTGTCCTCCACCATGATCAGAGCTAGGAAACCTATTTCCATGCGTAGTTACCACCGTACCTGGCGAATTTTTTTCTCATGGTGCGATGCACAGGGACGATCTCCTCTAGTATTTTCTATTCCTTCCATACTGGAGTTTCTTCAGTCCGGACTAGAGTCGGGACTTGCCCTTAGCTCCCTAAAGGGTCAGGTTTCGGCATTGTCAGTCCTTTTCCAACGGAAGATTGCCAATAGGTTGCCGGTGAAAACTTTCTTCCAGGGAGTTTCCCGTGTGGCGCCTCCCTACAGGTCACCCTTGGATCCGTGGGATCTCAACTTAGTTCTCGGAGCTCTTCAGGAGACTCCCTTCGAACCGCTACAGGACGTTGCCTTGACCTTCCTTTCTTGGAAGGTAGTCTTCCTAGTAGCCGTCACGTCCATCAGAAGGGTCTCGGAGTTGGCTGCGCTCTCCTGCCGCCCTCCCTTTCTAATTTTTCATCCGGACAAGGCGGTATTGAGGACCTCTCCCACCTTTTTGCCCAAGGTCGTCTCCTCTTTCCACCTCAATGAGGAAATTGTTCTGCCTTCCTTCTGTCCGGCACCGGTCCATCGCATCGAAAAGGCTCTACACACCCTTGATGTGGTGAGGGCTCTTCGTCGGTACGTCTCAAGGACGGCTCCCTTCCGCACGTCAGACGTCCTGTTCGTACTTCCAGAGGGGCCCAGGAAGGGTTCTCCTGCTTCAAAAGCCACTCTGGCAAAATGGATTCGATCAGCCATTCAAGAATCCTATCGTGTCAAAGGTGTTCCTATCCCAGCTGGGATCAAGGCTCATTCTACTCGGTCGGTAGGTGCCTCGTGGGCCATTCGGCACCAGGCGTCAGCACAGCAGGTCTGCAAGGCTGCGACGTGGTCCAGTTTGCACACTTTTACCAAGCATTACCACATTCATTCTATCTCTTCTGCAGACGCCGCCCTTGGCAGGCGCATTTTGCAAGCGGCAGTTCCTTAAGCCGTAAGCCAGTGGTACATGGGGTATTAGCATATTGTTCCCCACCCAGGGACTGCTTTTGTACGTCCCATGGTCCTGTGTCCCCCAATGAGGCGTAGGAGAAAAGGAGATTTTTGTTTACTTACCGTAAAATCTTTTTCTCTGAGCCACTCATTGGGGGACACAGCACCCACCCTGTTAGCCTGTTTTGGCTTGTTGTTACTTCTTTGGTTTTGACATAGTTGTCTTTGTTCATGCTCCTACTGCTTTACTACCGAACTGGTTGAAATTGTATCCAGTGAAGGGGTGTATACTGCAGAGGAGGAGTTAATCTTTCTGTCTACTTAGTGTCCTCCTAGTGGCAGCAGCATAACACCCCATGGACCTGTGTCCTCCAATGAGTGGCTCGGAGAAAAAGATTTTACGGTAAGTAAACAAAAATCTCCTTTTCCTTTTTTGCATAGTGTCAGCCTCCTAGCAGCAGCAGCATACACCCATGATTGTCCTGTGTCCCCCAATGAAGGCTCCAAGAAAGAGATTTTACGGTAAGTACCAAAAATACCTCTTTCTGTCAATCGGTGCAGGTGCCAGCAGTCAGACCCCACCATCAACCAGTAAAATATCACCTATCCTTTACATAGGCGAATACTTATTTTTACCGGACAAAATACATCATGGAACTTTTCTGACATCTGTAGCCCTCATATCTCCTCTCAAATAATCTGAGCTTACAAAAGACCAAATCGAGGTCCCCAGTTGTCAAAGCAGCGTCATTTCTAATGCCATGGCTCTCTGTAGCAATATGTAGTAATGGTCAATGATGGAGAATACTGTACAGATTTTAAAATTGCAGTAGAAATATATAAAAAATATATTATAAGTTTACTGTTTTTCATAATTTTTCCTTTCCATTTTTGACAATTTCCTGCGAACTAAAACCTTTACCCTTTTTTTGTCTTCTCAGGACTATGATGGTTAATCTCTCTGAAGCCTGGAATTACAGACATTTTGCAAGACTTTTTCAGAGGCAACTTGTTCAGGTAATTTTTCTGCATCTTTGGTCTTTTTGCAATGTTTCTCCATGTGAATAGTGTCTTATCTGTTACCCCTTTAACAACCACCATAACAGTAGCTAAAAATATTTTTCTCCCTTCATTGGGGAACACAGGTAACCATGGTTGTATGCTGCTGTCGCTAGGAGGCTGACACTATGTAAATAAGGAAACGTTAACTCCTCCTCGGCAGTATACACCCCCCGACAGGCACAATGCAACTCAGTTTTTGCTTAGTGTCTGTAGGAGGTAGACCTGGATCTAACCACCAGATCTGCATTATTTTCTTTTACATGGGTTTTTGTATTTTATTAATCATTTCCCTTTCTCTTTCAGATTCACTTCTTCGGGTAACAGGGTGCAGCTTCTCACCCTGTTTTTCTCACATTTAAGCGACCGAGAGAGCAGTGTGGTACTCCCCGCATTGCCCGCTCTCGGACCCGCTGGCAGGTCTTCGTCTCCTGTCACCCTTATGGGTGTGTTAGGGTGACTTCTTGGTGGCCAGTCCTCGGAGAGGGCTGAGAGGAAGACAGTGGTCATCTATGGTGACCTCCCCCCTTCTCGTAAGGGGTTGACGCCGTCTTCTGCAACGTCCGGAGATGGTGCGGGAAGGAGGATCTTACTCCCAGGACCCTTTTCTTCTCCGAGGGATTCTGACGCGATCCTCAGACACCAAGGAGTCGGATTCAAGCAAGGTAGCAAGTAGGACAGGAGCCCACTTTTTCACCCTTTTTCTTGTGTACGCCTACACTTCTGCGCTCCCGAACACAGCTTTGCTCGCTCAAGTTTCTCATGGCCAGAGAGAACTGCATCCATCTTGGTGGGCTCCTGCAGCCTCTTCAGGATTCGGAGGGGGATGCAGTACCTGCGCTGCCTCGGCAATCGCTGGGTGTCTGGTAGGCTCTGCATTCCCTGCCTCCTTCCTCAGCTTTACTCCCTTCAGCAGCATCGCCTTGCGTTCTGCTGCAGTCCTCACTTAAGCAGTATCGCCGGCATAGCGTTCTGCTACAGCCCTCTTCAGCAGTATCGCCTTTATAGCGTCCTGCTGTAGTCCTCATTCAGGCTCTACCTATGCCCAACCCCACACAGGCCTCCGGCTACAAACCCGCATTGACCCATTACGCTTGTGCCCGCTGTAAGTGAAAGTGGGCTTCAGGCCAGCTGTCGACTTTCTGTCTGTCCTGCAGTCGTTCCATCATGTCCGTCCCTCAGGAAGCTCCTATTGCTCGGGATGAGTGCACTCCCCGGAGTGGGCTGTTGCTATGTCTGTCAGTCTCAGACCTGACAAAAGTGTCCCAGTCCCTGGTACAGGTCCTGGAACGCTTGCCGCTTCTATCTTCTGCCACCAGTGCCACAATCGCCTCCCACGGCGATTCGCTTGCACCTGACCACGACCCGCACAGGGTCAGATTGGAGAAAGGATCCAGAAAGAGGACCCTGACTAGCTCATCATCCAGCTCTCCGGAACCCCCGGCACCATCTAGAATACCCCTCTCCACCCGTTCCCCCTCCTCTGAGGCGGACTTCGGGTCGGATGTACTTTCGCACTCAGAGTCTGATTCCGATACAGATCAGACCTCTGGCACGCAGGACATGGTAGATAGCCTTATTTCGGCTATTATTCAAACCCTTGAACTTAAAGGGCCACTGTCACCCCCCTCCAGCCGTTATAAACTAAAAGAGCCACCTTGTGCAGCAGTAATGCTGCATTCTAACAAGGTGGCTCTTTTAGTTTTAGGTTCAAGTATACCCCAAATAAAGCGTTTTTATACTTAGCCACAATTCCTGTCTCTAGCCAGGTAGGCGGGTCCTCACTCCCCAGCTTGGCCAGCTCCTCTGCCGTCACTCACATCTTCCTGCGCCTTCGGCGCCGCCCCCTCAGCACTGTTATCGTTTCAAAACCGGCGCCTGCGCTGTGTACTGGTGTCCTGCGCAGACGCAGTAAGCTCTGGCCGTCTGATGTCCCAGCCAGGCTTGCACACTGCGCCTGCGCGGGCATTGCGGCCAGCCACCTTTGGAATCCCAGCCCCGCACTGTTATGCATTATGCACAGTGTGGGGCCGGGATTCCAAAGGTTCCACCTATACAGAATATTCCGTGTAATGGCTGATACCAGAGAACAAAAGACATCCACAGAACACCAGGATGGATCGCTGCACAGCAAATAGCTGTAGGACCTGCGATGACGTCACTGCCATGTGATTGCCCTAATCACATGGCAGTGACGTCATCGCAGGTCCTACAGCTATTTGCTGTGCAACGATCCATCCTGGTGTTCTGTGGATGTCTTTTGTTCTCTGGTATCAGCCATTACACGGAATATTCTGTATAGGTGGAACCTTTGGAATCCCCGCCCCGCACTGTGCATAATGCATAACACTGCGGGGCGGGGATTCCAAAGGTGGCTGGCCGCAATGCCCGCGCAGGCGCAGTGTGCAAGCCTGGCTGGGACATCAGACGGCCAGAGCTTACTGCGTCTGCGCAGGACACCAGTACACAGCGCAGGCGCCGGTTTTGAAACGATAACAGCGCTGAGGGGGCGGCGCCGAAAGCGCAGGAAGATGTGAGTGACGGCAGAGGAGCTGGCCAAGCTGGGGAGTGAGGATCCGCCTACCTGGCTAGAGACAGGAATTGTGGCTAAGTATAAAAACGCTTTATTTGGGGTATACTTGAACCTAAAACTAAAAGAGCCACCTTGTTAGAATGCAGCATTACTGCTGCACAAGGTGGCTCTTTTAGTTTATAACGGCTGGAGGGGGGTGACAGTGGCCCTTTAAGGAGGAGGATTCCACCTCTCAGGAGGACTCCGTTTCATTGAAACAGGTGAAACGGCCCTCTAGAGTTTTTCCCAATCACAGAGAGTTTAAGAATATTACCTCTAGACACTGGGAACAACCCGGAAAACGTTTTCCAGGAAGAAAGTGTCAGGATATCTTGTACCCCTTTAATCCAGACCTAGTCAGCAAATGGTCTGATTCCCCTAAAGTAGACCCGCCTGTCTCTCTTTTATCCTCGCAGACAGTTCTGTCTATCCCTGATGCAGCATCTCTTAAGGACGCTACGGACAGGCAAATTTAGGCTTTAACCAAATCAGCTTTTGAGGTGTCTGGCGCCTCTCTCTGCCCGAATTTCACCTCCTCTTGGGTGGCAAAAGCCGTGTCTCCCTGGGCCAAGATACTTCACAGGGGCATCGTTGCTTCGGCTCCTTCGGAAGAACTAGCTGATTTAGCAGACCAGATTGCACACGCGGGGAAATATCTGTTAAATGCCTCCTTGGATGCGGCTGCTTGTTCCGCAAGAGCAAACAGCAACATCATTGCCATTCGCCGTGTCCTTTGGCTGAAGGCGTGGAATGCTGACCCCGCTTCTAAAAAGTCCCTCACTGGTCTTCCGTTCCAGGGCCTCCAGGCTCTTCGGCACTAAGCTAGACCAGATCATCTCCGACGCTACAGGTGGAAAGAGCACCCCTCTCCCTCAATCCAGGCCTAAGCGCCCCTTTAATCGTAGGGGACCCCAGTTCTTTCGTCCCTTCCGGCCCTTCTCCTTCTCTGGCGGTTCCTCCCAGCAGGAGCGTTCTTCTGCTCAGGGGGGACGGAGAAAACCTTCTTACATGCCTTCCCCTCATTGGAGGGTTAAGAGCCGCTCCTCTAAACTTTCCGGATCTCGCGGCCACAGATTCTCTTCAAAATGACGGGTCACCCCCACCTGGAAATCCTTCCAGGGTGGGAGGCAGGCTTCTTCTGTTCACAGAGGCTTGGTTATCAGTAGTCGACGACGCCTGGGTCAGGGAGATCGTCACATCAGGCTATAAAATAGAATTTTCTTAGCCCCCAGGAAGACGTTTCTTCCTCTCCCGTCCACCCAAGCAGCCGTCCCATGCCCCAGGGCTCCTCCAGGCCGTCGATGCCCTCCTCACCTCACGAGTGATCGTTCTTGTTCCTTACCGCGAGCAGTTTTCGGGTTTTTACTCAAATCTGTTCGTGGTTCCGAAAAAATACGGCTCTCCGCCCGACTTTGGATCTCAAACAGTTGAACTGCCACCTTCGGGTTTAACACTTCAAGATGGAGTCACTGCGCTCGGTGATCGCTTCCATGGAACCGGGGGGAATATCTGTGCTCTTTGGACATTCAGGATGTGTACCTGCACATTCCCATTTGTCAGCAGCATCAGAGGTTCCTTTGTTTCGCGATCCAGGAACAACATTACGAGTTTACAGCTCTCCCGTTCGGCCTAGAGTCCGCCCCCAGGGTCTGTACGAAAGTAATGGCAGCGTTCATGGCCATCCTTCGTTCAAAGGGGATCCTCATCCCCTATCTCGACAACCTTCTGGTCAAGGGTCCGTCTCACCAGGACTGCGACCAGAGTCTCCCGATCACTCTGGACATGCTGATCCGCCTCGGCTAGATAATCAACAGGGACAAGTCGACCTTGAGTCCAACTCAACGCCTCAAGTTCCTGGGCATGGAATTCAACACCATCCAAGCTCTGGTCTTCCTCCCGAAAGAGAAGTTCTTCTCTCTCCACCAGGGCATCAAAGCCTTAAAGTGCCAGGTTCCTATGCCTCTACGGCTCTGTATGAAAGTTCTAGGGAAGATGGTCGCTTCCATGGAAGCAGTACCTTACTCTCAATTTCACTCTCGCCCTCTCCAGCTTGCTCTCCTGTCTGCCTGGGACAAGAACCCACTTTCCCTAGATATCCCAATTCACCTTCCTCTCAATGTGAGACAGTCTCTCACTTGATGGACGCTTTCCGCCTCCATCCTGCTCGGGAGGTAATTTCTCCCCCTCGCTGGCAGAGCATCACCACCGACGCCAGTCTTCAGGGGTGAGGTGCGGTCTTTCTCCATCATACAGCGCACGGTCGCTGGAAGGTTCAGGAGACCCTTCTCCCCATCAATCTCTTGGAGATCAGGGTGATCTTCCTCGCCCTCCTCCACTGGCAGCCCCTCCTCGCGGGAAATTCGTTCCACGTTCAGTCGGACAACGCCACGGCCATGGCTTACATAAACCATCAGGGAGGGACTCGTAGCAAGCAAATCATGAGGGAGGTGTCAAACATTCTACGCTGGGCAGAGAACCATGTTCCCGCCATCTCAGCTTTCCACATTCCAGGGGTGGACAATTGGAAAGCCGACTTCCTCAGCCGTCATTGCCTCGCGTCAGGCGAGTGGTCCCTCCATCCCACCGTCTTCAACCAAATATGTCAGAGATGGGGAGTTCCGGACGTCAACCTAATGGCCTCCCGAGCGAACCGCTAGGTTCCCCAATATGTAGCCAGGTCTCGGGACCCGATGGCCGTCGGTTGCAACGCCCTGGTGATCCCGTGGGCCCAGTTCCACATGCCCTATCTTTTTCCTCTTCCCTTGATCCCAAGGGTTGTAAAAAAGATAAAGGTAGAGTGGGTCCCCGTTCTCTTAATAGCTCCAGATTGGCCTCGCAGAGCCTGATATGCGGAGCTAGTAATCATGCTGTCAGACGTCCCCTGGAGACTCCCAGACCGTCCGGATCTTTTATCGCAGGGGCCCCTCTTCCACCCGAATTCTCGGTCTCTGAATTTAATGGTATGGCCGTTGAGGCCGCGGTCCTAAGGGACGCAGGGTTTTCTCACAGCGTCATACAAGACCATGATAAAAGCTAGGAAACCGGCTTCTTCTCGCGTCTATCATAGATGTTGGAAGGCCTTTTTCCGATGGTGCGACGACAACAGCTTGTTCCCTATGTTTTTTTTCCCTTCCTTCAGTCCTTGGCTTCCTTCAAGCGGGTCTCGATTCGGGCCTTTCTTTGAGTACTTTAAAGGGCCAGGTCTCCGCCCTGTCCATCCTTTTCCAAAGGGACCTATCTTCCCCTTCCCCAAGTCAGGACCTTCCTCCAAGGTGTTGCCCACATAGCACCTCCTTATCATTCCCCGGTTGAGCCATGGGATCTCAACCTCGTTCTCGGCGCCCTCCAACGCGCGCCTTTTGAACCAATCCAGGACATTTCCTTTTTCTCTCCTATCTTGGAAGGTGGCCTTCCTGGTCGCCATCACCTCTATTAGGGTATCCGAGTTAGCGGCATTATCTTGCCGTTCTCCTTTCCTAATTCTGCACCAGGACAAAGTAGTCCTGCGGCCTGTTCCTTCCTTTCTACCAAAAGTAGTTTCAGCTTTTCACCTCGAGGACATCGTCCTTCCTTCCTTGTGCCCTTCCCCGGTCTATCCCTTGGAGAAATCTCTCCACAAGTTGGATTTGGTCAGGGCTATCCGAGTCTATCTTACCAGAGCTGCTTCTTTTTGACAGTCTGATCCTCTGTTTGTCGTCTCTGAAGGTCGTCGAAAAGGACTCCCCGCTTCTAAATCCACTATTGCTCGTTGGATTCATTTGGCGGTTCTGAAGGCATACCGCGTTCAGGATAAACAGCCTCCTCCCGGGGTGAGGGCTCACTCTACCCGGGCTGTGGGAGCTTCTTGGGCCGTTCGTCACCAGACTTCGGCTTTGCAGGTTTGCAAAGCTGCAACCTGGTCGTCCCTTCACACCTTGGTAAGGTTCTACAAGGTGCATACGCAGGCCTCTGTGGATGCAGGCCTGGATAGGAAGATACTGCAGGCGGCGGTTTCTCACCGGCCGACCTAAGTCTTCTTTTCTCTGACTATTTTTTTCCCACCCTTGGGACTGCTTTTGGACGTCCCATGGTTACCTGTGTCCCCCAAGGAAGCGAGAAAGAAAGAGGGATTTTTTTTCTTACCGTAAAATCTTTCTTGGAGCCTTCATTGGGGGACACAGCACCCTCCCTTTATTTTGTACCGTGTTGGCCAACGTGCCGTTGTTTTTGGGTTGGTACATAGATTGAGTTCCTTATACTTACTCCTACGACTGCTTTAGCACCAAACTGAGTTGCATTGTGCCTGTCGGAGGGTGTATACTGCCAAGGAGGAGTTAACGTTTCCTTATTTGCATAGTGTCAGCCTCCTAGCGACAGCAGCATACACCCATGGTTACCTGTGTCCCCCAGTGAAGGCTCCAAGAAAGAGATTTTACGGTAAGAACCAAAAATCCCTCTTTCACTGTTTGTATGGGAGGCACATACTGGCTTACAGGGTACTTGTTGTTTTCGGAAACTTGTCAGAATAGACCTATGTGCATATGAAGAAAAGCAATTACCGTATTTTTCGGATTATAAGACACTTTTTTCCCTCCAAATTTGGCGGGAAAATGGGGGTGCATCTAATATGAATATACCTTACCGGCCGTGGTGGAGTGGGGTCCCATGGGTCGCTGCTGGAAGAGGCAAAAGTGGAGCGTTGCTGCAGGCCTCAGGCTGGGATGAAGGGGTGTTCGGATGTGCGATGCTGCCGGTGTTCGGTGGTGCGGCGGCTCCGCTGACATTTTATGACAGCCCGGATCCCTCGCACTTCCATGATTTACTATGCGGTGGACTCCGGGAATATGGCTGGGGGCGGGGCATGCGCAGATGGAGATCTGGGGAGTTGATATCTCAGCGCCAAGATCTCCATTTGTGCATGCGCCGCCCCCAGCAGACATTTTCCCGGAGTCCACCGCATAGTAAATCATGGAAGTGCGGAGGCTCCAGGCTTTCAAAAAATGTCAGTGGAGGCCCCGCACCACCGAACACCCACAGCGTCGCACATCCGAACACCCCCTCATCCCGGCCTGCAGCAACGCTCCACTCTTGACTCCTCCAGCAGCGACCCTGGGACCCCACTTCACCACAGCCACTACCCCCGGTAAGCAATAAGATGCATGGATTGTAAGAAGCACCACCATTTTATTAAAAAAGAAAAAAAGGGGGGTTTCCTGTTTTTTCTTCTCAAAATTTGGGGTGCGTCTTATAATCCAGTGCATCTTATAAACCGCAAAATAAGGTAAATTTAGCCCTTTTTTTAGCCTTTTTACGCAGTTTCCCCTCTGCATGTACTGGTTTTAATTTACGGTTTCCTCTGAGTTGTCAAGCGGATACTAGCTGCAATGTCTCCCATGTACAGCATGAAAGCTATGTGAGCGATTCCCTGTGTTTATTTAGTACCTGTTCAAAAGCAGCTGCTTCATGGAGGAGCAGAAGCTTTCTCTTGCTTTGGGGTGAGGTAAAACACTCACTTGCTTGGCTTCTCCTTTCTCCCTTGTCCAAAAACTCCAGTGGCCAGCTATAATTTGGAGACAGCGGACAGTCTCTCTTGTCATGCGCAAGACAGATTTTAGCTGTATGTTAATGAAAATAATGAATTCAGGACGTAGGTGGGCTTAGAATGGTGGTTACGTGGAGAAAAAAAGGAGAATTCTCAGATAAAATATGTTGTGTATTTTCTTATCTATGCCTGTACTTTTTATGAAGTCTTTTGGAAGGAGAATGACCATTTAAATCAAATAACCTATTTAAAGGGGTTCTCCGGGCTGGTGGAATAAGTCTGCAGACTAGCGAATTGTGACAGCGTGTACTAAGCAATCTTCTCACGATTTGCTTCTGTTCCCAACATGTTAACATATGGAAGAAGTGGTGTGTGGCTGTATTATGTAGGCTTCCTTCAATAAAAATGATACCTTTTGTGATTTGATTTGCCAGTCATGAGTTGTCTACTGTAAAATCCAAAAAAACATGGATTGTCAATACTCATGGAGGGAGCAGTTGATGTACCCGCAGTGCACTTCTATGCTTGCTTATGGTTTCTACACTAAATGATTGGCTGATCAGATCTTGACAAAAAGGGTATCCCTTTGCGGAATAGAAGCGCCAGTGCAGCCATACAACTACTTCCATACATAAAACCATGTTCACAGGTTCCCATTGTTAGATGCTTAAGACGTCCATTGAAGTTATCTTTTAATTCTATTCAGATGTGTAAAGGGCCCACTGGAGGAATGGGTGGTGTGGGCAGCGGTGACCATCCTGACCAAGATGTGCTCAACATGCTTGGGTCCGATAACCTCAACAGGCTGAAGCGTCTACAGGAGAGATTCGTGACTCCTCAGAGTGTTGGGGGCCCTTGTCCTCCTCCATCTTTTCCTGGGTACCAGGAGTTTTTCAGAGACTTCATTCTTAGTGCTGGAAGGTGAGCATTGATGAAAGTTTCCTTCTAAGGAATGTGTAACCTCCCATGTGCAGTGTCTTCCTTCAAGAGCTTTCTCCTCTAGATGTGTGCTATCTTTACGGCTATTGTTACCAAACAAATATTTAGGAAAAATTGCAATTGGAAAAAAAATAATGTAAAAATGCATCTTCTGGTACTTGATTTGTAGCGGTGCATAGAAAATAGAGATTCCTATAATTATTTGTTTAAATTAGATGTCCATTTACTTGATGGCTGTTTTTTGAAAAGCCATGTTTTCAGGGTGCATTTTCTCCCATTGAAATGGGCCCAACTCATTATAGAGACTGTGTGGCCGGTTGATCAAGACTGGAGAAGCGTTTGCTCATGTTATGCCAGTCTTGGAGTAAAGAAAAAGGTGCCGAAGAGGCCACTAAATTTATTCAACATCTCTTATAAGTTGCGGGCACCACACAAAAAACAGTCAAAAAAGTAAAGTAGCTTTTCTGGCATGAAAAACACCAGCACGTTTCAAGAATTGGGTGGGTGTAACCAAGTCCTGTCATCCCCCAGCTCTGCACATTTCGGTGCAGCTGATCCAAAATGACATTAAAGTGCCCAAAGTTGCAAAATGTTTGCACAACTCTGCTTTGTACAAACTGTTTGCGACTTTTAAAACTTTAACACCACTTTGCGGCAAAAAGCTATAATGAATTTCAACACAATGCTGCATGAGAAAAAAAAAGAAATATAGATAGATCTAGATATTGTCCAAGCTCACCCATAAACATGCACACTTGACTGAACTTGTATATTTCAATGCAATTAGGAAAAGACTGACTTAAAATTCCTGGTCAGTTTGATGTCAGGTATCACTATTTTGACCAGTATTTGTTTTTGCTGATGCAGCTTCCACTTTAATCAGCACCTAATGGATATTTTATGCCAAGAAATACAAGAGCTGGATGCCATTTCCATTGTGGGACATGAGACAACCGATGTGGAGTCTGATATGGAAGAGCAGGTAACAATTCTACTGTTCATTTTATTTCCAGAACTTCTGTGACTGAAAGCAGAATTTAAATGGTTAAACAGCAGTCATTGGAGTTTACTCCGGTCGCTGCTGTTACAGACAAATCCTGTCTGTACAACAGCCAACTTTGCTGAGTGTAGAGCAGCACTCTGCTCTGGTTATTCTCCATTTGCAAGTTAATGGACCCCATGCACATTGGACTAAGGTGGTTTCTCTCTTCCTGTGTCTCGATCTGTCTTTCACGGTCTCTTATTAGCACAAGGTGCCCACCCAAAGGCAAGGGGTATATGAAACCTCTGAAAAAAAGAGAAATTATGGCTAAACTTAATCTTCCGTATTATACCAGTGCAGTTGCCTAAGGAAGGATTGTGTCATTTTTAATCTTTTTTATGTTAATATCTACTTTCAAGTCATATTAAGTTAAAACCAGTCTTGTTGTTTTATATTTCTTGTTTATCAGATATTAAAAAGGTAAGCTTGTTCACAGAAAGAACAGTTCTTTAACATCTGGTTTAATTTATCACGTCTCTTAGGATGATAAAGTACGGTTTGCTTCAATTCTGCTGACACTTCGGCTTTTGGCAAAGTTTCTTGGGTTTGTGACCTTCTTACCCTACAGAACCACAGAGTCCCTTTCTCGTGAATTACAGGAGTCTGCAGTTTCCTTGCGGAATCAGGTAATATATGTGAAGACTGGATCTCTTGCTGTGATCTAGTTCCTTTGGGCATCAGATATTTTAAAATCATAGGCGCAGAATGATAACTACTGTCTTGGTTAGAACACTAGACCATGCAGAATAAAAAAAAATAAAACTGAGGATTCTCACAGTGACACTGTCATTAATAACTATTTCACCAAATCTCTTAACCCCTTCCCGACATCTGACGGTATAGTACGTCAGATGTCGGGACCCCTGCTTTGATGTGCGCTCCGGCGGTGAGCGCACATCAAAGTCGCGACATGTCAGCTGTTTTTTACAGCTGACATGTGCGCGCAATAGCGGCGGGTGAAATCGCAATCACCCGCCGCTATTAACTAGTTAAATGCCGCTGTCAAACGCAGACAGCGGCATTTAACTACCGCATCCGGCCGTGCGGCCGGATATGAGCGCATCGCCGACCCCCGTCACATGATCGGGGGTCGGCGATGCTTGTACATTGTAACCATAGAGGTCCTGGAGACCTCTATGGTTACTGATCGCCGGTGGCTGTGAGCGCCACCCTGTGGTCGGCGCTCACAGCACACCTGCAATTCTCCTACATAACAGCGATCTGATGATCGCTGTTATGTAGCAGAGCCGATCGCGTTGTGCCTGCTTCTAGCCTCCCATGGAGGCTATAGAAGCATGGCAAAAGTAAAAAAAAAAAGTAAAAAAAAATGTGAAAAAAATAAAAAAAAATATAAAAGTTTAAATCACCCCCCTTTCGCCCCAATCAAAATAAATCAATAAAAAAAAAACCCAACCTACACATATTTGGTATCGCCGCGTTCAGAATCGCTCGGTCTATCAATAAAAAAAAAGCATTAACCTGATCGCTAAACGGCGTAATGAGAAAAAAAATCGAAACGCCAGATTTACGTTTTTTTGGTCGCCACGACATTGCATTAAAATGCAATAACGGGCGATCAAAAGAACGTATCTGCACCAAAATGCTATCATTAAAAATGCCAGCTCGGCACGCAAAAAATAAGCCCTCACCTGACCCCAGATCACGAAAAATGGAGACGCTACGAGTATCGGAAAATGGCGCAATTTTGTTTTGTTTTGTTTTTTGCAAAGTTTGGAATTTTTTTTCACCACTTAGGTGAAAAATAACCTAGTCATGTTAGGTGTCTATGAACTCGTACTGACCTGGAGAATCATAATGGCAGGTCAGTTTTAGCATTTATTGAACCTAGCAAAATAGGCAAGCAAAAAACAAGTGTGGGATTGCACTTTTTTTGCAATTTCACTGCACTTGGAATTTTTTTCCCGTTTTCTAGTACACGACATGGTAAAACCAATGATGTCGTTCAAAAGTACAACTCGTCCCGCAAAAAATAAGCCCTCACATGGCCAAATTGACGGAAAAATAAAAAAGTTATGGCTCTGGGAAGGAGGGGAGCGAAAAACGAAAACGGAAAAACGGAATAAGCTCCGGGGGTGAAGGGGTTAAAACATGTTTTTTTATTAAATACAGTGCCTACAAGTAGTATTCAACCCCCTGCAGATTTAGCAGGTTTACACATTTGGAATTAACTTGGCATTGTGACATTTGGACTGTAGATCAGCCTGGAAGTGTGAAATGCACTGCAGCAAAAAAAATGTTATTTCTTTGTTTATTTCTTTTTAAAATTGGGAAAAGTTGTTTCAGAGGGTCATTTATTATTCAACCCCTCAACCCACCAGAATTCTGTTTGGTTCCCCTAAAGTATTAAGAAGTAGTTCAGGCACAAAGAACAATGAGCTTCACATGTTTGGATTAATTATCTCTTTTTCCAGCCTTTTCTGACTATTTAAGACCCTCCCCAAACTTGTGAACAGCACTCATACATGGTCAACATGGGAAAGACAAAGGAGCATTCCAAGGCCATCAGAGACAAGATCGTGGAGGGTCACAAGGCTGGCAAGGGGTACAAAACCCTTTCCAAGGAGTTGGGCCTACCTGTCTCCACTGTTGGGAGCATCATCCGGAAGTGGAAGGCTTATGGAACTACTGTTAGCCTTCCACGGCCTGGACAGCCTTTGAAAGTTTCCTCCCGTGCCGAGGCCAGGCTTGTCCGAAGAGTCAAGGCTAACCCAAGGACAACAAGGAAGGAGCTCCGGGAAGATCTCATGGCAGTGGGGACATTGGTTTCAGTCAATACCATAAGTAACGTACTCCACCGCAATGGTCTCCGTTCCAGACGAGCCCGTAAGGTACCTTTACTTTCAAAGCGTCATGTCAAGGCTCGTCTACAGTTTGCTCATGATCACTTGGAGGACTCTGAGACTGACTGGTTCAAGGTTCTCTGGTCTGATGAGACCAAGATCGAGATCTTTGGTGCCAACCACACACGTGACGTTTGGAGACTGGATGGCACTGCATACGACCCCAAGAATACCATCCCTACAGTCAAGCATGGTGGTGGCAGCATCATGCTGTGGGGCTGTTTCTCAGCCAAGGGGCCTGGCCATCTGGTCCGCATCCATGGGAAGATGGATAGCATGGCCTACCTGGAGATTTTGGCCAAGAACCTCCGCTCCTCCATCAAGGATCTTAAGATGGGTCGTCATTTCATCTTCCAACAAGACAACCAACCAAAGCACACAGCCAAGAAAACCAAGGCCTGGTTCAAGAGGCAAAAAATCAAGGTGTTGCAGTGGCCTAGTCAGCCTCCTGACCTTAACCCAATTGAAAACTTGTGGAAGGAGCTCAAGATTAAAGTCCACATGAGACACCCAAAGAACCTAGATAACTTGGAGAAGATCTGCATGGAGGAGTGGGCCAAGATAACTCCAGAGACCTGTGCCGGCCTGATCAGGTCTTAGAAAAGACGATTATTGGGGGGGCGTGGCGATGTAGCGGAGCTGAACAGACGCGTCAGGCTGGAGCTCCCATAATCCTGCAGAATCCTGCATTATATACTTACCCCAGAGGTATTCCGTGAGCACCGCTGGAATCCTTTGGGTGCCTGGGGGTCCCCGGCTTCTGAGAGGGCGCGAGGTGCGGCTTCGGTCGGGCAGGATCCCCGAGACACGCGGACGGAGGACAGAGACGGCAGGAGTCGGCGGCCATTTTCCTTGCAGCGGTGGAGTCGGAAGGCGCGAAGTGTGCCCTGAAGCTCAGGAGGGAGCTGGCTGAAACTTGCCACAACTAACGGAGGTACTGAGGGGGATTGTGCGGTGTGAGTCCTGGAAGACGGACCCCGCATTCCTCTCGTTGCTACCGCACTATATTATATAGAGCCGACCGGCTCCGGTGCCGCCCATAACATTAAAACCTCTCCCCTGCACGGCTACCCAGACAGGAGTTATAAATCCGCCGTGACCTACGGACAGCCGACCCTATAACTCTGCAGCTATTGGGAGACAGAGCCTACAAATATTATAAGAAACAGCCTTATTTGTGGTGGGAGCTGCTCCTGGGATTCTCCCCTCCTTTGCATCCATAGTAGTGAGCCCTGCTGCTTCGGCAAGGTTGCACAGGGAGGACCCTGCAGGCTGTGTGTGCATTGTGACTTAGTGGCTTGTTAATTAAGCCATATTCTGCTGCAGCGATATTTCAATCCATAACACCCAATATGAGCCGCTCTAAAAACTCGGGCACAGCTGATAAGCTTAAAAAGTTTGCACGACTGGATCCACCTGATAGTATACGCTCAAAAAAAACTCTTCCTTCGCCTGTGAGCAGACTTGAAAACCAATCAAAAAACTACGCCTCTGATGGTGAGGAAGATGGAGATCAGGAGGACTTGACATTGAAACAGGCATCCGAGCAATTAATGCAAGCTATATCACTGACCAGGACATCACTATCGGGGAAGATAGAGGAGGTGCACTCTGAAGTGGGGCGCCTCCGACAGGACATGCAGACCATGGGAGGTCGTATTACAGAGGTTGAATCACGTGTGTCACGCTTGGAAGATAATTATGGGCCTATGGAGACTAAATTGACAAAGGTAGCTGGCTCTATAAATGCATGGAAACAGAAGGTGGACGATCTTGAAAACAGACTGAGACGGAATAATATTCGCATCATTGGCCTGCCGGAGCGGTCGGAGGGTCAACACCCCGAAACATTCCTGGAGGATTGGCTTAAGGATACTTTGGGAGAAGGATTCTCCGCCACCTTTTCTGTGGAAAGAGCCCATAGAGTGCCGACAAAGTCTCCTATTCCCGGCACTCCACCGAGACCCTTTCTGGCACGTCTCCTTAATTGTAAAGACAGAGACACTGTCCTTCGCTTGGCTAGACAAAAAAGTCCTATCAAGTATAACAATGCCACTATCTCTGTGTTTCCAGATTTTTCCATGGAATTGCAAAAACAACGATCTCAATTTATGGAGATTAATAAACGGCTCAGAGAGAAAAACATTTTATATTCAATGCTCTACCCTGCCAGGCTCAGAGTGGTATACCAAGGCTCTTCTTCCTTTTTTGCAACTCCGGCTGAGGCTGAGGAGTGGATGCGGTCGTGTTTGGGGGCAGGCGGGGGAGGAGAGAAGTCCTAAGAGGACTGCTGTCTTCATTTATCTAGAATTTGGAACTTTCTCGCCGGATTTTCCTTGACGGTGAGGGGAGCTCCTTTGCCAGCGTCCTGGGAAACAACTTTACCGAACTCTGCGTTCAGAGATGGTATCCCCTTTTTTGAACTGGGTTATCTGGAGCACGAATTTTTGCTCCCTTATGAAACACTTCTTGTTTTTCAATGTTTTGGTTTTGTTTATTGTTAAGCTACTTAGAAATTACTGCCGTGTTTTTCTCCACTACAGGTGTAACAGAAGTTCGACGTGATGCTATACATTCTAGACTGATGAGATATGGCGTCTGACATTACATGCATGACCTGGAATGTAAGGGGCCTTGGGTCGCCTCGTAAGAGAGTCAAAGTATTTTCTCAGATACGACGTTATCACCCTCATATAGTAGCTTTGGTCGAAACACATCTGACTAGGGACTCGGCCCGTTATGTGCAAAAACCTTGGGTACAATGGTCTGTGCATGCATTTCACACTAGTTACTCTAGAGGAGTATCTCTGTTAATTCATAAGGATATCAGATGGGAGGTCAGAGAGGTTCGGAGAGATCCGGAAGGTCGTTTTGTGTTTGTGTACGCGAATGTGAATTCAGAGGACTATGTTATAATGTGTATATATAACCCTCCCCCTGCTAAGATGTCGGTTGTTAAGAAAGCGGTTGACTTTGCCTTAAATTATCCAGATGCGCATGTTCTGTGTATGGGAGATTTCAATATGCTAATGGATGAATGTATGGATAGACTCCGTCTTGATGGAAAGATCACGGATGTAAATCCTTCATCATCTCGATTGTCAATATTCATGGAAGGCACTGGTTGGTTAGATCTCTAGAGAACACGCCACCCCGACGTAAAGGAGTTTACTTGTCACTCATCTGTCAGACGCACTTTATCTCGCTTAGACTACATATTTGGCTCTAGTAGCTTGGCGGCACGGGTGGGGGAGGTGTGTCATGGGAGTAGAAGTGTCTCAGACCATAGTCCAGTGATTCTTAAACTTAAGCTGAGTCGGGTGAGGAACATTATAAATTGGAAAGTGAATCCATTCTGGCTGAAGTTAATAGGCCCAGAAGACCGGACTGTTGACCAACTGGACTGTTTCATTACATCCCACCCTATGCCGCAAAATATTACTATTCTTTGGGATACCCTCAAAGCATATCTGAGGGGATGTTTGTCCTCTACCATCTCATATATTAAGCGCCTGACTTCAAAGGAAGATGATGACATGGATAGACGATTGAGAGACTCAGAGGCGGCCTATATAGCTAATCAGACAAGTGAAAACAGGACGGAGTGGTTACACCTGCACAGACTTCATAGTCAATATACTGACACTAAATCCAAGCGTAAATTATTTTTTACTAAGCAGACTTACTTTGAACTGGGAAACCAGTCCAGTAAACTCCTAGCATATATGGTACGTCAGCACAATACATCCAACACCATACTTAAAATCCGGAAGTCAGACGACTCTGTAGTGACCTCGACAGACGACATACTCCAATGCTTTTGTGATTATTATAAAAAACTATATAGCTCCAAAGGAGATTCTGATACTTTGGAATGTCTAAACTATCTATCAGACCTAGTATTCCCTACGTTGAATGCTGCACAGCAAGTCTTTTTAGATGCAGACTTTACTCTTGATGAGGTAAACAGGGCCATAACAGATATGGCCTCTGGCAAGGCGCCAGGCCCGGATGGTTTCCCTATAGAAGTATATAGAAAATATAGAGATGCTCTGGCACCAATTCTTTTGAAAGTATTTCAGGGGATTTGGGAGGGTGGTTCCTTGCCGGATTCTTATTATGAAGCAAATATCATAGTCTTAAAAAAGGAAGGGAAGGACCCCCTAGACTGTGGATCTTATCGCCCTATTTTACTAGTTAATGTGGACTATAAGATTTTCACTAAAATTCTAGCTACTAGGTTAAATACGGTAATATTAGATATAATACATCCGGACCAGACGGGTTTTATGCCGGGTAAGAGTACCTCTATTAACATCAGGAGGGTTCAATCAATAGCTCAATATAGTACGTTAGTACCTGAGAATAAATGGGCCATGGCCTCGCTGGACGCGGCTAAGGCATTTGATTCCCTTGAATGGCCCTTCCTGTCTGCGTGTTTACAACGATTCCAATTTGGTCCCAAATTCCAAAAATGGATTGCAGCATTATATTTGAAACCAAGAGCTCGGATAATTATTAACAATTCTATTTCTGAATCATTCTCCTTAAAGAGAGGGACTCGCCAGGGATGTCCTCTATCTCCGGCCCTGTTTGCCCTAGCGATAGAGGCATTGGCGATTCGTATGAGGTCCTCCAAACTTATTAGGGGTATTACGATAGCAGACCGCACGGATACTATTGGTCTATATGCGGATGATATGGTGGTGTTTCTTGATGAGGTGGAGGAGACCTTGCCACATGTGATTAACACTATAGAGGGATTCGGTAGGCGTTCGGGATTATATATTAACCCCTTCCCGACCCATGACGCCTATGCGGCGTCATGGAATGATCGCATCCCTGCAGATCGGGTGAAAGGGTTAATTCCTATTTTACCCGATCTGCAGGGAGAGGGGGAGTTGTACTTCAGCCTAGGGGGGGTGGCTTTGCCCCCACGTGGCTACGATCGCTCTGATTGGCTGTTGAAAGTGCAACAGCCAATCAGAGCAATTTGCAATATTTCACCTATGAAAATGGTGAAATATTGCAATCCAGCCATGGCCGATGCTGCAATAGCATCTGCCATGGCTGGAAATCATGTACTGGCCCCCCCCACCGCCCCCGATCTCCTCCCCAGTCGTCCGTTCTGTCAGGTACCCCCCTCCGTCCCCCTGTTCGCTCCCCCGTGCTCCTGTCCGCTCCCCCGTGCTCCTGTCCGCTCCCCCCGTCCTCCGATCCCCCCCCCCCTGTGCTCCGATCCACCACCCCCTCATACTTACCGATCCTCCCGGTGTCCGGCCGTCTCCTCGCTGGGCGCCGCCATCTTGGAAAATGGCGGGCGCATGCTCAGTACGCCCGCCGAATCTGCAGGCTGGCAGATTCGTTACAGGTACATTTTGATCGCTGTGGTAGGTTCTACCACAGCGATCAAAATAAAAAAATAATAAATAAACCCCCCCCTTTATCACCCCCATAGGTAGGGACAATAATAAAATGAAGAAAATATTTTTTTTTCTTTTACCACTAGGGTTAGGGTTAGAACTAGGGGTAGGGTTAGGGGTAGGGTTAGGGTTACGGGTAGGGTTAGGGTTAGGGGTAGGGTTATGGCATGTGCACACAGAGCGGATCGGCCGCGGATCGGCAGCGGATTGGCCGCGGATCTGCAGCGGATCCGCAGCGGATCGGCCGCGGATCCGCAGCGGATTGGCCGCGGATCCGCAGCGGATCGGCCGCGGATCCGCAGCGGATCCGCAGCGGATTGGCCGCGGATCTGCAGCGGATTGGCAGCGGATTGGCCGCGGATCCGCAGCGGATTGGCCGCTGCGAATTCGAAGCAGTTTTCCATCAGGTTTACAGTACCATGTACACCTAAGGAAAACCAAATCTGCTGTGCCCATGGTGCGGAAAATTCCGTGCAGAAACGCTGCATTGTATTTTCCGCAGCATGTCAATTCTTTGTGCGGATTCCGCAGCGGTTTACACCTGTTCCTCAATAGGAATCCGCAGGTGAAATCCGCACAAAAAAACACTGGAAATCTGCTGTAAATCCGCAGGCAAAACGCAGTGCCTTTTACCTGCAGATTTTTCAAAAATCGTGCGGAAAAATCTCACACGAATCCGCAACGTGGGCACATACCCTTAGGGTTAGGGTTGGAATTAGGGCTAGGGTTGGAAATAGGGTTAAGAATAGGCTTGTGGTTAGGGTTACGGATAGGGTTAGGGGTGTGTTGGGGTTACAGTTGTGGTTAGGGTTGGGATTAGGGTTACGGTTGGGATTAGGGTTAGGATTAGGGTTGGAATTAGGGTTACGGTTGTGTTGCGGTTAGGGTTGTGGTTAGGGGTGTGTTGGGGTTAGGGTTGTGATTAGGGTTATGGCTACAGTTGGGATTAGGATTAGGGGTGTGTTGGGGTAAGTGTTGAAGTTAGAATTGAGGGGTTTCCACTGTTTTAGGCACATCAGGGGTCTCCAAACGCAACATGGCGCCACCATTGATTCCAGCCAATCTTGCGTTCAAAAAGTCAAATGGTGCTCCCGCCCTTCCAAGCCCCGACGTGCGCCCAAACAGTGGTTTACCCCCACATTTGGGGTACCAGCGTACTCAGGACAAACTGGGCAACAACTGTTGGGGTCCAATTTCTCCTGTTACCCTTGCAAAAATAAAAAATTACTTGCTAAAACATAATTTTTGAGGAAAGAACAATTATTTTTTATTTTCACGGCTCTGCGTTATAAACTTCTGTGAAGCACTTGGGGGTTGAAAGTGCTCACCACACATCTAGATAAGTTCCTTCGGGGATCTAGTTTCCAAAATGGGGTCACTTGTGGGGGGTTTCTACTGTTTAGGCATATCAGGCGCTCTGCAAACGTAACATGATGCCCGCAGACCATTCCATCAAAGTCTGCATTCCAAAACGTCACTACTTCCCTTCCGAGCCCCGGCATGTACCCAAACAGTGGTTTACCCCCACATATGGGGTATCAGCGTACTCAGGAGAAACTGGACAACAACTTTTGGGGTCCAATTTCTCCTGTTACTCTTGCAAAAATAAAAAATTCTGGGCTAAAAAAATATTTTTGAGGAAAGGAAACACATTTATTATTTTCACGGCTCTGCGTTATAAACTTCTGTGAAGCACTTGGGGGTTCAAAGTGCTCACTACACATCTAGATAAGTTCCCTTGGGGGTCTAGTTTCCAAAATGGAGTCAATTGTGGGGAGTTCCTACTGTTTAGGCACATCAGGGGCTCTGCAAACGCAACCTGACGCCCGCAGAGCATTCCATCAAAGTCTGCATTTCAAAACGTCACTACTTCCCTTCCGAACCCCGACGTGTGCCAAAACAGTGGTTTACCCCCACATATGGGGTATCATCGTACTCAGGACAAACTGGACAACAACATTTGGGGTCCAATTTCTCCTATTACCCTTGGGAAAATAAAAAATTCTGGGCTAAAAATCATTTTTGAGGAAAGAAAAATTATTTTTTTATTTTCACGGCTCTGCGTTATAAACTTCTGTGAAGCACCTGGGGGTTATAAGTGTTTACTATGCATCTAGATAAGTTCCTTGGGGGGTCTAGTTTCCAAAATGGGGTCACTTGTAGGGGAGCTCCAATGTTTAGGCACACAGGGGCTCTCCAAACGCGACATGGTGTCCGCTAACGATTGGAGCTAATTTTCCATTCAAAAAGTCAAATGGCACGCCTCCCCTTCCGAGCCTTGCCGTGCACCCAAACAGTGGTTTACCCCCACATATGAGGTATCGGCATACTCAGGAGAAATTGCCCAACAAATTTTAGGATCCATTTTATCCTGTTGCCCATGTGAAAATGAAAGAATTGAGGCTAAAAGAAATTTTGTGTGAAAAAAAAGTACTTTTTCATTTTTGCGGATCAATTTGTGAAGCACCTGGGGGTTTAAAGTGCTCACTATGCCTCTAGATGAGTTCCTTGGGGGGTCTACTTTCCAAAATGGGGTCACTTGTGGAGGAGCTCCAATGTTTAGGCACACAGGGGCTTTCCAAACGCGACATGGTGTCCGCTAACGATGGAGATAATTTTTCATTCAAAAAGTCAAATGGCGCTCCTTCCCTTCCGAGCCTTACCATGTGCCCAAACAGTGGTTTACCCCCACATGTGAGGTATTGGTGTACTCAGGAGAAATTGCCCAACAAAATTTAGGATCCATTTTATCCTGTTGCCCATGTGAAAATGAAAAAATTGAGGCTAAAATAATTTTTTCGTGAAAAAAAAGTACTTTTTCATTTTTACGGATCAATTTGTGAAGCACCTGGGGGTTTAAAGTGCTCACTATGCTTCTAGATAAGTTCCTTGGGGGGTCTAGTTTCCAAAATGGGGTCACTTGTGGGGGAGCTCCAATGTTTAGGCACACGGGGGCTCTCCAAACGCGACATGGTGTCCGCTAAAGATTGGAGCCAATTTTTCATTGAAAAAGTCAAATGGCGCTCCTTCCCTTCCGAGCCCTGCCGTGCGCCCAAACAGTGGTTTACCCCCACATATGAGGTATCAGCGTACTCAGGACAAATTGGACAACAACGTCCGTGGTCCAGTTTCTCCTTTTACCCTTGGGAAAATAAAAAAAATTTTGCTAAAATATCATTTTTGTGACTAAAAAGTTAAATGTTCATTTTTTACTTCCATGTTGCTTCTGCTGCTGTGAAACACCTGAAGGGTTAATAAACTTCTTGAATGTGGTTTTGAGCACCTTGAGGGGTGCAGTTTTTAGAATGGTGTCACTTTTGGGTATTTTCAGCCATATAGAACCCTCAAACTGACTTCAAATGTGAGGTGATCCCTAAAAAAAATGGTTTTGTAAATTTTGTTGTAAAAATGAGAAATCACTGGTCAAATTTTAACCCTTATAACTTCCTAGCAAAAAAAAAATTTGTTTCCAAAATTGTGCTGATGTAAAGTAGACATGTGGGAAATGTTATTTATTAACTATTTTGTGTCACATAACTCTCTGGTTTAACAGAATAAAAATTCAAAATGTGAAAATTGCGAAATTTTCAAAATTTTTGCCAAATTTCCGTTTTTTTCACAAATAAACTCAGAAATTATCTACCTAAATTTACCACTAACATGAAGCCCAATATGTCACGAAAAAACAATCTCAGAATCGCTAGTATCCGTTGAAGCGTTCCTGAGTTATTACCTCATAAAGGGACACTGGTCAGAATTGCAAAAAACGGCAAGGTCATGAAGGGGTTAATTGGGATAAATCTGCCTTGATGCCTCTTTCTCATGGCTCGGTGACACACCTCAATACTTTATCCCCATTACCGGTTGTTACTAGCTTTAAATACCTAGGAATAATTATACCAAGATGTAGTAGACTTGATCTACAGTTTAATGTTCTCCCGCTGCTGGAGCTTGTTAAACATAAATTTGCAATTTGGAGTAAACTGCCTTTATCTGTCTCGGGCCGCATAAATTTGATAAAAATGATACTCCTCCCGAAGCTCAACTATTCCCTCCAACATAGTGCAGTACCGGTCCCTAAATCCTTTTTTGCCAACTTGAACTCATTAACTACATCTTTTATTTGGGGAAGGGCTAGACCCAAACTTAAATTATCCACCTTGCATAGATCTAAACAGATGGGAGGGGCGGCAATGCCAGATTTCTTCTTATACTACTTAGCTGGACAACTTAGGGCTCTGGGAAAATGGATGCCGGGGGGAGATTTACCGAACTCAGAACACCATTTGGCTCAGGCTGCCAAGATCAACTGCCCGTTGGGTTTCTTGGAGGTGAACAAACCCTCTGTCTCTAGATTACTGCCATTACTTCGGCTGGCAAGATTGATTTGGCGACAAGTGAAGAAGGTAATTCATTTTGATGGTGTTGTAGCTGAACTGCCATTATGGGATAATGAATATTTCCCGAGCTTGCTGAATCACCCCTCCGCTCAATTCTGGACACTGCATGGTGTTTCGTCGCTTAATGATCTTTATGAACAGGGAACCCTAATGTCCTTTGAACAAATGCAGCATAAACATGATATACCAAGACCTCAGTTCTTTCGATATCTTCAACTCAGATCAGCGATTCAATCACATTTTCGTAGTGTGGAAATGGCTCGGGTGATGTCCTCTTTCCCATTGATAGGGATATTCAAGTCACAGGGACCCCGGGGTCTTATCTCCGTATTGTATACTTATATGTTGTCCGTGGGTGCTGATGCTACCTTATTACCGATAAGGGACAAGTGGAGGGTCCTGATACCCGATCTGCAGGGTGAGGACTGGGAGATGGCCCTTGAGTCCCCAACCAGGGTGTCACCCTCGGCTAACAATAAAATGATACAGTTATACATTTTGCATCAATCATATCTAACCCCACTGCGATTATTTAAAATTGGGTGGTCCCGGTCTTCAGAATGTACTAGATGTCATATGGAGGAGGCGGATTTCATACACATGATATGGGAATGTCCAGTTATTATGTCTTATTGGAAAGAGGTGACCACGTTGTTGACTTCCCTTGTACATATTCCTGTTCCCCTGACCCCGTCAGTGTGTTTATTTGGGATACTGGAGGAGGAGATGTGGGGCCACCATGTTCAAATTTTTTTGAGAGAGACGCTTTTTCTGGCAAGAAAATTGATTGCCTTGCGTTGGATGGGCACTTCACATCCGTCTCTTAGGGCCTGGATAGAGTTGGTAAATCTAATCGTGCCATATGAACGCACCTTATACCAAAATAGAGGCTGTTTGGATAAATTTAATAAAATTTGGGACCTGTGGAACTCGTCATACCTCACTGTGTCATCACGTAGTTGAGGGCCTAGATTCTGTATAGCAAAGACTTGAGAAATAGAGTGAATCACGCTGAGCATTAAAACTGCTATGCTAAGGTGGTGGAGACTGTTTTGTTTTGTTTAGGCAGTAAGATAGGTTGAGCTTTAGGATTTTCAGTATATGTGACATACTATTATATTTCAACTTTGCATGACCCGATCGATGTATAAAGTATTATGTTGATGAATCTATCTTTATGATGTACCTGCACTGACGTGGAAATATGTAAATTGAGTATGTTCATGTGAATTAAGTGTTTTAATAAACGAATTTAAAAAAAGAAAAGACGATTATTAGCTGTAATTGCAAACAAAGGTTATTCCACAAAATATTAAACCTAGGGGTTGAATAATAATTGACCCACACTTTTATGTTTAAAATGTATAAAAATGTAACTGAGCAACAAAACTTTTTGGTTTGTAAGATTTATGCATCTGTTAATAAATCCTGCTCTTGTTTGAAGTTTGAAGGCTCTAACTTATTTGCATCTTATTAAACCTGCTAAATCTGCAGGGGGTTGAATACTACTTGTAGGCACTGTAAGTGGTTAAAGTGTTTAAAAAGAAATGCTACGTCACATTTAACCAATTAACCTGATGTTAAACCAGTCTTATCAGTGAGAGGGCTTTTATTTCCCATTTGTCATATGAATTGACCAGACAGGCAGAAGTTGTGCCAAATATATCGCTGTCTGTCACTGTTTCTTGCATCTCCCTAGAAATACCAGAAACTTCTTTACTGTACACAAACTCTCTGGCAAAATATTAGAGCAAGATTGCACATTTTTAGCCATGGTGCTTTTCTAGTTGCTGTCTAGTGAATAAGTTTGGGTCACCGTATGTGCTCTTATTTAAAACAGAGCCAAAAAATGCTGCCTTTAGCTTGATGAATTTCCCCAATATTTATTTTTAATGAATGAAGACATTTTTTGTTGTACTACCTTTCTTTCTTCATTTCAATCCCCCCAGCCTTTTAATTTTTTTCCTTAATTTCCAGCTTGTATTTTATGTGGACTACCTGACCTTTTTTACATTTCCAGACCCTGCCAATATTGGATGTGTTGCAGTTGCTGAGACGCTCCATTAAGGACCATCGCACCGTTCTGACTGTTCCTTGGACAGCAGAATATTTATCCTTGGTGGATTGTGTGGCTCCATACCTTGATTATTACAAAAAGGTGTTCTGCCTTTTACTCCATATATACAGGTAAGAAGAACAATTAGGTGCCAAGTTTACTTCTACTGGCCTAAGGGTAAGTTCACACAGGGCGTTTTTGCTGCTGTTTTTTGCTGCTTTTTTATGCTTATTTTCATCTGCTTTTTACAGTACCAGCAAAGCCTATGAGACTTCAGAAATTTCATGCACACACATTGGTCTTTTGTTTGATCAGTATTTTGTGCTTTGCTGCGTTTTTTGGACATAGAGCATGTCACTTCTTTCCGCGTTTTTGCTGCGTTTTTTTCTCCCATTGACTTGAATAGGTGTTGAAAAAAACGCAGTTATCATTATTTGCTGCGTTTTTGCTGCTGAAAATCCAAGGACATTAGCATGGACAAAGAAAAAAAAAAAAAAAGCAACAACAAAAGCGCACTAGAAGATCAGGTTTTGCTGCAGGAAAAAAATGCAGCAAAAATGCCCTGTGTGAACTTACCCCTAATCTTAAAAAAGCTGTAGCATGTCATGTGGTCATTCAACCACATGGTGGCACTGTTTTGGTTACAAACCGGCACAGAATACACTAAGACTTTGACGCCACTCCCCTGGATGTGTGTTTACATAGAGACATAGTTTAGTTCACGTTCAGCAAGGAGAGGGGACAGTAGATTTCAGTAGCCCCTGCTTATGAACTGGAAGTCAAAAATGAACTAGCCTCACTTCACTTTTTTCTCCTTCGCCACATTGGGGGACACAGGACCGTGGGTGTATGCTGCTGCCACTAGGAGGCTGACACTAAGTGAATACAAAGAAAGTTAGCTCCTCCCCTGCAGTATACATCCTCCTGCTGGCTCTCAGCTAACCCGTTCTTGCTTAGTGTCCGTAGGAGGCACACTGGTCTGGTCTTCAGACCTAAAGTTTATTTTATTCTTAAACGTTGTATGATGGCGTAATAAAGTTTTTTCCAATCTTTCACCTGGACTGGATGCAAATCCATATTTTATTTTTGAGTTACTACGTCCAATTGGGTCTGTGGACTTGGAGCGTGCATCTTTTTTTCTGATGTGCTGTCAGCTGTCTTTTTTTTCTTGAGCTTCTAGAGGTAGTCACCAGCAATGGTTTTCACTTCACAGGTGTGCCCTGTCAGGTTTAATAAGTGGGATTTCTTGCCTTATAAATGGGGTTGGGACCATCATTTGTGTTGTGCAGAAATCTGATGGATACACAGCTGATAGTCCTACTGAATAGACTGTTACAATTTGTATTATGGCAAGAAAAAAGAAGCCAAGTAAAGAAAAACGAGTGGCCATCATTACTTTAAGAAATGAAAGTCACTCAGTCCGAAAAATTGGGAAAACTGTGAAAGTGTCCCCAAGTGCAGTGGCAAAAACCATCAAGCGCTACAAAGAAACTGGCTCACATGAGGACCGCCCCAGGAAAGGAAGACCAAGAGTCGCCTCTGCTTCTGAGGATAGGTTTATCAGAGTCACCAGCCTCAGAAATCGCAGGTTAACAGCAGCTCAGATTAGAGACCAGGTCAATGCCACAGAGTTCTAGCAGCAGACACATCTCTACAACAACTGTTAAGAGGAGACTTTGTGCAGCAGGCCTTCATGGTAAAATAGCTGCTAGGAAACCACTGCTAAGGACAGGCAACAAGCAGAAGAGACTTGTTTGGGCTGAAGATCACAAGGAATGGACATTAGACCAGTGGAAATCTGTGCTTTGGTCTGATGAGTCCAAATTTGAGATCTTTGGTTCCAACCACCGTGTCTTTGTGCGAAGCAGAAAAGGTGATCTGATGGGACTCTACATGCCTGGTTCCCACCGTGAAGCATGGAGGAGGAGGTGTGATGGTGAGGGGGTGCTTTGCTGGTGACACTGTTGGGGATTTATTCAAAATTGAAGGCATACTGAACCAGCATGGCTACCACAGCATCTTGCAGCGGCATGCTTTTCCATCTGGTTTGCGTATAGTTGGACCATTTATTTTTCAACAGGACAATGACCCCAAACAGACCTCTAGGCTGTGTAAGGGCTATTTGACCAAGAAGGAGTGATGGGGTGCTACGCCAGATGAACTGGCCTCCAGTCACCAGACCTGAACCCAGTCGAGATGGTTTGGGGTGAGCTGGACCGCAGAGTGAAGGCAAAAGGGCCAACAAGTGCCTAGCATCTCTGGGAACTCCTTCAAGATTGTTGGAAGACCATTCCCGGTGATTACCTCTTGAAGCTCATCAAGAGAATGCCAAGAGTGTGCAAAGCAGTCAAAGCAAAAGGTGGCTACTTTGAAGAACCTAGAATATAAGACGTAATTTCAGTTGTTTCACACTTTTTTGTTAAGTATATAATTCCACATGTGTTAATTCATAGTTTTGATGCCTTCAGTGTGAATGTACAATTTTCAGAGTCATGAAAATAGAGAAAAATCTATAAATGAGAAAGTGTGTTTAAACTTTTGGTCTGTACTGTATCTCCTGCCAGTCTGTTTCCTTAAGCTCAGACTTCACCGCTCTGCAATGCCTGTGATCCCAAATGCCCTCAGGAGCCCTCCGCCGCCACCAAACCCAGTGTACCTAGCCCCCCGAGTGGGCTTAGTCACTGTCAGAATCCATGGCTTCTTTGGCCAAAGCGATTGACTCCCTCCATGATCCCTCCAGGGATCGGAGTATGCGCAGGTCTGACATAAATGGATCCTCTCCCATACTGGAGCAGTCGATCAGCAGGGGCCGAGAACACTCTAGAAACCTATAGGCGTCTGTTCAAAGGATTCGCAGCACGTCCCCAGGCATTCACGTGCATTCTCGTCCTCGAGTTCCGCTTCTCGCTCTCCCTCTCTAGGAGTCCGTTAACGACCGCCATTCTGAGTATGAATCGGGCGGCCCCTTGGAGTTGGATTCACCAGACTTTCAGGTGCTTGCTTCGGCAGCATATGAACTAAAATTGGATGATATAGAGGAGATTAGCACGACACCTGCGCAAGGATGACATGCAAATTCGTGAAGCTTTCCGTAAAAACGGTGGATTTGCTGATTGAGGCTGTCAGTCTGACATTAAACGTTGAAGAGAAATCTGATTCCGTTCCGGATCAAGCCGTGTCCTTTAAGATGACTAAACGCCCCCATAAGACTTTTGCAGTCCAACCTGAGTTTACGGCCGTACTCAATCGTCACAGGGAACGACCAGACAAACGCTTCATAGGACAAAAGTCTCTTGAAGCGAAATATCCTTTTGCGGCTGTGCGGAGGAAGGACCTGGCTGAATCCCCTGTTGTAGACCCGCCAGTGCCTTGCCTAGCATCCAAGACCCTTTTATCCGTACCGGATGGGGCATCCTTTAAAAATCCCACAGACCGTCAGATAAGAACACCTGGCTCTCTCTGTTTTTTGAGGCCTCAGGCTTGGCCCTCTGTCCTTTATTCGCTGCAGCATGGGTTTCCAAAGCGATAGTCTTCTGGGCAGATACCCTGGCCAAATCCATTCAGAGCGGTAATTATCCCCTCTAAAGCAGTACATCTTGCCAGTCAAATTTCTCGGGCTGGATATTACCTGGTACACACATCTTGGATGCGGCTGACTGTTCTGCTCTATCGGCAGTGAACGCAGTCACGATCAGCAGAGCATTATGCTCAGAGAGTGGAAAGCGAACTCTGCGTCAGAAAAAAACAAAGCAGTCCTTTATTTCTCTACCCTTCCAGAGTGGTCGCCTATTTGGTGAGAAGATGGATCAGCTTATTTCTGATGCCACGGGAGGAAAGAGTAAATTTGTTCCCCAGCAGAGGCTTAGGCGTCCTTTTCGCAGGCATCAACAGTTCCGGTTCCGATCCCTCTGGTCCACCACCACTACCTTCCCCGGGTCAGGGCGCTCTCCTCACAGGGACAGAGATATAAGGGATCTAGGTCTCAGAGATTTTCCGCCGCTGACTCCTGGCATCATCTGGTCGTCATTTTCAGGGTTGGCGGCCGCCTACTTCTGTTCAGTCAGGCCTGCTGTCCGTCATTTACAAGACCTCAAACTTCAAAACTATTTTTTCAAGGTTCGTCATTTTCGCATGGAAGCTCTGTGTTCAGTCTTCGCTGCTGTGGAAGAGTGAGAGTTTTTTGCATCCATCGACATCCGGGATGCTTACCTACATATCCCGATCTTTCCTCCCCACCAGAGATTCCTGCTCTTCTCCATTCACAACCAGCATTTCCCATTCTGAGTAACTCCGCAAGATGGGGTCATTACCCCAATTCCGGGAAACGAGAAGTTCAAGGGTTGCTATTCAGTTCTATTTGTGTCCCAAAAAGAGGATGGTACGGCCAGGTCCATCCTGGGCCTAAAGTTTCTGAACAATTTTGTCAGAGTTCGGCATTTGAGGATGGAGTCTCCCCTCTCCAAGGGTTCATGTGCTTCGCCATCCGCGAAGAACATTTTCTGTTCAGCCTTGCCCTTCGACCTTGCTACCCGCCCCATGGTGTTCTCAAAGGTCATAGCGGCCGTCATGTCCAGTCTACACTCTCGGGGCTTGGTCGTCTTGCTAGCCCTTCAGCAAGGGACCTGAGTACTTTGTCAACCATCTCTTCTTTCCATCCACCTTGGCATGAGGGACAACGTGCACTTTTGGACGCATGCGACAGGAGCCTCTTCTCCCTCGTCATCACACTGCCCAGGGGAATTGGTCTCCTCCGGAGTCTTCTCTTCCCATCAATGTCCTAGCAATCCGACAGATCCGTCTGTTCCTGTGGCGGTTCCATCGTCTCCAGACAGGCCGTCACATCCGAATTCAATCAGACAATGCCATGGCTGTGGCTTAGAGGAGGCATCCGCATCAAAGCAGCAATGCGCGAGGTGGAACACATCCTTTGCTAGGGTAATAGGAACCACTCGGTTATCTCGGCTGTTCACTCTCGAGCATGGAAAACTGGGCTGTGGACTTCCTCAGCCCTCAAGGCCTGGCCTCGGGAGAGTGGTCTCTCCTTCCGGGGATTTTCCAGTGGACCTGTCTTCACTAGAGGACTCCGGACGTAGACATGATAGCGTCCTGGTTGAATCCCAAGATGCTCAAGTTTGTAGCTAGATCCCGGGACCCGAGAGCTATCGGGTGGACGCACTCGTCCTTCCGTGGAGTCCGTTTCATCTTCCCTACCTGTTTCCCCCATTGCTTTTGCTTCCGAAGGCCATCAGGAAGATCAAAGCTGAGGGAGTACCGGTGATCCTAGTTGCTCCAGACTGGCCGCGCTGAGCGTGGTACGCAGAAATAGTGCAGCTTGTCACAGACGTCCCTTGGCGACTACGAGATCGACCGGACCTGCCTTTCCAGGGCCCGTTTGACTACCAGAACTCAGGGGCCCAGAATATGACAGCTTGGCTGTTGATTCCTGGGTCCTAACCGTGGCTGGTTTCTCCCATGAGGTAGTTTGCACCATGATAAATGCCCAGAAGCCGGTGTCGGTACGCATCTATCATCGGACCTGGAAAGCCTTTTTTGATTGGTGTAAAGGCCGAGGTCGGTCTCCTTTGTTTTTTCTCCATTCAGACAAGGTGGTCCTCACCACCTTTTTTGAATTCCTTCAGTCCGGTCTGGACTCGGGCCTAGCGCCGAGCCGAGGTCCCTCAAAGGGGCATATCTGCCTTGTTTGTATTGTTTCAGCGTAAAGTCTCTTCCAAACCGCGGGTGAGCACTTTTTCTGGGAGTCTTTCGTGTGGTACCTCCCTACAGAGCACCCTTAGATATCTGAGGCCTTAACTTGGCCCTAGGTGTCCTATAGGAATCTCCTTTCGAACCGTTACAGGTTGTCTCTCTCTCTCCCACCTCTCATGGAAGGTTTCCTTCCTAGTCATGGTAACCTCAAGCAGAATGGTCTCAGAGCTAGTTGCTCCATCCTGCCGAGCTTCTTTTCTGACTTTTCATAGAGACAAGGTGGTCCTCAGGCCATCCCTGCCCTTCCTTCCAAAAAAGGTGTTGTTGTTTCACCTTTAGACAGCTGATGCTGGGAGTTTACTCTGTTATGATGTTATTTCCCACCCGGGGACTTCTTTGGGACGTCCCACAGACCTGTGTCCCCCCAATGTGGCGAAGGGGAAACATGGATCTTAAGTGCTCACCGTAAAATCTTTTTCTCCGAGCCACTCATTGGGGGACACGGCAACCACCCTGTTGGCTATTGTTTTTCTGATTTAACATGTTGTACCTATTGTTGCTGATTATAATCTCCTACTGCTAGGTCACTAAACTGGTTCTATCTGGAGCCACTGGGTGGTGTATACTGCAAAGGAGGAGCTAACTTTTTTGTATTCACTTAGTGTCAGCCTCCTAGTGGCAGCAGCATACACCCATGGTCCTGTGACCCCCAATGAGTGACTCGGAGAAAAGGTTTTTACGGCGAGTACACAAAAATCCCTGTTTTTTTTTTTTTTTTTTTTGCTACTATAACAAATTATGCTGTAACTATGCTATTGCATCGGGAGGGCGGTAATGTCACGATTGGGGCAGGCTTTGCAGTGTAGAGAATCTCTGTTAACCCCTCTATGTGCTCACCCACCTATCCACTCTCTCTTACCCGTTGTTGTCTTCAACGTTGTGCCTGTGCTGCTTTCCTTTCATTGTCATTGGCGTACTTTTTAGGAGGAGCCATGTTGGCATTGATATTTGGTTTTTAAAGGGGTTTTCCCATGAACGAAAGTTCATTTTAAAAATTCTGTGTGTCTGACCGTGTACAGAACATGCCACAGCTCCTGGGCCGGGGAGGAAGCAAAAGACAATACTGACATTATCGCAGGAGATCGCAGAAGATACATTTTTGTGAGGGAAAATATTTTTTAAAAACAGTGAACTTTTACCTCACAACATGAATCCATTGTGATCCCCTGCTGTAATGTCAGTATTGTCTTTTGCTTCCTCCCCTGCTCAGGAGATGTGGTATGCTTCGTACACTGTCAGACACAGACAATTTTTAAAATGAACTTTCGCTCGTGGGAAAACCCCACTAATGTGATGGTGGTCCGCTGGTGGTACTGGGCAAGAGGCTGCGTATGGCGTATACAGTGCGTGCGTGTGGTGCTTACTGCGTATACTGTGTGTGAGTGGTGCATACAGCATATACAGGGTGGGTGTGTGTGTGTGGTGCATACAGCATATACAGGGTGTGTGTGGTGTGCGTATTGCGTATACAGTGTGTGTGGTGCGATGGTTTTCCGCTGGTGTTACCGCGCAAGAGGCTGGTACCACCAGCAGTTTCCATATTGAGACATCCATCACTTGGGTGTCCCAATATGGCGGTCAGTGAACTTCTGGGATCCGGACACATCTTGACGGAACTGGATGTGGAGACATTAAAAGGTAAGTATATATTAAGATGTCAGTGGTAGAGGACCCAACATTTGTATAATTCTCAATATTACTTTTTTTTTTTTTTTTTTTTTTAATGAAAGCAATTGTTCTGCTTGTCTGATGGTGGTCATCTATAACGTTGTGTACTTGTGGATTGTTTTCAGTAAGAGCCTCAAGGCTCTGCATTATAAGAAAGCTGGGTTTTGTACTCTTCACAGCAATCCTCTCCAGGCACTAACTTCTGAAGGCTCCCCATGCATCATTACAGCACTCAGTAGTATCTACTATATAATTGTCTAAGGGTCACTTCCGTCTGTTTGTCTGTCTGTCACGGATATTCATTGGTCGTGGCCTCTGTCATGTAAATCCAAGTCGCTGATTGGTAGCGGCAAAACAGCCACGACCAATCAGCGACGGGGACAGTCCGGCGGCAAAATGGCGCTCCTTCCTCCCCACAGTCAGTGCCCGGCGCCAGCTCCATACTCCCCTCCAGTCACCACTCACACAGGGTTAATGGCAGCATTAACGGACCGCGTTATGCCGCGGTGTTAACACAGCTATTAACCCTGTGTGACCAACTTTTTACTATTGATGCTGCGTATGCACCATCAATAGTAAAAAGATCTAATGTTACAAATAATAAACAAAAAAAAAGGTTATTCTCACCGTCCGGTTCCGGTGCCAAGGATGCTAGACGTCGCGCGCTGTCTTCGGCAGTGCAAGCGGCAGGTTCCGGTGCCAAGGATGCTATGAGCGAAGGACCTGCCATGACGTCACGGTCATGTGACCGCGACGTCATCACAGGTCCTGCGCTCATACCAACCCTGGGACCGGAAGCTGCCGCATGCACCGCACACAGGCGCCAGGACTTCAAGGAGCCTTCGGATGGTGAGTATATGTTTATTTTTTATTTTAAGTCTTTTTTAACCACGCATATAGTGCCCACATTGTTATATACTACATGGGCTGTGTTACATACTGCATGGGCTGCATTATATACTACATGGCTGCTATGTACTACGTGGGCAGTGTTATATACTATGTGGGCAATGTTATATACTGCGTGGGCTGCTTTATATACTACATGGCTGCTATATACTACGTGGGCAGTGTTATATACTGTGTGGGCTGTTACATACTGCATGGCTGCTATATACTACGTGGGCAGTGTTACATACTATGTGGGCAATGTTATATACTACGTGGGCTGTGTTATATACTGTTTGGGCTGTGTTACATACTGCGTGGGCTGCGTTATATACTACATGGCTGCTATGTACTACGTGGGCAGTGTTTATATACTATGTGGGCAGTGTTTATATACTATGTGGGCAATGTTATATACTGCGTGGGCTGCGTTATATACTACATGGCTGCTATATACTACGTAGGCAGTGTTACATACTGTGTGGGCTGCGTTACATACTGCATGGCTGCTATATACTACGTGGGCAGTGTTATATACTATGGGAAATGTTATATACTGCGTGGTCTGTGTTATATACTGTTTAAGCTGTGTTATATACTGCGTGTCCACTGTTATATTCTGCGTGGCCTGTATTAACACATCGGGTATTCAAGAATATGTCGTGGCCTGTGCTATATACTATGTGGCTGCTATATACATACATATTCTAGAATACCCGATGCGTTAGAATCGGGCAACCATCTAGTTGTAGTATAAGTGGTTGTGTTAGAAGCCGCGTATTAATTTGTGTTTCCTTTTTGTTGTAAAGAAATAAATTGATCCTGACTGATGAGAAAGAGATGAATATCCTAAATAAGCTGCTGCTTCTTGCGGTTCTGGGCTGGCTTTTACAGGTACAATATTTATAACTGTACAAAATTGCTTTTTATAAATCTATACAACCCCATCCTGACATAAGATGTATTGGTACGTCCCAAGTCCGGTATGGGTGTATGAAGCGGGATCAGTAGCTGAGCCTATTCCATAACCACTGGTGCTGGCAGTGTATTGCAGCTGGCATCTGCCTCTTACCACATGTTCCAATCAATCCAAAGCCCATCAAGCCCATGGTTCGGCTTTGTAGGACATCCGTAATATTACTGCACGCTGCTGCAATATTGTAGTATTGCCATATATAGAATAAATGATTAAACAGATGCTAGTTAAAGTCAACAAGGATTATAAAATAAAAACTTAAATTACCAAAACAAACTCCTTATCTTCGTAAGGCTTCTTTCACACTTCAGTTGTTTGGCGTCAGTCAGCTCCGACATAGTGACGGATCCGTCACAATTGTTGAGAAAACTGTTCTAACGGATCCGTTTTTTTGACAGATCCGTTACTTGGGGGTTGTCTGGTTAAAGTATCTATTTTTTGGAGCATGCGCAATTGAAAAAGCGGATTAGGGCGACGGATCCGCCGAAATGACGGTCGCCCATAGGCTCCCATTCTATGGAATGGCGGACGCGACAGATCCGTCGCGAACCGCCATTTCGGCGCAGACAAAAAGCGTTATAATGTCCGTTTAGGTCTAGATGACGTCCGCCAAATTTCGACGGATCCGTCGCATGGCGGACGGAACGGACGACCATCCGTCACAATCCGTCGCTAATGCAAGTCTATGGGAAAATAGCGGATCCGCCAAAAAAAAAATAGCGGATCCGCTATTTGATGAAAATGACGGATTCAAACTGAAGCCAAAAGACTGAAGTGAGAAAGAGGCCTAAGGAGTAATGTCCTAAAGAAGAAAATCAGAATGCCAGAATTGTCTTTTTTTTTTATTTTTATTTGACACTCCCCTCCCTCAACCACCTCCCCAAAAAATGCAATAAAAAGTAAAAATGTTGTAATTGTCAGAATTTCGTATGAATAAAAATGCCAATTCGGCATGTAATAACTAGCCCGTCCCAACGCTGTTGACAGAAAAACCTAAACTATGGGTCTCATTTTTATTCTTTTTTAAAACCTCACAGAAATCTTAATAAAAAAGAACTGCAAATCGCCTAGTCTTTCTTTATCACTTCATTGGTGGATACAGGTAACCATGGGTGTATGCTGCTGTCGCTAGGAGGCTGACACTATGCAAAAAAAATGGAAATAGCTCCTCCCCAGCAGTATACATCCACTGACAGGAACCAAGTACCTCAGTTTTATCTTACTGTCTGTAGGAGGCGGACCTGGATCTGATCACAGATCTGCAGTTTTCCTTTTCAGGTATCCTGTTGTGTTTTTATTAACCTTTTTCCTTTGTTTTTCAGGTTCTTCATCTTCAGGTTAACATGGTGTAATTTCTCACCCTGTTTTTCCGTACGTATGTGACTGAGAGAGCAGTGTGGTGTCACCCACATCGTCCACTCTCAGACCCGCAGGCAGTACTTAATCCCCTGTCAACTTTACGGGTGTTTCAGGGCGTTTACCGGTGGCCAGTCTTTGCCTTTTCCCCTCTTCACTGAGAGGAAGACGGTGGTCACCAGCGGTGGCCCCCCCCCCTTCTCGTAAGGGGGTTGATGAAGTCTTCTGCATCGTCAGGAGATGGTGTGGGAAGGAGGATCCCTTTTTCCAGTGTCCCTCATCCACCTGAGGACTCCTGATGCAATCCTCATCAGTGAAGAGGAACCAGGGATCCACTTCGCAGGTATATATGTTCCCTCAACCCCCCCACCACCACCCCCCGCAGCGGCGCATGGCAGAGATTCCTCAGCATTTCCGTCCCTTAACGGGTCAGGGCGGCTTTAGTACATTATCCCCTGCACGACCGCAGCCATTTTCCACAGTCCGGTCCCAGACCGTGAGCACATCCCTCTCTTCCTGGCTGCGCCTCCCCCTGCCACTCACCACCGTTTGTTTGAATTTTGCGCTCTTTTTGTCCCAATATAACGTCTCGCCGGGTGTCAGAGAGTCTCCTGCTCTAACCTAGCTAGGCTTCCCGGTTTACGCGCGTCGCGTCTCCTCGTCCCTTTTTCCTCTAGTGTTGTGGAGCTCCATGTTCCTTCGTGTCTTCTGCGTCCTCTGCACTGACTGTTCAGGCAGAGGGCAGTGCGCACTAATTGCGTCATCGCTCCCTCTGACCTGAGCATCAGTGCAGAGGACACAGAAGACACAGCGGCGCCGATGGTGGAACGGGGAGCAGGTTAATATCGCACACTGGGTCATACTCACCTGCTCCTGGCGTGGTCCCTGCACGTCTGTTCCCTGGCGCCGGCAGCTTCTTCCTTTAGTGAGCAGTCACACGGTACCGCTCATTACAGTAATGAATATGCAGCTCCACCCCTATGGGAGTCGAGTCCATATTCATTACTGTAATGAGCATTACCATGTGACTGCTCACTACAGGAAGAAGCTGTTGGCACCCTGAGAACGAGGGACGTCCAGGGACCGCAACAGGAGCAGGTGAGTATTATTAGACAGCTGCCGCTCCCCCTTCCCTGCTGACCCCTGGGTATGACTCGAGTATAAGCCGAGGGGGGCAATTTCAGCCTAAAAAAATGGGCTGAAATTCTCGGCTTATACTAGAGTATATACGGTCATCCACCTGTGTGTAGTCAAGTCTCCGTATAAATGCACCTGCTCTGTGATAGTCTCAGGGTTCTGTTTGAAGCACAGAGAGCATCATGAAGACCAAGGAGTACAAAAGGCAGGTCCATGATACTGTTGTGGAGAAGTTTAAAGCCAGATTTGGATACAAAATGATTTTCAAAACCTCAAACATTCCAAGGAGCATTGTGCAAGCGATCATATTGAAATGGAAGGAGTATCATACCACTGCAAATCTACCAAGACTCAGCAGTCCCTCTAAACTTTCATCTCAAACAAGGAGAAGACTGATCAGAGAAGCAGCCAAGAGGCCCATGATCACTCTGGATGAACTGCAGAGATCTACAGCTGAGGTGGGACAGTCTGTCCATAGGACAACAATCAGTCGTATACTGCACAAATCTGAACTTTATGGAAGAGTGGCAAGAAGAAAGCCATTTCTCAAAGATATCCATAAAAAGTGTAATTTAAAGTTTGCAACAAGCCACCTGGGAGACACACCAAACATGTGGAAGATGGTGCTCTGGTCAGATGAAGCCAAAATCGAACTTTTTGGCAACAATTATAAACGATATGTTTGGCGTAAAGGCAACACAGCACATCACCCTGAACACACCATCCCCACTGTCAAACATGGTGGTGGCAGCATCATGGTTTGGGCCTGCTTTTCCTCAGCAGGGACAGGGAAGATGGTTAAAATTGATGGGAAGATTTATGGAGCCAAATACAGGACCATTCTTAAAGAAAACCTGTTTGAGTCTGCAAAAGACCTGAGACTGGGATGGTTCACAAATAAACATATCCAGGTGTTAGAATGGCCAAGTCAAAGTCCAGACCTCAATCCAATTGAGAATCTGTGGAAAGAGCTGAAAACTGCTGTTCACAAATGATCTCTATCAAACCTCACTGAGCTCGAGCTGTTAGCCAAGGAAGAATGGGTAAGAATTTCAGTCTCTCGATGTTCAATACTGATAGAGACATACCCCAAGCGACTTGCAGCTGTAATCACAGCAAAGGTGGCGTAACAATGTATTAAGTTAAAGGGGACGAATAATATTGCACGCCGCACTTTTCAGTTTTTGATTTTCCACAAAAATTTAAAATAACAAAAGACGTTTCGTTCAACTTCACAATTGTGTTCCACTTGTTGTTGATTCTTCACCAAAAATTTACATTTGGTATCTTTGTTTGAAGCATGATATGTGAGCCGAATACTTTCGCAAGGCACTGTAAATCCACCAAATGCCTTCTCCAACAACCACCACCAGCCATGCAGCATATGCTGTCTGTGAGGACAATGAATGCTAGCTGGGAATTGCTTCTAATCAGTGCAGGAGTAGGAGAAATCAGACGCCGCGGTCTTGTTGCTCCTCTCTGTTGCGGTAAACCCCTGACAGTGAAAGACTGAACTTCATGATCTCTTCCATTATATTGTGTATTTATCTACAGCCTAATTTTATCATCAGTGTGCTATCCCCATTTCAGCATAATTGTATATTATAGGTGATAAATTACATACTGTGTGCTATAGCCTTTGTGGTGGATGGTGAATTGGTTTGGCATGTAATAACTATGATATCCATTACTGCCAGGATAATATTCTATACTGTTTGCATTTAGTGCATGTTTTTTTGCTTTTATGTGTATATTTTATACATTGCTGCCAGAGGTGATATCAGATCATGATACTTTATTGCACAGTTTATGTAATTCTGTCCATGAGATATTGGCTATTTTTTGCACCTTATTAGATGTGTTTCAGGCTTTTATATTGACATTTTATAGTTTTTATGGATTGTACATCAATGAAATTTGTCAGATTTTAGATGTGCGCATCAATATTGCATTTCTTTTTCTTTTCTGTGATGTTTACTATTGATACATATAGACCACTCTGTGGTCATACACTATATAGGCTGTACACCCATTTCCTATATTTTTTGTAGTGTTAAAATTACAACTTATTCTGCATACAAACAAACTTTCTTACTAAGTGAAATGAAAATAAAATATTGGAAGTCGATGATGAAAAAACTTAAAGCAGAAAAAAAAAGAAAAATGGCTGCATCTGCAAGAGGTTAAGGCACCTGTATCAGCCTTAAAATCCTTTGATATAAGAAGGTTAAAATTCATTAATTTACTTTATAAAACTAAAACTAAAAATAAAACCGTGTAAAAAATGCATATTAAGTACAAATGTTAACTGTTTAACAGTTGTTATAAGTCATGGTAAAAATATTGATTTCCAATGACTGCATTTATTACACATGAATAATACATTTACTCTAATCAAAAACTCACATCTTATGCAGATTTTGCAATACTTTTCAGACCAAAAACATGAAACGGTTGCAGACTTCATCCCTCTGCCAATTATCATTTCTACAAATGCGGTGGCAATTGTTCTTTGCCCAGGTCTGGAGATCAACTTCATTAATTGCTAATTAATGACTTTGCATTTAACCTGTAAAGATATATACTGAATCGGAGGGGCGCCTTCTTTTCTGGCCGGCTGGCTTATCCTCCTCTCTGAACATGCCCCCGACGTGTCAGCCGATCAGATTTTTACTGTTTTTCACCGGCCGGCGTTCTTAGTCACGTCCACCGCTCTGCATCGTCCTGGCTATACGCTGCTGAGCCGATACTTCACCGTTCTTGTGCCTCAGCAGATGTAAAATCTGTCTGAGACTGCATATTTTCTGCGCTCTCGATGTCAGACCCGCATTTAGCTTATAGCACGGCCGCAGTGCGACACAGCTAACCTTGCAGTCATTTGCTGACCATTGCTGGCATTGGGTAGGCTCTACTCTAATTTTTTTTAAGCAGTATTGCCAGGCTCAACTTATGCCCAACCCTGCAGAGGCTTTCCATTGCCCCTCTAAACCTACTGTGGTTCTTTACGCCTGTGCCGTTTGTAAAAGAATGTGGTCCTCAAATTAGTTTTTCCCCCTTCTGTCTGTCCTGCAGCCCCTCCTCCACGTCTGCCACACAGGAGCCCCCTAACGCCCAGGATGAGAGCAGACCCCTCTCCTCGGAGTGGGCTGTTGCCATGTTATAGTTGGTCTCTGACCTGACTAAAGTATCACCGTCCCTGGTCCAGGTCCTGGAGCATATTCAACATTTTTCTACCACCACCAGTGCTCTGAACGCCTCTCACGGTGATTCGCACACACTTGACCACGACCGTCGCAGGGACAAATCTGGTACAAAGAAATGGAAACGGCCTCTTTCTAGTTCCCCGGGTCCCTCTGCACATATAGGATGCTCTCCTCTCCCCATGCCCCGTTTTCGGAGGCAGATTTTGGGTCGGATGTGGATTCCCAGGCTGAGTCTGAGTCTCATACTGACCGGGTCTCAAAATGCAGGATATGGTCAATAGCCTTACCTCAGCAATTACCCAAGTTCTTAACCTACAGGAGGGATGAGGCTTCTGCTCAGGAGCACTCAGTGTCCTTCAAATGGGTAAAACGTTCTTCACGAACCTTCCCCAATAACTGGGAATTTGAAGCAATTATGGCTAAACACTAGGAACATCCTGAAAAGTGCTTCCTGGCAATGAAGCAGCTAGACATTCTTTATCCCTTTAGCCCAGACCTTGTTGGTTAATGGGCAGAATCCCCTAATGTGGATCCACCAGTCTCACACCCGTCTTCCAACACAGTCTTGTCTGTACCGGACTTTGTATCTCTTAAGGACGCCACGAATAGGCAGCTTTAGTCCTTAGCCAAGCCCGCCTTTGATGCGGCCAGCGCTTCTCTCTGTCCCATTTTTGCCTACACCTGGGCGGCCAAATCTATTTCTTCCTGAGCAAAAAAATGCTTCGCCTGTGTATCCTAGCAGCAGTTCCTCTGGATGAGATGGCAGATTTGGCAGACCAGATTGCCCATGCCAGCAAATATCTTCTTACTGCCTCCCTTGATGCAGCCTGTTGTTTTGCCAGGGCAAACAGCAATATCATTGCTATACGCCACATCCTCTGGCTGAAGCATGGAATGATCCACCCTCAAAAAAGTCTCTAACCTTGCCTTTCAACACTCTAGGCTTTTCAGGTCCAAACTGGATCAGATAGTTTCGGATTCTATCGGCGGGAAAAGCACTTCTCTTTTCCAGTCCAGGCCTAAGCGTCTTTTCAATTGGAAGAGGTTGCTTCATTTTTGTTCCTTTTGGCCCTTCACTCAATCAGATCTTCCTCACAGCAGGGCCGTTCTTCCACCCATAGGGAAAGGAAGAGCCCTCTTTCAGACCCGCACCTCACTGGCGATCAAGGGGTCGTTCTTCTAAGTCTTCTGGGTACTGCGCCAACATGTTCTCTTCTAAGTGACGGGTCTCTCCCACTATTTGTCATCCCTGAAGGTCGTCGTAACGGGCTCCCAGCTTCCAAGTCCACTATTGCCCGTTGGATTCGTTCGGCAATTTTGGAGGCATACCGCGTTCAGGACAAACAGCACCCTCCGGGGCTAAAGGCTCACTCCACCCGGGCGGGATGAGTTTCCTGGGCAATTCGTCACCAGGCTTCGGCTTTACAGATTTGTACATCTGTGACCTGGTCATCATTACTCTTTTGCGAGGTTTTACAGGGTTCATACTCATGTCTCGTCTGATGCAGGCTTGGGAAGGAAGTTGCTGCAGGCGGCAGTTACGCATCGGCCGACCTAAGTGTTTTCTTTGCGTTCCTTCTGTTTCCCACCCTAAGGACTGCTTTGGAACGTCCCATAGTTACCTGTGTCCCCCAATGAAGCGATAAAGAAAGAAGTATTTTTGGTACTCACCGTAAAATCTTTCTTGGTGCCTTCATTGGGGGACACAGCACCCTCCCTAACTGGTTGTACCGATTTTGGGCCTATGGCCTTTTGTTGATGGGTTGGTGCATGTGTTTAGTTTTTTCGAGTTTCTCCTGCTTTTACACTAACTGAGGTACTTGGTGCCTGTCGGTGGGTGTATACTGCTGAGGAGGAGCTATTTTCATTTTTTTGCGTAGTGTCAGCATCCTAGCGACAGCAGCATACACACATGGTTACCTGTGTCCCCCAATGAAGGCTCCAAGAAAGAGATTTTGTCATGAGTGCCAAAAATCCTTCTTTTAATGTCATGTGGCTTGTTATTTTTAAGGTGCCGGCATTGCCAGAGGAAATGTTTTTCGACAGTGAAGTTGCTCAGGATGAGATTTCAGTAGAGATGTTAGTATCCATACAAGGGCTGGTGAGTGTGTGGTGTTACATTACATGTATTCTGTTTTCAAATAAAGCTCTTATTGTCCTTATGTCTTTTTGTTTAGTCAGTTATTTCTGTTTCTAGAAGAGCTACGAGATGGTCAATATGGCTGCCATTATATCCATCTTATGAGTGGTCTCTGTAAAGCGGCGATGTTATATAACATTATCTTAGAACAGCAGCATAAAGTGTAATAAGATAGAGATAGTAAGTTTAAAGGGACAATTTCAGCTAGAGCTAGACCTTAATATGGAACTTGGTATTGTAATGACTACTGAGCTGGTAATGTGTGGGCAGCAGATGTGTCTGAGGTGACCTATTATATATTGAATAATAACTTGTATTGCCATTATTTTAGGACAGCGTACCGTTGGTGGATCAACAACTGTTATATAACTGTTGCCCTTATATTGGTGAGTAACACCCGGACCTTTATGGAGAATATAAGCTATCAACATGACCTCTTTTGCCATAAGTGTTATGCGATTATTGAATTTCACTACTATACATTTACACCAGTTACAATATTATTTTCTAATTCTTTACTGCATTTTAAGAATTACTAAACCTTTAAAGGTAACCTGTTATGTCCCCAAATGCTATTAACCTGCATATATGGGGTTAATCTGCAGGTTTATAGTGTACTAAAGCCCGATTGACAGGAGGAAATGAACTTTATTCCTACCAACAGTCTCAGGCTTTCAGTCATAGAGTGTCAGCCGGCTTCAGTCACCGCTCTGTACATTGCATTTAAATGTCTTTGATATATTGTGGTCCCTTGCAAGATCAGCGGGCGCTGGCTCTTGAGTCATCCGCCAATTGCACATTACCCATTGAACACAGGCACAGTTGTTTACAGCTCCAGAAGAAAGGCTATGGTCCTGATAGAATTGGTTGTTAAAGCCTGTCTTGATATGTGCTAGTCAGTCCCAGGCACATACTTCTTAATGAATCCAGAGGGTATGATAAGTGGTGTGCTCCTTGCCACAAAACTTACTCTACTAATAAATACATGATGAGCGGGGGCTCTCCACAGCAGCTCTGCCCAATGGGCAAAAACAGCATGAGAACACCAAAAGTCACAAAACTTTAGTACAGCCTTGAGTGGCAACAAAATTTTCCAAGACTTTTACTCCAATTTCTATTCTCAAATCTTTTATAAATCATGACCTGTGAGTCTCAACACAGCTTTATGGTGCGCTTCTGGTCAGAAGGGGTACTAATGCAGATCAGCCCCTATTTAAAGTGTTTTTCTGATTTTGCATAAAACGCAGCTTTACTCGCCTTCCCCGTTGCAATGTCTCGTCTCCCGACACTGATTTTTGTTTTCAGCATTGTCGTAATTTCAACAGCACTGCAACAAATAACTGTGCTTGGCAACTTTGTAGACTGCACAGGCCGCTCAGTTGCTGAACTCACTCATTGCCTACAGCGCAGCGATGTCACTGGTGCAGCTAATAACAGACCCTGGAAGTATCGGATACTCTATTCAGGACCCAGGGAGGATCATTATAGAACATTGTTTTTAAACAAACTGCATATGGGGACGGGATGTTTCCAAAATTTGCAATCCATTTAGCTGAATAGGAGCTGAGATGCAGTTCTCAGCAGTGGCAACTACACATGAAGTTTATACACCACGCTGCCTGGAGTTACTGTAAGTTTGTGGGGGTGCTGGACCAACATCCATCTATCTATGTCTTTCTTCCCTCTACTGGAATCCATTATACCGGAAGAGAAAAGAAGGATTTTTCTACTCGCCGGAAAATATTTCTTGGAGCCTTTATTGGGGGACACAGGCAAAAAGTTAGCTCCTCCTCAGCAGGGAACACCCACAGACTGGCACAAACATATACGCACACACACACATATATACACACACACATATCTCTTTAAGGATTTTAGACCAGGGATTAATCTAGGTGTGCTCCAGTCCCATTCCGGGCTCCCCCGGCTGCCCGCGGCGACAGCCGCTCCATCCCTCTCCCCCCCCCCCCCCCCCCCCATGCGGCTCCCAGGCTTAAATTTAGCCCCCCACACCCCCGCTTCGGCCTACCACATGGCTTGGATTGTCCTGTTTGTAAGAATGACAGGATGGATGGAAGGGTAAAAGACATGGGTGGTGTGTGACTATTCTCACACCAGCAAAAGAAGGCCTTCCAGGTCCGGTGATAAATGCGTGAGTACGAAGATTTCCTTGCCCTGATCATGGTCTGTATGGCCTGGGACGAGAAACCTGCTTCTAGCAAGACTCGTTAAATTGAGAGACCGAGAATTCTGGTGGAAGACTGGACCCTGAGTGAGAGTAGGTTTGGTCGGTCTGGGAGTTTCCAAGGTATATCCATGAGTAGGTTGACTAACTCGGTGTACCAGACTCTTTTGGACCAGTCTGGAGCCACTAGGATGACACGGGATCAGAGAAAGTGGTGGAAAAAGGTATGGAAGTTGATAGTGAGATCGGGGAATGACCAGGGCGTCGGAACCAACTGCCAGGGGGTCACGAGACCTGGCCATGAAACCAGTGACCTTGTGATTCATCTGAGACTCCATCAGATAAACGTCTGGAGTGCCCCATTTTTAACAGATCTGATCGAACACTGAGAGATTGCATGACCTTTCGCACGATGAGAGACTTAGGAAATCTGCGGCCCAGTTGTCCACGCCTGGAATATGCCCCACTGATACTGCTGCCATGTGCTGTCGTGACAACTTGCCAGTGAAGGGCAAGGAATGATTTCCACCGCTTGATTTCCACCGCAGGAGAGACTCCACCAAGCCAGAGACTGCCTCACTTGAAGGGTCAGAAGTATGGGGCAATCTAGCGACTAAATCCTTTTGCCCCAAGCTGACAGGAGGGCCAGTTGGAAGGGACGGTTTCCATCGCATCAACCATCTTACCTAGAGCTCTCATGCAGTGCAGAGTCTGAGAGCATGGGGAAGGGTGACTTAGAGCACAAATCTCCAGGTGGAGTGCAGAAATCTTTTCCTCTAGAAGAAATTTTGGGTGAGATGTATCGAACAGCATGCCTAGAAAAACTAGGCCCTGGACCGAGATCATAGGTGATTTTGCTGTGATCTCTACCCATCCTAGATGGGTAAGGGTATCCAGAGTGACCTGAAGACTTTTGTAGAAGTCTCGGAAAGAAGGCCCCCTGATCAGTAGGTTGTCCGGGTAGGGAATGACTAAACTCCCCTTAGAACGAAGAATGGCCATAAGAACTGTGAACTGATGGGACTACCCCTTAACCGCAAAGCGGAGAAACCTCTGTTTTGCCAAGCAGATCAGGATGTGGAAATCTGCATCCTGGATGTTAACAAAGCAGAGGAACTCCTCTGGTTCCATAGAGGCAACTGCCAAACAGAGGGATTCCATTAGGAAATAACGAAGGTGCACCCCCCAGTTTAGTAGCTTGAGAACCAGGATCAGACGGAGAGAACTCTCCTTTGGGACCATGGAAAGTTTGGAATTAACACCGAGAAGTATTCCTGAGAAAGAACAGGCACAATAATCCCTGCCTGGAGGAGAGTGTCAATGGCTTGGAAGAACCCAGGAACCTGAAATGTAATCCTTGAAGAGTGTATCATAAAAAAGTCTGCATGGGAGAGAGGAAAATTCTATCTTTTAACCTGTGGTGACAATCTCCCTAACCCAGGCATCGTCAACTACGGGAGCACGCTTCCTGGTAAGGAAGATGGCCACCCACCCTGAGAGGATTCTATGCAGAAGAGAATCAATTGGATTGGGCACCAGCGGGTTTGTCAGAATGGCCTTTATAGCGCCATGATGGGGCAGGCTTTAAGGACTGCTTCCTCCTCTCTTGCTGTGCTGGGGACTGATCTCGCTGGGAGGAGGTCCCAGAGGAAGAGCGATGACAAAACTTGAGTGTCTCTTGCTTAATGAACCCTTATGCTGGAGAAGAGAAATACTCTTACAACTGGTGGCGTCTGAGATGAGCTGATCAAAAAGTTTTGATCCCTGAAAGGGGAGATTGGTAAGGGACTTTTTGGATGCCGAGTCCGCATTCTAGGCCTTGATTCAGAGGATTCTGTGTGTGGCTACAATATTGCTGGTAACATGGGCAATACAGGCGGCGTTAAGAGATGTGGCGAGTAGATATTTACCTGCATGGACAATCTGGTCCACAAGATCTTCGAGTTCGCCTGGTGAGACCACTGATAAATTTCCCTGCCGAAGGAGCTTTTTGCCCAAGTGGAACCTGGCTTGGCTACCCATGTGGAAGCGAATGCAGGAAACAGCACGGCGCCATCAGCCTTTTTGAATGAGACAATGATTCGGAACAGGACACTCCTCCTTAATATTGAAGGTCTGATTGACTGGAGATATGAGACTGTCGACCATATCCTGGAGTTTGGAAGTTTAGTCCATGTCAGGATCAGATTCTGGCTGGGAATCAAGGTAGGACCCTGGGGCCACCTCGGGGGAGGAGGAGTGGGACACTGAGGCCATCCTGGAGGATTTAGAGGGAGAAGGGGAACCAGGTGAGGAAATGGAGTGTGTCCACTTCTTGGACCTTATCCTTGACCTGCAATGCTGAGTGATAAATAGGTGCCTGTGATTCATTCAGAGGAACGATTGGAGCAGTGGTGGCGGCTGACAGGTTAAGGAAACATTCAAGAACCTGCACCAGGGACTATGATCACTTGGTTAGGTCAGTTACCGATTGACAAATAGCGACAGCCCACTCCGGAGGAGGGAGTGTTCTCTCATCCTCAGTGGCAGGGGACTTCTGTGAGGCTTGCATGGTGGAAGGGGTGCAATCTGGGCAGAAGGCTAAAGCCTGACCTGTTTTCCATTTCTTTGCAGGGGACACAAGCGTAGGGGGAGGGACAGGAGCAAGGCTCCGTAGGTCTGGACATATGTAGAGGGCTGGAGCTGAGGAAGGCTGTTGAGGAGGGCTAAGCCTAGAATGAAAGAGCGGCCTGTACAGGGCCTACCTGGTCATGAGAACAGAATCTCTGTCTGGGAAGGTCTTTTTACCTGTTTGAGAGAAGACAGGTCATGTGGGAAACGACACTGTGAAGCTGCGGTTGGAACCGAAATATCACGGAGCCGGAGAGAAAGGGGGGGGGGGGCTTAGACCTCGCGCACTTAGAGTCTGTGCTTTGGGAAAAATACAAGTGCTCCCATGGGCTGGAAAGCTTGTGCGAGAACACTTACACGCTGATTGGTAGGGGACAAGGGGGACGTGAACAGGCCGGCGCTGTAGAGGGATTGAGCCAAGCGCTCCCATAGGCCAGAGTGTGCACCCCCTGATTAGCTGGCGCGCATGAGGGAGGGTGTACAGACGAAGTGGAAACCGAGGCGTAAAGTTTTCTCAGATGTAGGCGCATAGGAAAGAACGCTCAATGTAAGGGGAAAGGACAAGGAGCATCCATAATCCCTGTAGTTGCCTTCCCCTCTGCCTTGAAGCATATCTGTGGAGAAAGGAGGGAGATGATACCTGTCTGGTCGAGGTTCCAACTACCTCTTCTCAATCCGGAGGACAGTATAAGGAGCCCCCAGGTGACGAGGGGGGGAGTCGGGAGTCACTTGAAAAAGAAGACCGGGCGTCTTCCTTCCAGCATCATTGTGGACACACAACTGTGTCGACTCTGAGAAGGAGAGGGCTACTGAGAAGTGACCATAGTCTTCCTCCTGGCACCTCCCTGTGGAGAGGGATGGGGAAAAGGCAAGGAGAGTCGCCACGAGCCACCCTGAGACGCGCTCGAAGTGTCGGGCTAAAGCCCTGCCTCACAGACCAGAGAGGTTACAATTTGGACGGCCCCACACTGTTCTCTCGGTCACATATTTTGGGAAAACAGGGTGAGAAGTTACTCTGTTTACCTGAAGAGAAAAATAAAGCAAAAAGGTTAATAACACACAAACTAGGTGATCTAAGGAGAAAAAAAGAGGGACTTGGGATCAGATCTAGGTCTGCCTCCTGCTGAAACAAATAAAAAACTTAGGAACTTTGTGCCAGTTGGTCAGTGTACACAGCTGAGGAGGAGCTAACTCTTTTTTTCTGCCTACTGTCAGCCTCCTAGTGGCAGCAGCATGCATCCATGATTACCTGGGTCCCCCAATGAATCGAAAAATTAATATTGCTGAGTTGCAGAGAGTAATACAGAAAAAATGTGCAATATGTCACTGCGGGACCTGTGTATATTGTACTCTCTAATCCTGCTGAAATATGAACAATGTAAATTTTTTGGGCCATGAAAGAGGTTTTCTTGACTTCATGTTTCTCTTCTGCAGGAGAACTGAAGAAGCTGCTTGCTTCTTTTGTTGCTGGGTGTGGAGCAAAGAATGGGGGTTTTGTAAGGAAAATTACTCCAACTGCTGCAGAGCCCCTGATGCCTAAACCAACTTTATCACAGAAAAAACTTCAGGTAAATTGTCCGAGTATATTTTATCCATATCTTATTCTGCATATTCTAATAAACAATACATCATTTAGTTAATACTGAAGCTGGGGAAGACTGTTATGACAGGATGATGGTGTTACTGGTGATCATTGTGTGACTCTAGACAGGGAACCCTCAATATATTTATTTGTCTTATTGGTGCATTCAAAAATCCATTTAACGGGAACCTGTCAGCAGGATTGTGCACAGTAACCTACAGACAGTGTCAGGTCGGTGCTGTTACACTGATTACAATGATACATTGGTTGATGAAATCTGTGGTGGTTGTTTAATCTTTATGTAGTTTTGAGTTAGATACGCTCGTTCTCTGGGGCGGCCTGTGGGGAGGTAGGGGGGGGTCTTCATGGGGTGCTCTGATTAGACATACATTCATAAAAAGAAAAAAGGATGGCGCCGCCTCAACAGTACCCACGATCCAAATATATATATATACTAGATGGTGGCCCGATTCTAACGCATCGGGTATTCTAGAATATGCATGTCCACGTAGTATATTGCCCAGCCACGTAGTATATTGGCCAGCCACGTAGTATATTGGCCAGTAACGTAGTATATTGGCCAGTAACGTAGTATATTGGCCAGCCACGTAGTGTATTGGCCAGCCACGTAGTGTATTGGCCAGCCACGTAGTGTATTGGCCAGCCACGTAGTGTATTGGCCAGCCACGTAGTGTATTGGCCAGCCACGTAGTGTATTGGCCAGCCACGTAGTGTATTGGCCAGCCACGTAGTGTATTGGCCAGCCACGTAGTGTATTGGCCAGCCACGTAGTGTATTGGCCAGCCACGTAGTGTATTGGCCAGCCACGTAGTGTATTGGCCAGCCACGTAGTGTATTGGCCAGCCACGTAGTATATTGGCCAGCCACGTAGTATATTGGCCAGCCACGTAGTATATTGTGTTGTGATCTGGTGGCCTAGGAGCAGCATGGACGAGCTCTGGAGTAGGTGGCCTCTATACTGACCGCAGACCCTGAACTTAACACCGCAACTATAAGTAGCCGTGGGATGTTCCTGTCACTCCCTCGACACCTCGTCACAGCCGGAGGACTAATTACCCCTAAAGAAAGAAACCGGAAAACTATCTTGCCTCAGAGAAAATCCCCAAAGGAAAGACCGCCCCCCACAAATATTGACTGAGAGGAGAGGGAAATTACAAATGCAGACTGAAAACAGAATTTAGCAAAGGAGGCCACGCTACCTAGAAAGAAAAGACAGGACAGAGTACTGTGCGGTCAGTATTAGAATACTACAAAAATCCACCACAGAGAATACAAAAATCTCCACACCTAACTAAAGGCATGGAGGGTAACTCTGTGACTCCAGAGCTTCCAGCTTGGCTGAATAAATCCTTACACAGACAAAGCTGGACAAGAAAAAACATAGCAATTCACTGAACTATAAAGTCCACCGCATGTGGACTGCAAAAACAAAGCCAGGACTTATCTTTGATTTGGACAATCCAGCAGGAGAAACCAAGCAGAGATGTAAATCCTCCAGAAAACAATGGACAACTGGCACTCACTAAAGGGTGAAGCCAGACTAAATAGCCCCGTCCAAAGTGGAAGCACCTGATGACTGCTGTGAAGGACAAACAGCAGCACTACCACTTATAACCACCGGAGGGAGCCCAAGAGCAGAACCCACAACATAATTCACAACAATATTGCCCAGTCACGTAGTATATTGCCCAGTCACGTAGTATATTGCCCAGTCACGTAGTATATTGCCCAGTCACGTAGTATATTGCCCAGTCACGTAGTATATTGCCCAGTCACGTAGTATATTGCACAGCGACGGAGTATACAGCACAGAGCCACGTAGTATACAGACTTAAAATAAAAAATAAACATATCCTCACTTCCGAAGGCCCCTTGAAGTCCTGGCCCTGTGTGCGGTGCACGCGGCAGCTTCCGGTCACAGGGTTGGAATGAGCGCAGGACCTGTGATGACGTCACGGTCACGGCAGGTCCTTGTCGCATACCATCCTTAGCACCGGAAACCTGCCGCTTGCATGGAGCGGTCACCGGAGCGTCGCGAGGAGCGGGAAAGGCGGCGGAAGGTGAGTAATGATTTTTTATTATTTTTAGCATTTGATCTTTTTACTATTGTTGTGGCATAGGCAATATCAATAGTAAAAATTTGGTCACACAGGGTTAATAGCAGCGTTAATGGAGTGCGTTACACCGCGGCATAACGCGGTCCATTAGCGCTGCCATTAACCCTGTGTGAACGCTGACTGGAGGGGATAATGGAGCGGGCACTGACTGCGGGGAGGCAGGAGCGGCCATTGTGGCGCCAGACTGTGCCCGTCGCTGATTGGTCGCGGCAACACGGCCACGACCAATCAGCGAGTTGGATTTCCGTGACAGACAGAGGCCGCGACCAATGAATATCTGAGACAGACAGACGGAAGTACCCCTTAGACCAGAGGTGTCAAACTGCATTCCTCGAGGGCCGCCAACAGGTCATGTTTTCGGGATTTCCTTAGCATTCCACAAGGTGCTGGAATCATTCTGTGCAGGTGATTAAATTATCACCTGTGTGCAATACAAGGAAATCCTAAAAACATGACCTGTTGGCGGCCCTCGAGGAATGCAGTTTGACACCTCTGCCTTAGACAATTATTATCTCTCTCTCTCTCATTTAGATTATATATATATATATATATATATATATATATATATATTATCTATCTATCTATATATATATATATATATATATATATATATATATATATATATATATATATATATATATATATATATATATATATATATATATATATATATCTATATACACACAGTGGGGCAAAAAAGTATTTAGTCAGTCAGCAATAGTGCAAGTTCCACCACTTAAAAAGATGAGAGGCGTCTGTAATTTACATCATAGGTAGACCTCAACTATGGGAGACAAACTGAGACAAAAAAATCCAGAAAATCACATTGTCTGTTTTTTTATCATTTTATTTGCATATTATGGTGGAAAATAAGTATTTGGTCAGAAACAAACAATCAAGATTTCTGGCTCTCACAGACCTGTAACTTCTTTTTTAAGAGTCTCCTCTTTCCTCCACTCATTACCTGTAGTAATGGCACCTGTTTAAACTTGTGATCAGTATAAAAAGACAACCTGTGCACACCCTCAAACAGTCTGACTCCAAACTCCACTATGGTGAAGACCAAAGAGCTGTCAAAGGACACCAGAAACAAAATTGTAGCCCTGCACCAGGCTGGGAAGACTGAATCTGCAATAGCCAACCAGCTTGGAGTGAAGAAATCAACAGTGGGAGCAATAATTAGAAAATGGAAGACATTCAAGACCACTGATAATCTCCCTCGATCTGGGGCTCCACGCAAAATCCCACCCCGTGGGGTCAGAATGATCACAAGAACGGTGAGCAAAAATCCCAGAACCACGCGGGGGGACCTAGTGAATGAACTGCAGAGAGCTGGGACCAATGTAACAAGGCCTACCATAAGTAACACACTACGCCACCATGGACTCAGATCCTGCAGTGCCAGACGTGTCCCACTGCTTAAGCCAGTACATGTCCGGGCCCGTCTGAAGTTTGCTAGAGAGCATTTGGATGATCCAGAGGAGTTTTGGGAGAATGTCCTATGGTCTGATGAAACCAAACTGGAACTGTTTGGTAGAAACACAACTTGTCGTGTTTGGAGGAAAAAGAATACTGAGTTGCATGCATCAAACACCATACCTACTGTAAAGCATGGTGGTGGAAACATCATGCTTTGGGGCTGTTTCTCTGCAAAGGAGCCAGAACGACTGATCCGGGTACATGAAAGAATGAATGGGGTCATGTATCGTGAGATTTTGAGTGCAAACCTCCTTCCATCAGCAAGGGCATTGAAGATGAAACGTGGCTGGGTCTTTCAACATGACAATGATCCAAAGCACACCGTCAGGGCAACGAAGGAGTGGCTTCGTAAGAAGCATTTCAAGGTCCTGGAGTGGCCTAGCCAGTCTCCAGATCTCAACCCTATAGAAAACCTTTGGAGGGAGTTGAAAGTCCGTGTTGCCAAGCGAAAAGCCAAAAACATCACTGCTCTAGAGGAGATCTGCATGGAGGAATGGGCCAACATACCAACAACAGTGTTGGCAACCTTGTGAAGACTTACAGAAAACGTTTGACCTCTGTCATTGCCAACAAAGGATATATTACAAAGTATTGAGATGAAATTTTGTTTCTGACCAAATACTTATTTTCCACCATAATATGCAAATAAAATGATAAAAAAACAGACAATGTGATTTTCTGGATTTTTTTGTCTCAGTTTGTCTCCCATAGTTGAGGTCTACCTATGATGTAAATTACAGACGCCTCTCATCTTTTTAAGTGGTGGAACTTGCACTATTGCTGACTGACTAAATACTTTTTTGCCCCACTGTGTGTGTATATATATATATATATATATATATATATATATATATATATATATATATATATATATATATATATATATATACACACACACACACACACACACACACACACACACACACACACACACACACACACACACACACACACACACACACACACACACACACATACATATATAGATATATATATATATTTATGCGATCATGCTGCAGCTCCGGCCCTGCCTGCAGAAAGGGATTTGTTTTTAAGTATATATTATGTAAACTAGGGGGCAGGTCAGTAAGGGATCAGTGACCTGTCAGAGGCCATACAAATAAATACCTAATCAGAGCACCACATGAAGACCCTACCTCCCCACAGGCTGCCCCGCAGCACGAGCGTATCATTAACTCAAAACTAAAAATAAAGATTAAACAGCCTCAAGACTGATTTCATCTAACAAGGTATAATTTTACTCAGTATAACTGCACCGACCTGACACTGTCTGTAGGTTACTCAGCACAATCCTGTTGACAGGTTACCTTTAACTGTGAACCAAGAAAATCCTCTCACTTATTTTTGACACCTCATAACCACAGAACTGTCTATCACAGCTTTAAACCCTTAGTGACAGCCAATTTGCAGCTTGATGACCAGGTCAATTTTTACATTTTTGATCACTGTCACATTGAGGTTATAACTCTGGACCGCTTTAACAGACCCTGCTGATTTTGAGATTGTTTTTTCGTGACATATTGTACTTTATGATAGCGGTAGAATTTCTACAATATGACAAGTTTTATTTATGAAAAAAAATGGAAATATGGCAAATATTTTTAAAAGTTTTCAATTTTCACTTTTAATTTTTATTCCCTTAAATCAGAGAGATGTTACACAAAATAGTTAATAAATAACATTTCCCACATGTCTACTTTACATCAGCACAATTTTGGAAACAATTTTTTTTTTGTTAGGAAGTTATAAGGGTTAAAAGTTGACCGGCGATTTCTCATTTTTCCAACAAAATTTACAAAACCATTTTTACTCTGTCGCCTCATTGGGGGACACAGGACCATGGGTGTTATGCTGCTGTCCACTAGGAGGCGACACTATGCATAATCTGAAAAAGATTAACTGTGGCTCCTCCTGTGCAGTATACACCCCTGGACGGCATCAGCCTTCTCCAGTTTTTGCTTAGTGTCGCAAAGGAGGCACACCTAAGATTTTTACTCCGTTTTCCGACGGGATTACAGATGAAGAAAAGAGGGTCTCCTGTGAGACTCCCGGCATGGCTCCTTCCTCGGCCCCCTATAATGGGGTGCCCAGTTGAAGTTGAGATGGCTATTCCCCATGCTGCTCCTTCCCCAGCCCCTCGGGTGCTGGTTCGAAGTCGAGACCCCCCTCCTTCCCCAATTCCTTTTGGTTTCTGGGTTGAGGTCGAGGCGAGGATAAAGGCCCCTGAAGGTGACAAGCACCCTCCCTATCCCCCTCTGGGGGTATTAGGTTGAGACACCTCAGGTAGGGCCTGTACAGGCAGCATCCTACAGCTCCCAGCAATGGGCCAGCACACTGCGCCTGCATCCAGGGACCCCAGCCCAGCTGCGGGCTCCTGTTGGGGCCGGGGGGAGTGCAGGCAGGCATGGCACATACAGACACAGGGCTCTCTGCGGCAGCACCAGCTCTATACTGCCTCAGGGGGACCCCTCACAGGGCCCCCCTCTCGCTTACAGCCCCACCGCTATCCTGCCTTTAAATCCGGAGGGGTCCGGTTCAGAACCGACCCCCTCCCGGACTTTCGCGCCGGCCTGGAGCCCTTCTGGGCCTCAGGCATCTACTTTAGGCCCCGGCTTCGGCCTAGCTGAAGCCACAGCCTCCTCTCCACCCCCCGGCCCGCCCCCCGGATGACAAATATGACACTCTACAGTGTCATACAAGGGGCGGATCGAGACAGAAAGGGCATGTTTTTACACAGCCTTGCCGCCTTTTTTTTTTTTTTTTTTTTTTTTTTTTTTTTACAGCTCTCCGCCCCCTTCTCCTCCTCTCTTCTCTGTCTCTGCAGCCATTTTCGGCTGCAGATTAACCCTGCATCTCCCGGTCTGCAGGACCAGGCAGCCAGTCTCCGGGGGGCACAGGACTGTGGATCTTCGGCGCTGGACCTAGGGGCACACTGGTGGGGTAAGATCACAGCTGGGTTCTTTTTACTCAGCTGTGAATCCATATTACCTATAAGGCTCCCCTGTAGGCTCTCTACCCCTGTAAGGTCCATCTGCTGGCAGCACCTCTGCACTTTGTGCACTATGCAGGGCTCAAGGTCCAAGAGAACCAGGCAGAACTGCTATTATGCATTCTGCACAGCCTGCGGGACCGCTCTCCCCAGTAGTAGCACGTACCCGCATTGTCAGAACTGTATACAAACTACTGTCACAGCCTCAAGAAGCCCCTGCCAATGCCTCGGTGTCTAATGCCACGCCGGAATGGGCTACTCAGATATCGCAATCTATGACGCAGTCTATAGATAACCTAACTTCCACATTGCTTCAGGCTCTGCAGGGTCATGCCCCGGCTATGACCGTTACCCAGCAAAGGGAGAGCTTGACTCCGGAACAAGATGACCCTGGCACATCCACGTCTAGGTCAGGACGCAAGCGGATCCATAGATCAAGTCCATCTGCGTCATCCCATAGCACACGGTCATCCCCCTCTAGGGAGAGACACCGTAGCTCCAGGTCATCTAGACCGTCCCATTCCAGGGACAGACAATGCAGATCTCCGCAATCCCCAACCAGAGAAGGCCTCCTCCCCAGCCCACCCAGCAGGGGACGCCTCAGTGATACACAGGATTCGGAAGGCATCTGCGACTCTGACTCGGACAGAGAAACGAGGGGTCCCTGATCCCAATCCCTCCTAGCAATACAGCGCTAGTTGAGGACATATCGTCCATCCATCGGGTGCTGGACATTTCTGATCCGCCACCAGAGGCCCCAGAACATAAGATTTCCTTTGAAGGACCTCTGAAGCCGCCTAAGGTTTTCTCTAACCACCCAGAGTTTAAGGCGATCCTTAAAAAACAGCTCTCACAGCCTGAGAAAAAATTCGCTAATCGCAAATATCTGGAGGCGAGGTACCCCTTCCCACAGAAGGACACCAAGGAATGGACAGATCCACCTGAAGTGGATCCCCCAGTCTCCAGGCTAGCAGCACAGACCCTTCTTTCACTGCCAGATAGCTCAACCCTCAGGGACGCAGCAGACCGGCAGGTAGAACGCATGGCTCGTTCAATTTTCGAGGCAGCAGGGGCATCCCTGGCTCCCGTGTTCGCCTCAGTTTGGGCTGCCAAGGCCATCTTGGCCTGGGCAAAGAATTTACAAGCCTTCCAAGCATCCGCTCCTGAACTGTCGGACCAAGCGGTTCAAATTGCTGTTGTAGCAGATTACATGCTCCATGCAGCTCTGGATTCAGCAAGGGGAGTCGCGGGGATAGCATCAAACGCCATCACGATTCGGCGTATCCTCTGGCTGCGAGAATGGAAAGCGGACGCAGCCTCAAAGAAGTCCCTCACGCACCTCCCCTACCTCAGTGGGAGACTTTTCGGTGAACAGTTGGACACTATGATATCCAACGCCACAGGGGGTAAGAGTACTTCTCTTCCCCAACTGAAACCTAAAAGCACTTACAAGAAGCGTAACCAAACTCGATTCCGATCCTTTCGGAATTCCTCCGGCTGGTCCGTCTCACGTCCAGTACAAAATCGTAACCGTTCCCCACGCAGGGACAACTCACGATCGACGCAAAGGTCGGACAAGACCTGGCAGTCAAAAGCAGGCCAGTCTAAGCCCAAAGGAGGAAAATCTCAGACTTTCTCCTCCTCATGACTCACGGACTCCGGAAGACACCACACCAGTAGGCGGCCGACTTTTGCTCTTTCATCAAGTCTGGCTGCCTATTACAGAAGACAGGTGGGTCATGGAACTAGTGTCTTCCGGATACAAAATAGACTTCACCTCCAACCCACCGGACCGGTTCTTCCTCTCTGTCCCCCCGAAACCGCCAGCCAAGGCTCGAGCCTACCACCAAGCGGTCTCCTCGCTTTGTCAATCAGGAGTCATAGTACCGGTACCCACGACCGACCGCTTCCGAGGGTTCTACTCCAATCTGTTCGTAGTTCCCAAGAAAGGAGGCAGCGTACGGCCCATACTAGACCTAAAACAGCTCAACAAATATGTACGGGTCCGTCACTTCCGCATGGAGTCCCTTCGGTCCATCATTGCGTCCATGGAGAAGGGAGAATATCTCGCCTCCATAGACATACAAGACGCATACCTGCATATACCCATTGCACCTGCCCATCAGAGGTTTCTCAGGTTCGCAATAGGCCAGGACCACTACCAATTCGTGGCTCTCCCCTTTGGACTCGCCACGGCTCCCAGAATGTTCACCAAGGTCATGGCAGCAACCATGGACGTCCTGCATTCCAGAGGCATAGTAGTCGTTCTATACCTGGACGATCTACTTATCAAGGCTCCCACCTTCAAGGACTGCGAGTTCAGCGTCTCAATCACAACCGATACTCTGTCGCATGGGCTGGTTAATCAACCTACAAAAGTCATCACCAACCCCGAGTCAGTCCCTGACCTTCCTGGGAATGTTATTCAACACCTCCAGGGGTCTAGTGCTCCTTCCCAAGGACAAGGCACTGGCCCTCCGACTAGCAGTTCGCACCCTCCTCCGCAAACCCCCTCGATCTCTCCGGTTTGCCATGAGAGTCCTCGGCAAGATGGCAGCAGCAATAGAAGCTGTCCCATTTGCCCAGTTTCACCTCAGACCTCTCCAACTAGCCATTCTCAGGTCCTGGGACAGGAATCCCTTCTCTCTCGACAGGGAGTTCCAGCTAATGTCGTCAACCAGGAGGTCCCTGCACTGGTGGCTCAAGCCAACCTCGCTAGCAAAGGGGAAATCCTTTCTCTCAGGTCAATGGAAGGTTCTGACCACCGACGCGAGTCTGACGGGTTGGGGTGCGGTGCCCCTACACCACAGGGCACAGGGCAAGTGGTCCCCAGCGGAAGCGACCATGCCCATCAACATCCTGGAAATTCGTGCCATCCTTCTGGCATTGAGGGCCTTCCATCACTTACTGGCAGCCTCTCACATCAGGATACAGTCGGACAATGCCACGACTGTGGCATATGTGAATCATCAAGGGGGGACCCGCAGTACCCAGGCGATGCGGGAAGTGTCACATATCCTCCGCTGGGCGGAGGACACAGGGTCGGTTCTTTCGGCGGTCCACATTCCGGGTGTGGACAACTGGGAAGCAGGCTTCCTCAGCCGACAAGGAATAGACTCGGGAGAGTGGTCTCTCCATCCCGAAATTTTTCAACAGATCTGTCTCCGCTGGGGGACACCGGATGTGGACCTAATGGCATCCCATTTCATTGCCAAGGTCTCCAACTTCATTGCCAGAAGACACGATCCGCGGTCGCTCGCAGCAGACGCTGTGGTTCAGGACTGGACCCAGTTCCAGCTTCTGTATATTTTTCCACCTCTCCCCCTGATATCCAGAGTGGTGAGGAAGATCAAACAAGAGGGAGTTCCAACCATCCTCATTGCACCGGACTGGCCCAGACGCACATGGTACGCCGACATCGTACAACTCACAGCAGACGCCCCCTGGCGTCTCCCCGACCGCCACGATCTTCTATCACAAGGGCCGTTCTAACACCAGAACTCAGGGGCTCTTAATTTGACGGCGTGGCCCTTGAGACCTGGGTTCTAACCCAGGCAGGGCTCTCGGCAGATGTCATTGGAACCATGATCAGAGCACGGAAACCAGCCTCTGCCAAGATTTATTACCGTACCTGGAAAGCTTTCTTTACCTGGTGCGAAGCTCGTGGCCAGATCCCACTCCCTTATTCCCTACCCAAAGTACTTGGTTTCCTCCAATCGGGTCTGGAGGCCAGGCTGTCATTGGGCTCGCTTAAGAGCCAGGTGTCAGCCCTCTCAGTGCTTTTCCAAAAGCGCATTGCTACCAAGCCGCAAGTAAGGACTTTCCTTCAGGGGGTTTCCCGATTGGTTCCCCCCTACAGACGACCACTAGAAACGTGGGACCTCAACCTGGTCCTGACAGCATTGCAGGAACCACCCTTCGAACCCCTTAAGGAGGTCCCGCTCCGCCTTCTTTCCCAGAAGGTGGTTTTTCTGGTGGCAATCACCTCGCTACGCAGGGTGTCTGAACTGACAGCACTCTCCTGCAGACGGCCTTTCCTGGCATTTCACCAGGACAAGGTAGTTCTTCGTACGGTCCCATCCTTCCTTCCGAAGGTTGTGTCCGACTTCCACCTCAATGAGGAAATTTCACTACCATCCCTTTGTTCGGTTCCGGTTCATAGAGTGGAGAAGGCTCTGCATACGCTTGACCTTGTCAGGGCTTTGCGTATATACGTGTCTAGGACTGCGTCCTTCCGGAGGTCTGATTCCCTTTTCCTCCTTCCGGAAGGCGGCCACAAGGGTATGCCAGCTTCCAAAGCTACTCTTGCCAGGTGGATCAAATCCACCATACAAGAGGCCTTAAGAATTCTCTTCCAGCCGGTATTACGGCACACTCTACACGGGCGGTAGGGGCCTCCTGGGCCATTCGGCACCAGGCTTCGGCACAACAAGTGTGTAAGGCGGCCACTTGGACTAGCTTACACACGTTTACTAAACACTACAGGGTTCATACCCAGTCCTCAGCGGACGCGAGCCTGGGTAGACGTGTCCTGCAGGCGGCAGTGCCCTAAGTGTACGGGCCTGTCTGCACAATATTCGTCCATTGCTTCCCACCCAGGGACTGCTTTAGGACGTCCCATGGTCCTGTGTCCCCCAATGAGGCGACAGAGTAAAGGAGATTTTTGTGTACTCACCGTAAAATCTCTTTCTCTTAGCCTCTAATTGGGGGACACAGCTCCCACCCTGTTGCCCTTTCCGGGCTGTTGTAACTGTTGAGTTCTCATATTGTTTCTTGAGCTCGTACATAGTTGCCTTCTTACAGGCATAATTATGTTATTCATGTTACGTTCCTCCTACTGCTTTTGCACAAAACTGGAGAAGGCTGATGCCGTCCAGGGGTGTATACTGCACAGGAGGAGCCACAGTTAATCTTTTTCAGATTATGCATAGTGTCGCCTCCTAGTGGACAGCAGCATAACACCCATGGTCCTGTGTCCCCCAATTAGAGGCTAAGAGAAAGAGATTTTACGGTGAGTACACAAAAATCTCCTTTTTTAGGGACCATCTCACATTTAAAGTCACTTTGAGGGGTGTACGACAGAAAATAACCAAAAGTGACGCATTCTAAAAACTGCACCCCTCAAGGTGCTCAAAACCACATTCAAGAAGTTTATTAACCCTTTATGTGCTTCACATGAACTGAAGCAATGTGGAAGGAAAAAATTAACATTTAACTTTTTTTTTTTTTTTTGCAAACATTTTACTTCAGAACCAATTTTTTTATTTTCATAAGTGTAAAAAGAAAAAATGAACAGCAAAATTTGTTTTGCAATTTCTTCTAAATACGCCGATACCCCATATGTGGGGGTAAACCACTGTTTGGGCGCACGGCAGAGCATGGAAGGGTTGGAGTGCTGTTTGACTTTTTCAATGCAGAATTGAGATTGGATGCCATGTAACGTTTGGAGAGCCCCTGATGTGCCTAAACAGTGGAAACCCCCCACAAGTGACACCATTTTGGAAACTAGACCCCCCCCAAGGAGCTTATCTAGATGTGTGGTGAGCACTTTGAACCCCCAAGTGCTTCACAGAAGTTTATAACGTAGAGCCGTGAAAATCAGGAACGCTATTTGTCTCTCCTCTGATGTGCGATCACATCAGAGAGAGAAATTAAATGGCAAATCGCGTTGGTTTTTTTCCGGTCGCTGTTATACGGTTAATATGGCGATCGCAACCCCGGTAAAAACCAACCCAAATCATGTTCTCTGGGGTCTAGGCTACCCTGTGGTTTAAGTACCCTTAACTACCGCCATTAAAAGGCATATCGGCGGTCGTTAAGGAGTTAAGCAACGTTGTAAACTTTTGTAGGTAGGGCTGTTTCTGATTTCCTGCATTCAACCCTGTGACTACTCCCCGACCCATTATTTTTTACATATGGTTATTAAAATATTCCAAATTTTATTAGAATTGTGATATTTTCCAGATAGCTGCCGTTAGATTACAGTTCATTCTGACCCTTACACGTCTCCAGGATTATATTGTAAACCATATGTAAATCAATGATTTTTCTCTTATTTGCTGTTTTCCACAGGCAGAACTGGAACAAGCCTTCTTCCACAACCAGCCTCCATCTCTACGCAGATCTGTTGAGTTTGTGGCTGAAAGAATTGGGTCAAATTGTGTCAAACACATCAAGTAAGTATTTGGATCTTTAATTAAACTTCCACCTTTATCATCGTGTCATTTCGTGTCGGCATTTGTTTTTATTTGTTAACTTCTGTGTTGTGACCCATTGTCAGAAAAATGTTTATTTTTTTTGCGCTTGCATCAATAATTGTTTTTAATAAACCGCACAATATAATTCCCTAACTTCAATGTAAACCTGTTATATTCACAATGTTACCATTTGATTTCTTAACCACTTAAGCTGTAATACGGAAATTCAGACAAGATGTAAACCTGCACTTTCTGTAGTTATTACCAAGGCTCAAATTAAAGACAATTTCTCAACTAAAATATGGTGTTTACTTGAAAAACAGTGATATTCTGCATGTGAACACTATTTTAGCATATTCGGCTTTCTTAACAGGAAGATTGGCTACAGGGAGAAAATGTTATGTTCTTCAGCATGTGTGCAGAACGGTGATAACCGCACGCTGAATATTACCGGCCCTGGGGGCCTCCCTGATGACTGGAGGAGATCAGCTGCAAGGAGGATATACAGTAGAAACTAGAAGTTAAAACACTATATAAGAACACACATATGCATATTTTTCTCAATATCTGTCATGAAATCAGAACAAACCTTTCCCGTTTTAGGTCAAATAAGATTACTATTATTATTTTTTGCCAGAATGAGAGAATGTTTTAAAGCATTTTTATTACTTCAAAGTCAAAATTTTACATACACTAAGATTGCTATGCCTTTAAACAATTCTGGACTGCCCATATGATGTCATGTGTTTGGAAGCTTCTATGTGTTTTGGCAACGTCTGAGTTAATTAGAGACACACCTGTGGATATACACTGCTCAAAAAAATAAAGTGAACACTAATATCCCGCATCCTAGATATCACTGAATGAAATATTCCAGTTTTAAGTCTTTATTCATTACATAGTGGAATGTGTTGAGAACAATAAAACCTAAAAATGATCACCGTAAATCACAACTAATATCCCAAGGAGGTCTGGAGGTGGAATGATGCTCAAAATCAAAGTGGAAAATGAAGGTACAGGCTGATCCAACTTAAGTGGAAATGCCTCAAGACAAGGAAATGTATGACCTCCCTACAACGTCTGGGCATGCTCCAGATGAGGTGGTGGATGGTCTCCTGAGGGATCTCCTCCCAGACCTGGACTAAAGCATCCGCCAACTCCTGGACAGTCTATGGTGCAACGTGACGTTGGTGGATGGTGCAAGACATGATGTCCCAGATGTGTTCAATCGGATTCAGATCTGGGGAACGGGCGGGCAAGTCCATAGCTTCAATGCCTTCAGCTTGCAGGAACTGCTGACTCACTCCAGCCACATGAGGTTTGGCATTGTCCTGCATTAGGTGGAACCCAGGGCTAACCGCAGCAGCATATGTTCTCCAAGGGGTCTGAGGATCTCATCTCAGTACCTAATGGCAGTCAGGCTACCTCTGTCGGGCACATGGAGGGCTGTGCGGCCCTCCAAAGAAATGCCACCCCACACTATTACTGACCCACCGCCAAACCGGTCATGCTAAAGGATGTTGGAGGCAGCCGATCGCTCTCCACGGCATCTCCAGACTGTCACGTCTGTCACATGTGATTAGTGGGAATCTGCTTTCATCTGTGAAGAGCACAGGGCGCCAGTGGCGAATTTGCCAATCCTGGTGTTCTGTGGCGAGTGCCAAGCGTCCTGCACGGTGTTAGGCTGTGAGCACAAACCCCATCTGTGGACGACGGGCACTCAGACATCCTCATGGAGTCGGTTTCTAACAGTTTGTGCAGACACATGCACATTTGTGGCCTGCTGGAGGTCATTTGGCAGGGCTCTGGCAATGCTCCTCCTGTTCCCCCTTGCACAAAGGCTGACGTAGCGGTCCTGCTGCTGGGTTGTTGCCCTCCTACGGCCCACTCCTCGTCTCCTGGTGTACTGGCCTTTCTGGTAGCGCCTCCAGCCTCTGGACACTACGCTGACAGACACAGCAAACCACTTTGCCAAAGCTCGCATTGATGTGCCATCCTGGATGAGCTGCAGTACCTGAGCCACTTGTGTGGGTTGTAGAGTCCGTCTCATGCTACCAGGAGTGTGAAAGCACAACCAACATTGAAAAGTGACCAAAACATCAGCCAGAAAGCATTGATACTGAGATGTGGTCTGTGGTCCCCACCTGCAAAACCACTCCTTTATTGAGTGTGTTTTGATAATTGCCAATAATTTCCATCTGTTCTCTATTCCATTTGCACAACAGCGTGTGAAATTGATTGTCAAACAGTGTTGCTTCCTAAGTTTGATTTCACAGAAGCTTGATTTACTTGGAGTTATATTCTGTTGTTTAAGGGTACTGTCACACTCTGCAACTTTCCAACGATCACGACCAGCGATACGACCTGGCCGTGATCGTTGGAAAGTCGTTGTGTGGTCGCTGGAGAGCTGTCACACAGACCACTCTCCAGCGACCAACGATGCCGAAGGCCCCGGGTAACCAGGGTAAACATCGGGTTACTAAGCGCAGGGCCGCGCTTAGTAACCCGATGTTTACCCTGGTTACCATCGTAAAAGTTAAAAAAAAAAAAAACGTACATACTCACATTTCGGTGTCCGTCAGGTCCCTAGCCGTCTGCTTCCCGCTCTGACTGACTCCCGGCCGTAAAGTGAAAGCAAATCACAGCGGTGACGTCACCGCTGTGCTCTGCTCTTACTTTCCGGCCGGCAGTCAGTCAGAGCGGGAAGCAGACTGCAAGGGACCTGACGGACACCGAAATGTGAGTATGTACGTTTTTTTTTTTTTTTACTTTTACGATGGTAACCAGGGTAAACATCGGGTTACTAAGCGCGGCCCTGCGCTTAGTAACCCGATGTTTACCCTGGTTACAAGCGAACGCATCGTTGGATCGGTGTCACACACACCGATCCAACGATGACAGCGGGAGATCCAGCGACGAAAGAAAGTTCCAAACGATCTGCTACGACGTACAATTCTCAGCAGGGTCCCTGATCGCTGCTGCGTGTCAGACACAGCGATATCGTATGGATATCGCTGGAACGTCACGGATCGTACCGTCGTAGCGACAAAAGTGCCACTGTGAGACAGTACCCTAAGTGTTCCCTTTATTTTTTTTGAGCAGTGTATAATGTACACCTGAAACACACCACTTCAAGCGGAAGTCTCAAGAAATCAGCCATGATATCAGGAAGAGAGCTGTGGACTTGCACAAGTCTGGCTCATCCTTGAGTACAATTTCAAGATACCTGAATCTGCCTCATTTATCTGTACAAACAATTATGCGCAATTACAAACAAGATGGGAATGTCCAGCCACCATACCGCTCAGGAAGGAAACGGGTTCTGTGTTCCAGAGATGAACGTGCTTTGGTCCGACATGTGCATATCAACCCAAGGACAAAAGCAAAAGACCTTGTGATGATGGCGTAAGCTTGTAAGATTGTGTCAATATCCACAGCAATACTGAAGCAACATCTCAAGACATCAGCCAGGAAGTTGAAGCTTGAGCTGAAATGGGTCTTCCAAATGGACAATGACCCAATGCATACTACCAAAATGTTAACAAAGTTGCTTAAGGATAACAAAGTCAGTGTTTTGGAGTGACCATCACAAAGTCCTGATCTCAATCCTATTGAAAATTTATAGGTAAAGCTGAAAAGGCAGGTGCAAGCAAGGCGACCTACAAACCTTGGATCAGTTATACCAGTTTTGTAAGGAGGAATAGGTTCAAATTCCGACTAACTATTGTGATAAGCTTGTGGAAGGATCCCAAACAGTTGATCCAAGTCATTCAGTTTAAGGGCAATGGTACCAAATACTAATGAACTGTAAACTTTTGACTTTGCATAAAGTAAGGCTCTCTCTCTCTTTCTCTCTAACATGTTTAAAACTGTATTTATTTGCACTATATCTGCAGGTGAATGCTGTTGTTTTTACTTTTTTTTTAACTGACAGATTCCTTTAACCCCTTAACGACCGCCGATACGCCTTTTAACGGCGGCCGCTAAGGGTACTTAAACCACAGCGCCGTTAATTAACGGCGCTGTGGAAAAAGTGAATAGCGCCCCCCAGAGTCGGATTTTCTCTGGGGTCTCGGTTGCCGAGGGTAGCCGAGACCCCAGAGAACATGATTCGGGGGGTTTTTACCGACCCCCGAGTTGCGATCGCCGGTAATTAACCGTTTACCGGCGGTCGCAACAAAAAAAAAAAAAACGCGATTTGCCGTTTAATTTCTCTGTCCTCCGATGTGATCGCACATCGGAGGACAGAGAAATAGGGTCCCCGATGGCCCCCAATAGCCCCCCAATACTTACCTACCTCCCCCGGTGCTCCTCGTGTCTCCCCATGGGCGCCGCCATCTTTTTTCCGGGAAAAAATGGCGGGCGCACGCGCAGTGCGCCCGCCGCCCGGCACCCGGATGTTCTTTGGGGTCTTGGCTGCCGGGGGTAGCCGAGACCCCAAAGAACATGATCGGGGTCGATTTGCACCGACCCCTGCTTTGCGATCGCCGGTAATTAACAGTTTACCGGCGACCGCAAAAAAAAAAAAAAAAAAAAGCGATCAGTTATTTCTCTGTCCTCTGATGTGATCGCACATCAGAGGACAGAGAAATAGGGGGATTCGGGGACCCTAACATACTCACCCGGGGTCCCTGGGTCCTCTTCTGTCTTCTCCTGCCAGCCGGCTTTTTCATCATGGCGGGCGCATGCGCAGTGCGCCCGCCATCTGCTGCCATCTGCCGGCCGGCAGGAGAAGACAAGTTGGGGCTAAAATTAGGGTTAGGGTTAGGGTTAGAGTTAGGGTTAGGGTTAGGGTTGGGGCTAAATTTAGGGTTAGGGTTAGGGTTACTTTCACACTAGCGTTTTTTGGCTTCCGTCGCAATGCGTCGTTGGAGAAAAAACGCATCCTGCAAAAGTGCTTGCAGGATGCGTTTTTTCTCCATTGGCTTGCATTAGCGACGGATTGCCACATGTCGCATCCGTCATGCGACGGATGCGTCGTGCTTCGGCGGACCGTCGACACAAAAAAAACTACATGTAACTTTTTTGTGCGACGTGTCCCACATATTTCAGTGCCACGTGCCACGTATTTAAGTGACACGTGCCACGTATCAAAGTGCCACGTGCCACATATTTCAGTGCCACGTATCAAAGTGCCACGTATCAAAGTGCCACGTGCCACGTATCAAAGTGCCACGTGCCACGTATCAAAGTGCCACGTGCCACATATTTCAGTGCCACGTATCAAAGTGCCACGTGCCACGTATCAAAGTGCCACGTGCCACGTATCAAAGTGCCACGTGCCACGTATCAAAGTGCCACGTGCCACATATTTCAGTGCCACGTGCCACGTATCAAAGTGCCACGTATCAAAGTGCCACGTATCAAAGTGCCACATCTTTCAGTGCCACGTGCCACGTATTTAAGAGACACATGCCACGTATCAAAGTGCCACGTGCCACGTATTTAAGTGACACGTGCCACGTATCAAAGTGCCACGTATCACGTATTTCAGTGCCACGTATTTAAGTGACACGTATCACGTATAAGTGCCACGTGTCACGTATTTAATTGCCACATATTTAAGTGCCACGTATCAAGATTTTCCATGGAGAACAGACACATCCAGAGATATGTCTGCTCTCCACGGCTGCAGCAACACACTGACAGGAGCCATAGTTCCTGTCGGTGTGTCACTGCGCATGCGCGAGCGAGTTTACCGGCGGTCATTGACCCCGGCACTCTCGCTTAACGGCAGTGCTGCGTGGGAAAGTTCAACGCAGCTGTACTGCTGTTAACCGAGACGCCGGAGTCATTGAACTCCGGAACAGTACGCGATACACTGCTAGGAGCTTCGCTCCTGGCAGTGTATCGCCGGAGAGCAGCCGATCGGCGTGGGACACTCGTTTTATGGATTCTGCGGACAGGGAGTATGAATTTGGTTTATTATTTTTGGATTTTTTCCTGGAGGATCGAGGGCTTCGCCTACAAGTGTGCTGTTGGTGAGTATATACTCTGTGTTATATGTTGTATGTACTGTGTGTCATGTATGTGTATTGTGTGTAGGTGTTTTGTGTAACTTTACAATTGTGCTAAGTCGCCGGACACAGGGACAACTCTCCCATCCTAATACCGGATGGGAGTAGTAGTCCCATACGGCGACTTAGCACAATGGTGGCACTAGCGTCGCATGGGGACACACACACGCACACACACGCACACACAGAAGGACTCCATGCTGCTTCACTGGGGGGCGGGGGCTTCCCTCTTCCTGTCCGACGTCACGTCCGGTCCTGGGTGTCAACCCCTCCGTACAAAGACGCCGACACCCAGGACAAAGGCGCTGTGTGTGGAAGGTAATATGGGGCCCTAGGGGGATACGCAGACACGCCGCTGCGTAAAGAATTGACATGTCAATTCTTTTTACGCCGGCGTGTTTGCAGACAAAAGCGCCACGTTTTTTTGCGGTGTGTCTGAACGGCAAAGTGAATTTCTCATTCACTTTGCCGGCAGACGAAAATGACATTGCGCATTTTTGAAAAGCGCCCGCAAAATAGCGCTCAAAAATGCGCTATGTCTGAAAGTAGCCTAAGGCTTCTTTCACACTTGCGTCGGTACGGGGCGGTCGCAATGCGTCGGCCCGATGTACCGACGCACGTTGTGAAAATTGTGCACAACGTGGGCAGCGGATGCAGTTTTTCAACGCATCCGCTGCCCAGTCTATGTCCTGGGGAGGAGGGGGCAGAGTTACGGCCACGCATCCGCGGAAATGGCGGACGCGACGTACAAAAAAAAGGTTACATTGAACTTTTTTTGTGACGACGGGGGCTAAAGTTATGGTTAGGGTTGGGGCTAAAGTTAGGGTTGGGGCTAAAGTTAGGGTTAGAGTTGGGATTAGGGTTAGGGTTTGGATTAGGGTTGGGATTAGTGTTACGTTTGGGATTAGGGTTGGGATTAGGGTTAGGGGTGTGTTGGATTTAGGGTTTTGATTAGGGTTATGGTTAGGGTTGAGATTAGGGCTGTTTTGGGGTTAGGGTTGTGATTATCGTTAGGGTTGTGATTAGGATTATGGATCGGGTTGAGATTAGGGTTAGGGCTGTGTTGGGGTTAGGGTTGGAGTTAGAATTGGGGGGTTTCCACTGTTTAGGTACATCAGGGGGTCTCCAAACACGACAGCCAATTTTGCGCTAAAAAAGTCAAATGGTACTCCCTCCCTTCTGAGCTCTGCCGTGCGCCCAAACAGTGGTTTACCCCCACATATGGGGCATCAGCGTACTCGGGATAAATTGGACAACAACTTTTGGGGTCCAATTTCTCCTGTTACCCTTGTGAAAATAAAAACTTGGGGGCTACAAATCTTTTTTGTTGGAAAAAAAAATATTTTTTTATTTTCACTACTCTGCATTATAAATTTCTGTGAAGCACTTGAGCTTTCAAAGTTCTCACCACATATCTAGATAAGTTCCTTAGGGGGTCTAGTTTCCAAAATTTGGTCACTTGTGGGGGTTTCTACTGTTTAGGTACATTAGGGGTCTGCAAACGCAACATAACGCCCGCAGACAATTCTATCAAAGTCTGCATTGCAAAATGGCGCTCCTTCCCTTCCGAGCTCTGCCGTGCGCCCAAACAGTGGTTTACCCCCACATATGGGGTACCAGCATACTCAGGACAAATTGGACAACAACTTTTGGGGTCCAATTTCTCTTGTTACCCTTGTGAAAATAAAAATTTGGGGGCTAAAAAAATCTTTTTTGTGGGAAAAAAAATATTTTTTATTTTCACTACTCTGCATTATAAACTTCTGTGAAGCACTTGGGCATTCAAAGTTCTCACCACATATCTAGATAAGTTCCTTGGGGGGTCTATTTTCCAAAATGGGGTCACTTGTTGGGGGTTTCTACTGTTTAGGTACATTAGGGGTCTGCAAAGGCAACATAACGCCCGCAGACAATTCTATCAAAGTCTGCATTCCAAAATGGCACTCCTTCCCTTCCGAGCTCTGCCATGCGCCCAAACAGTGGTTTACCCCCACATATGGGGTACCAGCATACTCATGACAAATTGGACAACAACTTTTGGGGTCCAATTTCTCTTGTTACCCTTGTGAAAATAAAAACTTGGGGGCTAAAAAATCTTTATTGTTAAAAAATATATATTTTTTATTTTCACAACTCTGCATTATAAACTTCTGTGATGCACTTGGGCATTCAAAGTTCTCACTACACATCTAGATAAGTTCCATGGGGGGTCTAGTTTCCAAAATGGGGTCACTTTTGGGGGGTTTCTGCTGTTTAGGCACATCAGGGGCTCTCCAAACGCGACATGGCGTCCGATCTCAATTCCAGTCAATTTTGCATTGAAAAGTCAAATGGCGCTCCTTTGCTTCCGAGCTCAGCCATGCGCCCAAACAGTGGTTTACCCCCACATATGGGGTGTCGGCGTACTCAAGACAAATTGTACAACAGCTTCTGGGGTCCATTTTCTCCTGTTACCCTTGGTAAAATAAAAATTTGGAGGCAAAAAGATCATTTTTGTAGAAAAAATGCGATTTTTTTATTTTCACGGCTCTACGTTATAAACTTCTGTGAAGCACCTGGGGGTTTAAAGTGCTCACCACACATCTAGATAAGTTCCTTAAGGGGTCTAGTTTCCAAAATGGTGTCATATGTGGGGGGTCTCTACTGTTTAGGCACATCAGCGGCTCTCCAAACGTGACATGGCGTCCGATCTCAATTCCAGCCAATTCTACATTGAAAAAGTAAAACGACACTCCTTCTCTTCCAAGCTCTGCGGTGCGCCCAAACAGTGGTTTACCCCCATATATGGGGTATCGACGTACTCAGGAGAAATTGCACAACAACTTTTGTGGTCTAATTTCTCCTGTTACCCTTGTGAAAATAAGAATTTGTGGGCGAAAAAATCATTTTTGTGAAAACAAATGCGATTTTTTATTTTCACGGCTCTACGTTATAAACTTCTGTGAAGCACTTGGGGGTTCAAAGTGCTCACCACACATCTAGATAAGTTCCTTGGGGGGTCTAGTTTCCAAAATGGTGTCACTTGTGGGGGGTTTCCACTGTTTAGGCACATTAGGGGCTCTCCAAACGCGACATGGCGTCCGATCTCAATTCCAGCCAATTCTGCATTGAAACAGTCAAACGGTGCTCCTTCACTTCCAAGCTCTGCGGTGCGCCGAAACAGTGGTTTACCTCCACATATGGGGTATCGGCGTACTCAGGAAAAATTGCACAACAAAATTTGTGGTTAAATTTCTGTTTTTACACTTGTGAAAATTAAAAAAAATGGTTCTGAAGTAAAATGTTTGCAAAAAAAAGTAAAATGTTAATTTTTTTCTTCCACATTGTTTTAGTTCCTGTGAAGTACGTAAAGGGTTAATAAACTTCTTGAATGTGGTTTTGAGCAGCTTGAGGGGTGCAGTTTTTAGAATGGTGTCACACTTGGTTATTTTCTATCATATAGACCCCTCAAAATCACTTCAAAGGTGATGTGGTCCCTAAAAAAAACATGGTGTTGTAAAAATGAGAAATTGCTGGTCAACTTTTAACCCTTATAACTCCCTAACAAAAAAAAAAAATTGTTTCCAAAATTGTGCTGATGTAAAGTAGACATGTGAGAAATGTTATTTATTAACTATTTTTTGTGACATATCTCTCTGATTTAAGGGCATAAAAATACAAAGTTTGAAAATTGCAAAATTTTAAAAATTTTCGCCATATTTCCATTTTTTTCATAAATAATCGCAAGTAATATCGAAGAAATGTTACCACTAACTTGAAGTACAACATGTCACGAAAAAACAATCTCAGAATCAGCGGGATCCGATAAAGCGTTCCAGAGTTATAACCTCATAAAGTGACACTGGTCAGAATTGTAAAAATTGGCTCGGTCATTAAGTACCAAATTGGCTCTGTCACTAAGGGGTTAAAACACACGGTCCCTTACTTGTTTATGTGCCAGAGACATTTCATTATCAAATATAACCTTCATTATATTTTCATCTCTTAATTTAAGGGCGACTCTGGTGGCGGATCTTGTGAAACAAGCCGAGGCTATCCTGAAGGATAAAATGACTGATGACAGTGCAGAAAATGGCAAGCTTCTTGACAGCGTGTGTGCCAGGCTCTGTGAGGATGGACGGCAGGCTCTGCACAAAGGCAAAGAGTAAGCAGATTAGGGTACAGTGTTCAGCTCACTCTTGTTTTAGATGTGCCTGGTTAACAGATAATGTGGGGCCTGCATTCTGATTTATTGTCACCTTTCGAGCTGTCACTAGCTCTCTGAGCAGGACACTTTAAAGGGAAGGTGCCACCAGTTTTCTGGTAGTTTGCTTTTTTGTGAAATAAGTCTTAATTTTTGCAAACCATTCTATATGAAAAATATTATATATTTTCTTACAAATATAATTACCACTAGGGGGAGCATTTTCTGTTTTAGACCTCAAGCAGCTATAGTAAGACTTACCAGCTTTACTGCTAGCTGGAAAATTGGGGCAGTAACTGCTGACATCACCATTTCCCTCCCCTTTTGGGTGGTCTAGTATCCCTGGGGCAGAATGTGGGTGACTGCCCTGTGATCTGCTATCATCAGCAGTTACTGTCTCTCTCTCTCTCCCATCAATCTTCACATGTCTCTCTCACCCAGACTACATGTATCTCACCCCCCCTCCAGAAGTTCACTGCAGACCCACAGCTCCTTATCTTATCTGTGGGATGAGTCAGGCCATGTGCACACGTTCAGGATTTTTCGCGGTTTTTTTCCGCGTTTTTTCGCTATAAAAACGTGATAAAAACGCTAACCTATGCCTCCTATTATTTACAGTGTATTCCGCATTTTTTGTGCAAATGTTGCGATTTTTTTCCGCGAAAAAATCGCATCGCGGAATAAAAAGCAATATGTTCATTAAAAATGCGGAATTGCGGGGATTCCGCACACCTAGGAGTGCATTGATCTGCTTACTTCCCGCACGGGGCTGTGCACACCATGCAGGAAGTAAGCAGATTATGTGCGGTTGGTACCCAGGGTGGAGGAGAGGAGACTCTCCTCCACGGACTGGGCACCATATAATTGGTCAAAAAAAAAAGAATTAAAATAAAAAATAGTCCTATACTCACCTTCGATGTCCCCGGAGTGTTCCCGCCTCTCACCGCTGCATGCTGCCGCTTCTGTTTCTATAGATAATGTGGTTCAGGACCTGCGATGACATCACTGTCTTGTGATTGGTCGCGTGACCGCTCATGTGACCGCTCGCGACCAATCACAAGCCGTGACGTCACCGAAGGTCCTGAACCACACCGGCATCTATAGGAACGGAGGCTGCAGAGGGTGAGTATAACCATTTTTTTATTTTTTTTATTATTTTTAAACATTCTCTCTTTTACTATAGATGCTGCATAAGCAGCATCTATAGTAAAAAGTTGGTCACACTTGTCAAACAGTATGTTTGACAAGTGTGACCAACCTGTCAGTCAGTTTTCCAAGCGATGCTACAGATCGCTTGGAAAACTTTAGCATTCTGCAAGCTAATTACGCTTGCAAAATGCTAAAAAAAAAACGCAAAAAAAAAAATGCGGATTTCTTGCAGAAAATTTCCGGTTTTCTAAAGGAAATTTCTGCAAGAAATCCGGACGTGTGCACATACCCTCACATCTCTTGCTGACAGCTCCTGCTGGGATAATGCTGATGTACACTGTTCCTTGATGTCTTTGCAGTCTCTGAAACTCTGCCCCAGCTTTTCTCCCACATTTTACTCCTCTCAATCTAGGATATGTTCTGAAGCAGTACTGCTTCTGTTAGCATATCCTAATGACAAGAGACAAATGACAGCCGAGGGCTCCTTGAAAATGGCAGCAGAATACTCTGCTGTGAATTGTGTAGCCCACAGAGGCGTGCCCAGTTCACAGCAGTGACTGCTCCATTACAATAGATAGGGTCAGTGGAGGTCTGTTATCTCCTATGACCATGGGGTGCCTATTATGACACTGATAGTGTCCTGCTGCTGTGAAAGCAAGATGTCAGCCTCCAGTGCCTTCATTAAAATCCTATAACACACAAAATGTTTCAAATGCAATCAAATCTTGGTTATAACAGCATGTTATGCTACATTACGTTGATTTATTAATGATCTATAAACGCGGTACCTTCCCTTTTAAGTTTTGGGAGAATGTGTGGAAATGAATGGTACCGTTATCACCCGAGGCCTTTCAGGGGGAAGAGCAATCTAGTTAGAGTTCTACAGCTATTGGGGAATCTTTGTTTGTTATATGCTTGAAGGCCGAAAAACTAGGATTTCTTGGCTGCTTACCGTCAAATCTGTTTCTCGGAGTCATTGGGGGACACATGAACCATGGAACGTCCCAAAGCAGTCCCTGGGGAGAGAACAGCAGAAAACTTCATTCAGGTCAGAGAATTCATCACTGCCGCCTGCAAGATCCTTCTGCCTAAGCTGGCGTCTGCCGAAGCGTAGGTATGGACCCTATAAAATTTGGCGACCGTGTGGATGGAAGACCAAGTTGCCGCTTTGCAAAGTTGTAGGGCCCTATGGTGAGGCGCCCACTACCCACGTAGAGTGAGCCCTAATCCCAAGGGGAGGCACTCTGTTCTTGACCCGGTAGGCCTCCAAAATTGCCGTTCTTATCCAGCGAGGAATCTTAGCCTTGGAGGCCTGCAGGCCTCTTTGCGCACCATTTGGAATGAGTGTCTGTCTTCCTAAAGGGGGTGGTCTTAGCCAGATAGACTTTCACCGTCCTGACCAGATCCAGCTGGTATAACGAACGTTCCAGAGGATGAGTCTGAGCAGGAAAGAAGAAGGGAGAACAATGTCCTTAGGTGAAAAGTGGACACCACCTTAGGAAGGAAAGAAGGTTGAGGCCACAAAATCACCTTATCCTGGTGAAGAACCAAGAGAGGGGGCGACAAGAAAGAGCAGCCCAACTCTGACACGCGCCTGGGGCGCCTGATGGAGGTGATGGCCACCAGAAACGCCACCTTCCAAGACAGAAAGGACAGGGAAACCTCTTGGAGCAGTTCAAACGGAGGACTCCTCAGAGCTTCCAGAACTAAATTGATGTTCCAGGGGTCCACAGGTTTCCGGTATGGAGGGGCTGCATGCGCAACACTTTGAAGAAAAGTTTTGACCTGGGAACGGGAGGATAAATTCTTCTGGAAAAGAATGGAAAGTGCTGACACCTGGCCCTTTAGCGAACTAAGGTCAAGACCAGCATCAAGTCCCGCTTGGAGAAAAGCCAAAACGGAAGGGATAGAGAAGGACATAGGCGGGATGCGATTAGACTCGCACCAGCTGAAATAGGCTTTCCAGGTCCGATAATACACCCTGGAAGATGACTGCTTCCTATTCTGGATCATGGTGTGAACCACCCAATCTGAAAAACCGGACACTCTCAGGACCTCTGTTTCAACAGCCACGCCGTCAAATTGAGCGACCGAGAATTCTGGTGGCAAATAGGTCCTTGGGACAGAAGAGATCTGTTCTGTCTGGGAGCCTCCAGGGGGCGTCCATGAGAACGTTGACTGTCTGCGAACTAAGACCTTCTGGGCCATTCCAGTGTGATCAGTATGATCGGCACCCCTTCCACCTTGATCTTCAGCCTGGGAAGAAAGGGAAGGGGAGGAGACGAATAGGGGAGCACGATCTGCGACCAGGGAATGGCCAAAGCATCGTTGCCCACCGCGAGAGGATCGCGGGACCTGGAGACGAACCGTGAAACCTTCCTGTTCAGCCTGGACGCCATGAGGTCCACATCCGGAGTTCCCCATCGAAGGCAAATCTGATTGAAGACCTCCTGATGCAGGTCCACTCCCCTGCCGCGAGACCCTCGCAGCTGAGAAAATCGGCGACCCTGTTGTTCACGCTGGGAATATGCACTGCGGATATCGCCAGAACAGTCGCTTCTGCCCAGAGGAGAATCTTGGTTACCTCGGCCATTACCAAGGTACTCTGAGTCCCTCCCTGGTGATTGACATATGCCACCGCCGTGGCATTGTCCGTCTGAACTCTGATTGGCAGACCCCTGAGAAGCCTTTCCCAGTGATGGAGGGACAGAAGGATGGCCCTTATCTCGAAGGATGTTGATCGGTAAAGAGGATTCCTGTGCCGACCAACGTCCCTGGACAGTCAGGTAGCCAAACACCGCCCCCCAGCCGAGAAGGCTGGCGTCCATAGTCACCACCTGCCAGTGAACGGAAAGCAAGGACCAGCCCTGAAAGATGAGGTGGGATGACAGCCACCAATTGAGAGACCAGTATAGAAAAAACAACATGAGCACAACTGAAGAGAGGTGCTAAGGTTTAGGTTCCCAAACCATGCAAATAGTAAATAAAAACCTAGCACTCAACTTAAGTATATTTGCCGGAGAAAAATTTATTGTAGTATATACGAAAACGTTTTGATCTGGTACGACCTTCATCAGTTACTACAGAAATGAAGATAGTGTAAAGTGCAAACATAAAGAAAGTATATACAAGATGTGGTCAAAGGTCATATATGGTGCCTTTATTAATGCAGAGTCTAATGGTCAGGTATCTCACATAATTCTAAACTGGATGAAACCCAAATGATGGTGGGAGATAGAGATGCAGAGGGGTACTAAACAATACCGTGTCAATAATATGCAGTGGATAGATATACCTCTGTTGTTCTGTATGAATTTAGCCTCGGAGACCAAAGTAGAGTAAAGTGATATAGATTGCCATAGGTTACATATAGAACAATAAGAATTAGTGCACTTACTAGAAAGGTCCGTTACAGAAACAATGAGTAATGGTTCCTATGAAAAGTAAAAGTGGAACTCTGTGTTGTCCTGTAATAAGTGGTAAGTGTGCTGTGAGAGCCACATGACATATTACCTTGAAGTGCCGCAGGCGGACCCTTTTGTTCATTAACTTGAGATCCAGGATGGGTCGAACCGCGCCGTCTTTTTTCAGCACAACTAATAGGTTTGAATAAAAACCTGTGAAACGCTCCCGGTCTGGGACGGAGACGATTACCCCCAATCTGAGAAGGGAAGCGATGGATGCAAAGAAACCCGGAACCAGAGAAGGATTTCTTGGGGGTCGGGATTCTAAGAATCTGTCTCGGGGCCACGAAGCGAACTCTATATTGTATCCTGGGGATACAACCTCCCTGACCCAATCGTCCTCCTCCGAGGCAAGCCAAATGTCTCTGAAAAAAACGACCACCGCCCAGCTTGGGAGATACGCTGGGGTCTCGGTATGAGTCATGCCGAGGAAGATCTGCCAGGTCTAGGCCTGGTGGATCTGCCTTGAGCATTGTGGGAATGCCAGGAAGGGGTGGCTTTAAAGGAAACCGTCTTCCCATCCCGGGAAGCCTGCGGCCTCTGCTGGTATGAAAAATCCTCTGTTGCCAAGAAGGTGCGAAAGGACCAAAACTGCCGCTTCAGCGGAGGTCGGTGAGGTTTAGACTGTGGAAGAAGAGAACTTGTGCCCCCAGTGGCGTCTTTATTAATTTGGGCCAACATGGAACCAAACAGACGTGATCCCTGGAAAGGTAGGTCGGTAACAGACTTTTTTGATGACAAGTCCACGTGCCAGGCCTTAAGTCAAATTGTCTGTCAGATAGCCACAATATTGCTGGACGCCTGAGCTGCGCAAGACGCGGCATCCAGGGAGGCAGATTGGTACTTCCCCGCATGAGAAATTTGGTTGGCGAGATCGGCCAGCTCCTCCGGTCGAGCTCCAGCTAGAATGCCCTGACGGAGTTGTTTGGCCCATTTAGCTATGGACTTTGATACCCAGGTGGAGGCATAAGCCGGGCATAATGTAGACGTGGCCACTTCAAAGGCTTCTATAATCCTATTTGTTGAGGGATGCTCCATTAATAAGCGGGAGGACCGTGCTGGTGGACAGTGTGGGAATTGGCGGGTCCACAGACGGAGAATCTGTCCAGTTGGCGGTGAGCTTAGGAGAAAAGGGATTTAGGACACCGAGGCGCTTTCCTCAAAAGCGTCTGGTCTGGTTCTCCCTTTCCCTGGTAAGTTCCTCTGATAGATCATCCGAAAATGCCTCTCCTGACTCGGGAGAGGAGGATCGTGAGGATGCAGACCGCTGGGAAGGACCGGGACGTGAGATGGAGTGGGAAGAGGACCTAGAACGGCGCTCCTGTTTGGGGCTCTTGTGGCTTTTGTTAGAGGTCCCAGCCGCTGATTTGTGACGCCGTAGTAACTGCGGGAGCAGGAAGGGGCAAGCTGTCAAGCACGGACACTAGGGTCTGCAACACCTTGGTGAGATCCGCCATGGACTGTGACAGAGAGGAAGCACACACTGGAATAGGGGCTTCACTCTCACCTAGAACAGAAGGGCACTCCTGGGCGGGGGGCACAGTGGGGTTGCTGCAGTCCTGACAGAGGGGAGAGGACTGACCTGAAGGGAGCTTGCATTTGCACGAAGAGCACACAAAGTGCCTGACAAGAGTAGAGGAAGCCCAAAGTGCCTGACAAGAGTAGAGGAAGAAGAGGTGGCAAGACAAGAATGCTCGCCTTTAGGATTAGGCATGATGAGCAGACCCACTAACTGTGCCAGAAGGTTAGGGGACAGGAGAAATGCCGAGCAGAGTGTCAGTCTGCAGAGCAGAGCTACTCACGATAAGTGCGGTGTCCTGTAGTCTGATCCCAGGCTGTAGAAGGATGCTGCGATGCTGAATAGAGGGGAAACAGGACCTGCCGACAGAAAACGCCGTCCGGTCCAAAATGGCGACAGTAAGGAGTATGCAGGAAACCAGAGTGTCAATGAGCACGCTATAAAAAGATCCTGCGCTCAGAAGCTGGAAAAAGGGGTGGGGCTAACCACCGGGTTGGGGGGAGCAAGATGGAGATCCCTGCAGGCAAGTGAGGCCGGGAGTAGTGGGCGGAGCTAACCGCCGAGTGCAGGAAGAGGGAGCGACTGGCGTCAAAAAGCCCACTCGAAGGGCTGAGGGGTTGGGGGCGGAACCTACTGCTGCAACTAGGCCCAAGAGAAGCCAGGACCTAAATTGCAGCTGGTGGCCACCGGAGTGTGAGGAAGCGGCACTGAAACGGTGCAAAAGGTATCCAGGTGTCCCCGAAATGCAACAAAATTAAAGGGGAAAGACCCCTCATGCCCCCTACGAAAAAAAGGTGCCCCTAGAGCTACTAGAGCTACAGAATTAAGGGGAAAAGACCCCTAATGCCCTCTATGAAAATAAGGAGCTCCCAATGCACTTGTAATTTAAAGGGGAACCCGCTATATAAATAAAGGAGAAAATTCCCCCCCCCCCCCCCCCTTTTTTTTTTTTTTCTATCTTCTTCTCTGATCTTCTTATCATCTTATCTTCTATCCTCTGGTCTCCCGCCGGCACCTGGAGGGAAATAGGTAAAGTACCTCCTCCAGGAAAGCTGAACGTCTGAAAATTCTGCGTTTGTCCTCGTCTCCTCAGACCGACAGGCTCTGGTGGGTGAGTGGGTGGGAGACTGAGGCAGGCCCGTTGATCCGATCACCTAAACGCACTTCTGTTAGGGGCTGGGGTCCTGCCGACTAGACGTATGTGGATACGTGGTGGCAGTACACGCCGTACTCAGTCTCTGCGTGGGAGTACAGTAGTGACTATTCACACTGTATCCCTCCGGGAACCTGAAAAGGAACGATGCACACTGAGGTAGAATGGGTCTAATGAAAGACCCTTGTCCACCACCTACTTACACTAAGCTAAAATTGATTAACTTAGTGCCAGTCGGTGGGGTGTACACTGCAGGGGAGCTAACTTTTTTGAGCATAGTGTCAGCCTCCAAGTGGCAGCAGCAGCAGCATACACCCATGGTCTGTGTCCCCCAATGAAGCGATAAAGAAAATACTTTTTATTCAAGAGACAAGAGTGCTTGTGATTGGTTGTTTTCTTCCAATTTTAATTTTTATCACGGCTGCATCTTGTTGTAAAGCAACAAATAACACTATACTCGTCTTCCTCTGGTCCACCGGTAAGTTTTCTCCTGGGGAAGTCTGTGGGAAGCTTGGTTGGGGTCTACTGTTGTTTTCCCTTTTTTTTTTTTCCGTTCTTATTTCTTTTTGTAATGTGCCATATGTGTCCCCCACATTTTTTTTTTTCTAAAGTCCAGGCAGACGACCCTGTTAATGGTGCCCTTAGTGTTGGTGCTGTTTTCTTGTCTATTACAAGAATGCCATATCCACCTCATCGGCAAATTGCCGATTTCTTTGGTTCTGCTAGCACCTTTTCTATAGGGACATTTTTACTAGTTAGGGCTCCCTTGACCCCTCTACTCAATGTCACCACTTTCCTCTTTTAGGACACTGGAGGTGTGTAGTTTGTTCCTACTCAAGTCTTTGACTTCTCCCAGAACTTTGCTACAATACCTCTTATTTTCTACACAGTGCTGCTGCCCACAATCCATTTACTGCACTTCGAAGGGTATTATCGTAAAGATAAGGCCTACCAATGCAGATTTTCCAGTTTGAGAAAGGGCCGAGATTTGGGGCTTATTGCTGCCCATATGGACCCTATTTTACAGCATTCCAAAAAAATAAACCCCTTGCGGAACCCCATAGTCGCTCCTCCGCATCCTCGGACAGCCCTTAGGATAGAGCCGCTGTGGCATTTGACTGGCTTCCTCCTGACAAGTCTGAATTCTGTGGTAACATTTCTGACCCAGGCTATGTTCACATGTTGCATATTTGCTGCATTTTCTATGCAAATATACAGCATCAGCTATGAGATTTCAGAAATCTCATGTACACACATCGTTTTTTTTTTTCCTGACTAATTTGGAAAACTGCTGCATGTCACTTCTTTCAGCGTTTTTGCAGCTTTTTCACCCATAGACAGTGCAAGAACGCAAGTATCAGGTTTTGCTGTGTATTTGGTACAAAGACCTTAAGGAAGTTACATCATAGTTTTTTGTGGGTCACCAAACTTAAACAACATGCACAAGAGAAAACAGAAATGCAGCAAAACCTGGGTTAATAAACTTCTTCAATATGGTTTTGAACACTTTGAGGAGTGCAGTTTTTAAAATGGTGTCTGTCACATAGGCCTCTGTCACTTGTGGTCTCTAAAAAAAACATATATATATATATACCGTATTTTCCGGCGTATAAGACGACTTTTTCACCCCTAAAAATTGTCCCAAAAGTCAGGGGTCGTCTTATACGCCAGGTACGGCATGTGCAGGGAGCGATCCTGGATGTTCCCAGGGTCTGAAGGAGAGGAAACTCTCCTTCAGGCCCCTGGGATCCATATTCATGTAAAAAATAAAGAATAAAAATAAAAAATATGTATATACTCACCCCTCCGAGAAGCCTGGCCGTCACCGCTGCAAGCGTCTGCCTCCGTTCCTAAGAATTGCAGAGCGTGAAGGACCTTTGATGACGTCACGGTCAGGTGACCGGTCACATGAGCGGTCACGGACCAATCACAGGACTGCGACGTCATCGAGGGTCCTTCATGCTCTGCAATTCTTAGGAACGGAGGCAGACGCTTGCAGCAGTGATAGCCAGGCTTCTCGGAGGGGTGAGTATATACATATTTTTTATTTTTATTCTTTATTTTTAACATGAATATGGATCCCAGGGCCTGAAGGAGAGTCTCCTCTCCTTCAGACCCTGGGAACCACACGCTGTATAAGATGACTGGGCGTATAAGATGACCCCCGTCTTATACAGCGGACATATCCCAAATTCCATATTTTATATGGAAAAGTTGGGGGTCGTCTTATACGCCCAGTCGTCTTATACACCAGAAAATACGTTATATATATATATATATATATATATATATATATATATATATATATATATATATATATATATATATATATATATATATATATATATATAATTTCCAAAGAAGCAGGCAGCACTCCATTTTCTTAAAGATAATATGCAGGATTTATTTAAACCCACGTGTCTCTGCGACTTTTCGGCTCTGAATGAGCCTTTCTCAAGGCTTGAGAAAGGCTCATTCAGAGCCAAAACGTCGCAGAGACACGTGGGTTTAAATAAATCCTGCATATTATCTTTAAGAAAATGGAGTGTTGCCTGCTTTTTTGGAAATGTATGGATTTGGATATATATCCAAAAGTAGGTGGACAGTATGTGTAATGGGGTTATGAGATTTATCAAACATGGTTTAAAGTGAAACTGACTCAGTTGCCCTTAGCAACCAGATTCCACTTTTTATTCTTCACAGACTATTTGGAAAGTGAAAGGTGGAATCTGATTGGTTGCTAAGGGCAACTGAGTCAGTTTCACAGATCCAGTTTTCACAGATGAATCTCTCCCAAATCTGTTTTCTTTTCAGATAATTCCGATAACCCATGATGGCAAATAATTTAAATACAGATCAAAGAAAATGGATTTTAAGAGTATTGGAAATCTCAAAATGCTGAACCAGTTAGAGCAAATTGGGTTGAAACATTTGGTACTCAAGCCCTAAAGAGACAAACCATTTACCACATTCGTGACAAATTCGATGCCACTGGCTCAATCCTTAATGCGCCAAAAACTGGTCAACCCAAAACAGCCTGTACAGAAAATAATAAACAACTTGTTGCTGAAACATTTGTTCAGAGTCCAAAAAAGTGCACCAGAAGAGTCTCTTTAGAATTGGGAATTTCACGAGCTTCCATCGTGCGAATCTTGAAATCTATTGGAAGGAAAGCTTATCGTCCACGTGTAATTCATGGTTTATTGGAGGATGATCCAGACAGGCAGCTGCAAATTAGTGAGATAATCCAGTAATTTTAGATGACATTATGTGGAGTGATGAAGCTTCTTTCAAATTATCTGGCCATATTAACAGACATAATTGTATTTACTGGTATAATGAGAACATGCATTTAACATTAGAGCAACAACTAAATGAGCCTGGTGTCAGTGTTTGGGGTGGTATTTCAAGCTTTGGTGTTTTTGGATCCTTTTTTTTATGGAACAGTCACAGGAGATAAGTATCTCGAAATTCTAATGAATCAAGTTGTTCCCCAGTTACAGCAACAGCCTAATTCAAATGACCTTTATTTCCAACAAGATGGGGCCCCTCCACATTATTCAAGAGTAGTCCACGAGTATCTTGATGAAACATTTCCTAATAAATGGATTGGCCGGCACATTCACCAGACTTAACCCCAATGGATTTTTTCTTTTGGGGAGTACTCAAGGACAAAGTTTATAGTCGAAATCCAAAAAGTGTCAGTGATTTGAAAAATTACATAAGAGATGCATTTCAAGAAGAGACTTGTGCAAAAATGTTTGTTGAAGTGTAAGAGGGAGACTTCAAAGCTTTGCAAATTGTGATGGAAAACGGTTTGAGCACCTGCGTTGATAACATTTAAGGGCTTTTGTATTATTGTTCAGAATAAAATTTAATTGTCAATGTTATGCTTGTGTTAGTAAATATAATTTTATATATAAATCAAAATAAATGTTATATTCTGTCCACCTACTTTTGGTCCACTGTGTGAGTGTATGTGTGTATATATATGTATATATATGTATATATATATATATATATATATATATATATATATATATATATATATTACACACACACACATACAGGGGTTGGACAAAATAATGGTAACACCTAACGTTTTGGCATCATAATCTACGAACATGTGATAAACATGCAAACCGTCACATATGGTAATGTTTTGTAGTTGATTATTTGTGTTATGTGATATGTGTATGTAAATTAACTGTTTGTTTTGCATAATTGTAAGAACATTGATGAGAACCTGATACCAATGGCAGACCTCTCGGATTTTCAAAGAGGCCAAATTGTTGGTGCTTGTATGGCAGGCGCTAGTGTAACAAAGTGCCCGAATGCTTGCGTGTCAAGAGGTACTGTCTCCAAAGTAGTGACTGCGTTTGATAGAGAAGGAAAAACGTCGGCAGCAAAGCACAGGTCCGGCCGAAAGTCAAAGTTGACTGAGAGACCTTCGGACTCTAAAGCGAATTGTGAGAGAGGATCGCAAGACCATGGCTCCGAAAATCACTGTTGAGCTCAATGAACACCTACAGAACCCAGTTTCCAGGAAAACTGTTCGTCGGGAGCTGCACAAATCTGGATTCCACGGAAGAGCTGCAATTATAAAACCGCTGCGCTCAATGACAAATGTTTCCAAGCGTTTAGAGTGGTGTAGAAACCTCCAGAATTGGTCCCTCGACCAGTGGAAACATGTGATATTCTCAGACGAATCATCATTTACCCCATTTCTGATCTCCGGCTGACTGTACGTTTGGAGACAGCCGAAAGAAGCATTCCATCCAGACTGCCTTCTCCCAACCGTAAAACATGTCGGAGGTTCTGTGATGATCTGGGGTGCTATTTCGTGGAGATCCACCGAGCCAATGATATCCCTTCATGGAAGAATTAACACCCGAGATTATTTAGGCATTTTGGGCGACCAAGTGCATCCAATGGTTCAAGCACTGTTCCCGGAGGGGAACGCCATCTTTCAGGATGATAATGCACCAATTCATACAGCCAGAATCGTTAAAGCATGGCACAAGGAACATTCTAATGAAGGTTAGCATCTGATCTGGCCCCGACAATCCCCAGACCTCAACATTATTGAGCATTTATGGTCAATTTTAGAGATTCAAGTTAGACGTTGATTTCCGCCGTCATCGTCGCTCAAAGAACTGGAGGGTGTTTTAACTGCAGAATGGGCTAAAATTCCTTTGGAAGCAATTCATACCTTGTATGAATTTATACCTCGGAGAATTGAGGCTGTAATCGCTGCAAAAGGTGGACCTACACCTTATTAAACTAACTTTTGTTGATGTTTCCAGTTGTTTCCATTATTTTGTCCAACCCGTGTGTGTGTGTGTGTGTGTGTGTGTGTGTATATATATATATATATATATATATATATATATATATATATATATAATATATATATATATATAATTTTATTTTTTTTGCAAATAATAAAGAAAAAATGCTGACACATGTAACCCTTCTAACTTCCTAACAGAAGAAAATTGTTTTAAAAAATGCAGATTTAAAGTAGTCATGTGGCAGATGTTAGTTTTTTACTATTTTCTATTGTATAACTGTAAGGGAATAAAAATTCTGAGAAACTTTCAACATTTTTGGTTTCTCCATAAATGCAAATTATACCGACCTAAATTTACCACTAGCATGAAGAACATTGTGTCGCAAAAAAAAAAAAAAGACATTCTCAGAATCACTGGGAACCATTGAAGCGTTCCAGAGTTACCACATATCAGAATTGAATAATTTGGCCTGGTCAATAAGGTGAAAACAGGAACGGGTGGGGGTGAAGGAGTTAAAATCTAATCTGGCAGTAGATGTTTAGGCAAATATTTGAGGCTATTGTCTTAAGATTCCAAATGAACTAAAGGTACCGTCACACTCAGCAACTTTGCAAAGAGAACGACAACAATCCGTGACGTTGCAGCGTCCTGGATAGCGATCTCGTTGTGTTTGACACGCAGCAGCGATCTGGATCCCGCTGTGCCATCGCTGGTCGGAGCTAGAAGTCCAGAACTTTATTTCGTCACCAGGTCGGGGTGTATCGTCATGTTTGACATCAACAGCAACGACGCTAACAATGGATGTAATGGAGCTAACAACCAACGAGAACGAGAAGTGAGTCGCCGTTACATCACTGGATCGCTCCTGCATCGTTCTGGAGTTGCTGTGTTTGACGTCTCTAGAGCGACCTAAACAGCGACGCTCCAGCGATCTAGTTTAGGTCGGCTCGTTGTCTATATCGCTGCAGCGTCGCTGAGTGTGACGGTACCTTAAGACTCTTCTATTGATTTGCTGGCTGCTGCTGTCAGACTGTGTTTATTAAACCCTTCTCTACTTTGTATCTTGTACTTTGAGGTAACAAAAAGAAAATTATACACTGAAAAAAATATTTACTACTTTGTAGATACTGCAAAAAGAAGGCTCCGGAGGCTGTCCAAGCGCTCTTACCTGAGGAGACCTCTGCATGTGTGAGTTGGATTAGTGTTGTCGATTTTTTTTTTTTTTTTTTTTTTCCAACATGGTGGGTTCCCCTCTTTTGTTAAAGCAACGTTGTTTTAGTGAATGACATGGATCACGTATTTGCACTTGCCATTTAGAAAGGTAGTTTAGCATTTTAGCATTTGCAGTTAACGTTTTAGAAATTAACCTATGTACCTTTGGTCATAGTGTGGAACGAGGGGAGCACAGATGCACTTGTTTTCAAGTGTTTTGTAAGCGCTTGTGATGAGTGGGTGTTCCCAGTGAAGAATACGCACATCTTTCATTATAACACCCACGGTGTCATCAGAAGATAACCCTATTGTTAAAATCAGGTTTTTGTGTTTATTGTATATTTTTTGGCAATGTTTTTTTGTCCATATTACAAACTGTAGTAAAAACTAAAAATCTTGCACGTTTTGCACTGATGCTTTTCTAAACCTCTACTTCTATTTACCTTCTGTTGCAGAAAATTCACATGTACATTAGAAGCAATAAACTGACTCAGACTCTGTCTTTTGTATTGAAGCACCTAATGAAAAGTTATTGTAAGGGAGTGGGATTAATCATTGACATCGCCTATTGTGAATGGTGGATCCTGTGTTATCGGCTGTGTATAGATGAGTTACCTGGCATTGTAGACCTGGCTGTCATGATGATGACTCTTCTATAAAAAAAAAAAAAAAAAAAAAAAAAGGGATAATTCTTCCTGAAAGTACAGGGAGTGGGGAACTAAATTAACCCTAGCGGCCATTGTGAAAATTGCTAGCATCTTATCAGTATATGCAAAGGTCATGGTAAATGTAAGGTCAGCTTTGACCACCTATAGTGAATGGTGGATTCTGTATTATTAGCTTAGTTAAACTATTACCCGTCATTGCAGTCCTGCCTCTGATGATAGTCTTCTGACAATGCTTCCTAAAGGAAAAGGAAGTAGGAGCTGAAAATTGCCCTAGTGGCCAGTGTGAATATTGCAAGATTTCTAGTTTAGCGATAGAGAGCTATATATAATATATGGTATATATGATTGTTAAAAAAAAAAAAAATTAACTCAAAAACCTAATAATTTAACCCCTTAGTGACTGGGCCAAATTTTTCAAATCTGACCAGTGTCACTTTTAGTAATAACTCTAGAACGCTTCAACAGATTTTATTTATTTTTATACTGTTTTTTCGTGACATATTGTACTTTGGTTAATAAAATAAATTTACAAATAGCATAATCAAGTGATTTTTAAGAAATACAAAGTAGCATGCTAGGGAGGAAAAACATGGATTTTTGTGTACTCACCTTGAAATCCTTTTCTCCGAGCCATTCATTGGGGGGACACAGGACCATGCGTGTATGCTGCTGCCACTAGGAGGCTGACACTAAGTGAATGCAAAAAAGATTAGCTCCTCCTCTGCAGTATACGCCCACACACTTGTTCCAGCCGAACAAGTTCAGTGACAAAGCACTAGGAGATCATAACCATCAAACAAAGGTACAACATGTCAAACCAAGGCACATACTCAAGCCGTCATGCAAACAGGGTGGGTGCTGTGTCCCCCAATGAATAGCTTGGAGAAAAGGATTTTAGGGTGAGTACACAAAAATCCTGATTTCTCCTTCGCCTCATTGGGGGACACAGGACCATGGGACGTCCCAAAGCAGTACCTGGGTGGGGAGAAAGCATAACCAGAATGAAGCCCAAGCGCCAGCTGCCTAGAGGTGCGCTGCTGCTGGCTGTGAGATCCTTCTTCCTAGGCCTGCGACTGCGGAAGCCTGAATGTGGAGAAGGTGTGCAGACTGGACCAGGTCGTAGCCCTGCAAACCTGTTTTGTTGATGCCTGGTTACGAATGGCCCAGTATGCGCCCACCGACCCAATGGAGTGTGCTTTTATCCCGGCTGGGATAGGCTTGTCTCTGACACGATAGGACTTCTGCATAGCCGAGCATATCCACCTGACTATTGTGGACTTTGAAACGGCCAAGCCCTTCCTGAGACCCTCAGAAAGAACAAATAAATCGTCCGTCATTCAGAAGGATACCGTTCAGGAGATGTACCTCGTAAGAGCCTTCCCTATACCGAGTGTGAAGAGCCCTTTGAAAACGATGCACCATTGCTGAACAAAATGAGGGTAGGACAATGTTCTCGCTTAGGTGGAAGAGAGAAAATACCTTGGGCAAGCAGAACGGAGAGCCAACTTGTCCTCGTGAAGGATTAGCAAAGGAACTCACAAGGAAAAAAGGAGGCTAGCACTGAAACCCGCCTGATGGACGTCAACGCAACCGAGAAGGCGACCTTCAATGAAGGGCGAGCCCGAGAACGTCCTGCAGCGGCTTTGACTGAGCCTCCTGTAGGACCCTCAGGACTAAGCTAAGGTTCCAATGACCTATAGGGGAGAACCCTGTGGGAGACCCCTTGAATGAAAGTCTTTAACTGTGGTTTAGAAGCAGGCACTGGAACAACTGAAAAGGCAGACTTTAGAGAGACGTAAGTCCTAGACCTGAGCCCAGTCCAGTCTGAAGAAACTCCAAAATAGTCAGGATAAAGAGCCGAGAGGGTAGCGGGCTCGTTCTCTGCACCCTGCGAAAAAAAGCTTTCTAAGTGTGATGATAGATGTGCTGATACAGGTTTCCGAGTGCTAATCAAAGTTGAAACCGCTTCTTGGGAGGACCCAGCTTGGGTTAGGATTTAGCGGTCAGACTGTTAAATACAGGGCTTCTGAGTTCCGGTGGCAAATCGGCCCTGGGCAAGAAGATCTGGTTGGTCCAGTAGTTGCCAGAGAACGTTGGCGACAAGCAAGTCAGCCTAGCACGCCCAGCGAGCCCAATCCAGATCGAATAAGATAATTGGCTCTCCTTCCATCTTGATCTTCTTGATCACCCTCAGAAGTAATGGAATTGGAGGGAACACATAAGGCAGACTAACGTGACACCATGGAGGAATTAGATGGCCTCTGGATCCCGGTACCGAGCTATTACCTCGTGCACCCTGGCGTTTAGCTCTGATGCCATGAGGACCATGAGGAAGACCTCTGGATGAAGAGACCACTTCCTCAAGGCGAGACCCTGACAGCTGAGGAAAACTACCATCCAGTTTTTTACGCCCAGGATGGAAACGCCGAGATGACCGACAGGTTCGTCTCGACCCAGATGATAATGTGCTCCACCTCGCGCCTTGCTGCCCTGCTGCCTGTGCTCCCCTGATGGTGGATGTACGCCACAACTGTGGGACGACCCATTAGACAGGTGATGGAACTGCCGCCGGGACAACCGTATGACCTGTCTTTCCTGGATGTCGAAAGCAGGAAGCAACTCCCGAGGCGACCAGCGCCTCTAGGCGGTGTGAACAAAGTTTACTTTTACTGAGCTTGAACCCAAGGTTGCTACTCCATAAGCCAGGAGCTTAACCACTCAGCCATTGGCTGGAATGGCTGATCGGAAGACCGTCTCCCAGCCGAGGAGACTGGTGTTGGTGGAGGCCCCCAGTCCTTGCCAGGAGAATGAATTCCTCCGAGTGAGCGTCCCCCACCTTAGCTCCCACTTGATCTGTGGAGACAGGCTGTACAGACGACCGAAAGAGGAGGGATTATTGTCCCAGGCCGACAGAAGCGGGATCTGCAGAGAAGAGGAAATGTAGCAGGACCAAGGGAACAGTTTCCATCGCTTGCACCATCCCGCCGAGGACCCACCTGTAACGGGGTCTACTGTGCTGTAGTACCTCTTTAGGTAGCACCCCATGTTTCAGGAGGTCCACTCTGCCTTGGCTGGATTCTGAATGAAGGACGCTGGCTGGAATTCCTTGATTACATGGGTGCATATAAAATCTCACTGCTTCTCCATGTATTTCAGTCTAACAACACTTTATTCACAGCACACAATATATAACACAGATACAGAGGGCAGGCCAATAGAAAAACAGCAGGACAGACATACATTACAATAGCCGCAGGTGGCCGGAGCCTGCCGATATTTACTGTGGGAATTACAAAGGTGGGGGAGGTCAGAAGGAGAATATCTTGTCCAGAGGCGCAGCCTGTGGACTGATGCATTTCACATGGAACCTATTATACATACATATACTGCATAACATATTCTTGGTGCTGGGGGGTTCTGTAACACCACCCCTGAGCGAAAAAGGAAATAGTTAACAAAGTGCACTGTTAAAGGGCTATGACCTTTCCCCGAGGGTGAAGTACCCACCCTCGTGAGGTGTCCATGTTCATCCCTAAAAGGGATATCTGTTGGCATGGGACTGAGGAAGACTTGTTGAAGTTTATCAGCCAACCCAGAAGAGAAAGTGTATCCAAGGTTCTAGACGCACTCTGCGCAGTCCGGAAAGGAAAGCCCTTTGATCAAAAAGTCATCCAGATATGGAAGGACGACCACGCCCTGAAAGTGCAGAATGGACATGACTGCCACCATGACCTTGTGAACACACTGGGAGCAGGAGCGGAAGGGCCTTAACTTTGGAGACGTTCCTCACTAAGGGTGAAACGCAGAAACCTTTGGAGTGGATACAGGTCCAGGAAAGGCCTACTGTTTTTGTGCCGGAGGTAGGAAAGAAAACTCTAACCTGTATCTGGAAGACACCAGGTCATTGACCCATTCTTCATGAAAAACGGAGAGTCAAATATGGCCAAATAGAAGTAGGCATCCGCCTACCCTGCTGGAGTTGGCTGGAGTTGACTGGCTAAGACATATACTCAGTTGGCCAAAAGACTGTGGGGCTTGAGTCAAGATTGGTTTAATATAAACGAGACCTGGGTATTCCTGTCCCCACGAAGGGAGTGCCCCAAGCCAAAAGAACTGCCTAGTCTTTTGCTGGGGAAAGAATTTATCTTTTCCTTCTGTCGTGTCAGAGATAAGGTGATCCAGCTCTCTCCAAATAAACACCGGCTCTGGCAGGGCAGAGACATCAAGGCCCTCTGGACACAGAGTCCGCTCGCTCTTCCCTGAACAACAGTACCTGTCTGGTGGTGATGGCATTTGCAGCTGCAAGCACAATTAGCAGAATCTAGGGATTCGTGCAACAAATATTCCCCGTCCAAGGAGATCTGATTGGCTAGTTCAGCTGCTTCCGAACCTTTCCTTCCTCAACACAGGGGAAAGGAAGAGAATCTCTCCTCCATAGTCTGCTAACCTGCGAAGCGATTGTCTAGTTGCTCATGTTCTAACGAACCATATACTGGAACTCGGTGGTCATCTTAAAGAGCACCACGCCATCATTAGAGACCGAACCATCCGAGACAGAACTAGGTTCCTCGTCAACCTTTAACCCCTTCATGACCCAGCCTATTTTGACCTGAATGACCTGGCCGTTTTTTGCAATTCTGACCAGTGTCCCTTTATGAGGTAATAACTCAGGGACGCTTCAACAGATCCTAGCGGTTCTGATATTGTTTTTTCGTGACATATTGGGCTTCATGTTAGTGGTAAATTTAGGTTGATAATTTTTGCGTTTATTTGTGGAAAAAAATGGAAATTTGGTGAAAATTTCGCAATTTTCAAATTTTGAATTTTTATTCTGTTAAACGAGAGAGTTATGTGACACAAAATAGTTAATAAATAACATTACCCACATGTCTGCTTCACATCAGCACAATTTTGGAAACAAAATTTTTTTTGCTAGGAAGTTATAAGGGTTAAAATTTGACCAGCGATTTCTTATTTTTACAACGAAATTAAAAAAACCATTTTTTTAGGGACCACCTCACATTTGAAGTCAGTTTGAGGGGTCTATATGGCTGAAAATACCCAAAAGTGACACCATTCTAAAAACTGCACCCCTCAAGGTGCTCAAAGCCACATTCAAAAAGTTTATTAACCCTTCAGGTGCTTCACAGCAGCAGAAAGCAACATGGAACGAAAAAATGAACATTTAACTTTTTAGTCACAAAAATGTTCTTTTGGCAACAATTTTTTTATTTTCCCAAGGGTAAAAAGAGAAACTGGACCCCAAAAGTTATTGTATAATTTGTCCTGAGTACGCTGATACCCCATATGTGGGGGGGAACCACTGTTTGGGCGCACGACAGGGCTCGGATGGGAAGGAGCACCATTTGACTTTTTCAATGAAAAATTGGCTCCAATCTTTAGCAGGCACCATGTCGCGTTTGGAGAGCCCCTGTGTACCTACAGATTGGAGCTCCCCCACAAGTGACCCCATTTTGGAAACTAGGCCCCCCCCCCCCCCAAGGAACTTATCTAGATGCATAGTGAGCACTTTGAACCCCCCAGGTGCTTCACAAATTGATCCGTAAAAAAGAAAAAGTACTTTTTTTTCACACAAAATTTCTTTTAGCCTCAATTTGTTCATTTCCACATGGGTAACAGGATAAAATGGATCCTAAAATTTATTGGGCAATTTCTCCTGAGTACACTGATACCTCACATGTAGAGGTAAACCACTGTTTGGTCACACGGCAGGGCTCGGAAGGGAAGGAGCGCCATTTGACTTTTTGAATGAAAAATTAGCTCCAATCGTTAGCGGACACCATGTCACGTTTGGAGAGCCCCTGTGTGCCTAAACATTGGAGCTCCCCCACATATGACCCCATTTTGGAAACTAGACCTCCCATGGAACTAATCTAGATGTGCGGTGACCACTTTAAACCCCCAAGTGCTTCACAGAAGTTTATAACGCAGAGCCGTGAAAATAAAAAATCCTTTTTCTTTCCTCAAAAATTATTTTTTAGCCCGCAATTTTTTATTTTCACAAGAGTAACAGGAGAAATTGGACCCCAAAAGTTGTTGTCCAGTTTGTCCTGAGTACGCTGATACCCCATATGTGGGGAGAACCACTGTTTGGTCACACGTCGGGGCTCGGAAGTGAAGTAGTGACGTTCTGAAATGCAGTCTTTGATGGAATAGTCTGCAGGCGTCACGTTGCTTTTGCAGAGCCTCTGATGTGCCTAAACAGTAGAAACCCAGAGAAAAGAAAAAAAAAAAAGGAAGCCACAACAATTATGCACACCACGGACATATGAAACGCAGTAGACCATATACAAAAACAGAAAATTTATTGGAAAACCACACAAAAATTTAAAACATAATTAAAAACAATGCAAATACAAAACATGGTCCCCGCATAAATATAGACATGTAATGTAACAATATACAATCATAAGCCTACAACGACATGAAGAGAAACCTATCCCCGGGCTCATGGGACAAAAATATGAACACACCATGACCTAAAAAACTTGTTTAGCTGTACTGATAGACCCAACTAATGGGAACGTACATAGATCCCCAGCGAAGAAAATACCTGGTTATAATGGTGTAAACCATAAGAGACCACTAGTCCCCAGCACAAGGGAAAAAAGGGTACTCCAACAAATACATGCCAGGCAGCGCTGAAGGTGAGTACACTAACGGGTTAAGTAACCCATAATTGAGCCAAGGCAAACAATATTACCTAAGAGGGTAACAGGGGAAGACAATCCTCATGCGTAGGTAAGCAGGAACCAAGAAGTACGCGACCCCACGCGTATCGCCCTCCAAATGGGGCTTCGTCAGGGGAAGATGTGGCTTCCCAACCCAAATCTGTTTAAATAGCAGCAGACATCATAATCACAAACCTGAGAGAGATATCAGGTGGGCAGGAGCGTGGATCGGACGGACGAGTGCCGCTGTCTCTATTGCGCATGCGGGGCATAAACCAGCCCCCATATGACGTGCATCCCAGCCAGGGCAGAGGCAAAGCCCAAGGGAATAGATGCGCAAGCGCAACAGTAGGAAGCACCAGTAGGCAAAACCGTATGCAGTAATGAAACCTGGCACTGAGTGCGCATGCGGGGATAAACAACGGCGAGGATATCGCCTGAGACAATGTGTGTATAGGCCCGGCACGGTCCAAAGCGCCAGTGAAGGAAATATCAAAAAAAGGGAGAGACACAACACTGTGTGCACATAAGGAACCGGACTCCAAGGCAAATATTCCGCCCCCCAATCAAGGGAGCAGAGAGGGACCCAAGATGTGGGCACGCAGGCACAGCCACAAAAGAGGCACAATAGGGGATAGCACAAAAAAATATAATAAAAAGAAAGCGAAAAGAAAAATGAATAAAGGAATATGCATAAAATACGCTGTGCACGCGTGTATATAGATATAGGCAGCCCATAAATAGGGCCCCAGGCCAAAAAATAGAAATCAATAGTGTAAGGGTGATCCCCCCATTAAATGGGGATGTCTGCAGCGGGCTGAATCCTGTATACATGTAAAAGGAGACAAACAAAGTGTCATCCTAACCCCCTAATTGTACAGCCACATACTGCAGGATTCAAATGGTATCCAAACATTTATTTCAAAATCATGTAAGCCACATACATCCCCCGGGGGTATACATCACATACACCAAGCACAATTCATTCAAGGCATACAGCAAAAATAATAAGACCATACGCCATGCATAAACCCACATAAGTCCGTATAGAGTAGTAGATTTATTAAATAACATAGTATCAAATACATATAAATATAGCGCAACATTTAGATGTGAAATGCCAAAATTGCACATGACCCCTAGTACGGCCTGAAAATATATTTACGTATCCCCTACTTGGGTCCTAAAGATGATCCAGTGATCACATGTATGCTCCATAATGAAAGTCTCCCGAACCGGGAGCATGTGGGTCCCATATCCACGCCTGACCAAGCGAAAGTACTGTTGAAGAAAAGTATAAGCCAAGGAATGAGCCGGTCACACAATGTAGAAAGGGGTACCCAACATCCCGTCAAATTTGATACAAAGGACGGGAAGCCCCATGAGCCAGGTCCGAATCTAGTGTAAAGTTCAAGAGAGAGTACACTAATCCACCCAACCGATGACCCCTGTAAGGTACCCCTACATAGAACCACCAGAATGTCCAAATAGGGTAAGCATATCTAAATGTCCAATCCACCGCCAATATAAGACAACCTATAGAAAAAGAGAGAATAAACAGCACGTATATTCATAATCCAAGGAGTGATAACGACAAACACACAGCCAAGCGTGCCAAGAGGAAAAACAGACGGCAGCCAATGCAGGATGTTCAAGAAGAAGTTTCAATTCCAGGTTAGCACTGGTAAAGTCCATCATAATAGATACCAAGGGAATCCCAAAGAGGATCCTACATATTACCTGAAAGAGAAGAAAAGAGTTAACCCAGGAAGCCCGTGAACAACAACTCCTCGTTGAGTCCAGCCGGGGCAACCGAGCCCAAATCAAAGATCCATCGGGCCTTAGATCTAAGGAGCAGGGGCTTGATTGAACCACCCCTGTTGGAACAATGGATCCTTTCCAGCCCCACCACTTGCGTGGTAGACACACGACCCGAGTGATGGGCCAAATAATGGGCCGCCACAGGAGTAAGAGTCCTACCCTTGGCCTGGTCAGCCACGGCCAAGCTGATTGTAGAGAAGTGCTTCTGCACTCTCCGCCGCAACTCCTGTGAAGTCTGGCCCACGTATACCAGCCGGCAGGGACAGACCAGCGCATAGATAACGCATGTGGTCTTGCAGTTGACATAAGACCGTAATCTATGTCGACTGCCATCTAGGGGATTGGTGAAAAAATCCCTTGTTGCCCCCACATGGGCACAAACATTACAACCCCCACAAGCGAAAGAGCCCCTAAGTCTGACCCCCTGGTTTGTCCTAATTGACTGTCTCACATAGTGACTTCTGGTTAATAGGTCCCCAAAATTTGGGGCTCTCCTGGCAGTGAGCAGGGGACGCTCCCCCAATATTCTGGATGTATTAAGATCAGTAGCTAGGATGCCCCAGTGTTTCTGTAAGATGACACCCAGACTATCCCAACTATTATTATAGGCCGTGATGAATCTAGGCCTGTTATCACATACCTTAATTCTTGATTCCAGAAGGGAATCTTGCCTCTGAGCCTTGGCCCGCTGGTATGCCCTGGAAATACTTCTGTGAGGGTAATGCCGATTCCTAAAGCGATTTGTGAGTTCCCTTGCTTCGCTAAGAAAGTCCCCATCATCCGTGCAATTTCGCCTGACCCGCAGGAACTAGCCCGTTGGGACCCCCATCCGGGTGTGCATTGGGTGAAAGCTCCTAAAGTCAAGCAGGCTATTCGTGACCGTAGGCTTTCGGAACAATTGATCCATTCTCCAAGATGACTTGCAAGTCCAGGAACGTCACTGTGGATGATGACATGGAGTACGTAAGCAAGATGTTATGGGTATTGGTATTCAGAAGGTCAATGAACTGACAGCATTCCTCCATGGTCCCTGTCCAAACAAAAAACAGGTCATCAATATATCGTGACCAGTGACAGACTTTACTCCTAAAGGCCGGTAGGGTGAAGACCTGGGTGGCCTCCCACCAACCTAAAAACAAGTTAACCGGGACACATCTCACCCCCATAGCCACCCCGGAGACCTGCAGATAATAGACTCTATCGAATAGAAAAAAATTATGCCTAAGAATAAAGTCTAAAAGGTCCACCACCAGGGAGTCATGCAATCTATCTGAATGGCCCAATTGATCCAGAAAATATAATACCGCCGTAATCCCATTCTGATGACTAATATTCGAGTAAAGTGACTCGACATCACACGTAACTAGGAGGGACCCCGGAGGCAATGAGAGGCCTCAACAAATCTTAATAAAATCGGCTGAATCCTTCACAAAAGAGGGCTAGGTTTTAACAATAGGTTGCAAAAAGAAGTCCACATAGACACGCCTTTTCACAAAGGCTCCCTATACTGGCCACAATGGGCCTACCCGGGGGCTTAGTGAGGCATTTGTGCACTTTTGGCAACATATAAAAAGTGGCCGTAACAGGGCACTCGACCCACAAGAACTTAAATTCATGGTGGTCGATAATGCCCAGATCTTTAGCCTTGTCCAAAAGCTGTCTGTATTTGGTCGCAAAAACCCCGGTGGGATCAGAGGGCAATCTTTTATAAAACCTGACATCACCCAATTGGCGTAATGCTTCCTCCAAGTAGAGGGTATGGGGCCACAAGACCACATTGTCCGCCTCCTTAATGAGAAACGTCTGGTTTTGACGTAGACCAAAAAGGGCCCGTTTCTCCTCCTGGCTTAAGTTGTTGGGAACCAGAACACGTGGTGAGAGAGCCATAATATCTTTCTTGACAAGCTCAAAGAACACCCGAATAGCAGGTACCAAAGAGAAAGGAGGCGTTACACTGGACCGATTCCTGTGAGGGAAACGATTCCTGCCTGTGTCGGGTTCATTCTCCTGGAGCAATTGAATTAAGTCTTGCAATATCTGTTGATCGGTTCGATCAGAATCACCCAAAAGTTGAGGCCGATTGTGTAGTACTCGGAGGACAAGGTTTCTGCAAAACAGGTATAAGTCTTTAGAGTGAATTTATCAGCAGCCTGAACAGGTGAGAAAGTAAGACCCCCTGTAAAACAGAGAGCTCCGTAGCCGAAAGTTCATAATCAGTAAGATTAATAACCTGCAGAGTATTACCTGATACCGAGGTTCCTCCAGAGCCGACTTCAGAGATCATGGGTGCTAATACCTGCGATGAGTCCTGTACTGTTTCTGCGCCGGCGGCCGACGCCCTCCGAACATGGTGGTTCGCATGGATGCCAGAGCGGCGCCTGCGCCCCCTTCGGGTATGGCGTCTGGCTCGCTCTCTGCTGAAGATAAAAAAATCACTTCCAGAAGTATAGCCTGTACCCTTGGGGATCTCCTGTGTAGTATCCCTCATTTGTTGAACAGGTAGGGCTTGTCTCTGATTTCCTTGGTGCTTTCACTTGAAAGCCCTGGAAGACTCAAAATCAGTTAGGTCTCTAAAAAATTTAGACTTTTTCTTATTCATGATATCCCGATCATATTTATCCAGGTTTTCTTTCAGTCTATTTTTGAAGGGTTGTACCTCCTTAACCTCATCAAATTTTGACAATTTAGAATCCAGGTCCCTGATTTTGGCCCTTGTAACAACTCCCTATCATGCTCCAACAGCATATTGATAATGATGTTGGAGCATTTGAGCAGCCCCTGTTCCCAAGTGGTCCGGAAAGTGAGAGAGGGCTCCCATGCCGGGTAGATGGAAACCCTTAAACCCCGGGGCACGATGTTAGCTTTGATGTATTCCTCTAGGCTGTGGATGTTCAACCATAGCCTTATACCAGTCCTGTGAGCTGCTGTTAGTTCTGTAGAGAGTTTCAAAAAGTCCGAGTCTGCAGTCATGACTTCTTTAGTAGAAAAAATATCAGCAGATTTAGCCTGCCAGGCCGCCTCGTGGGCCTCCCAATCCATATTGCGTATGAGCACACTCCTTGGAAGACACACTGAAAAAAGAAACAAACAGATAACCGTAACGATGAAAAGAACCTATAGGAAAAAACTATGAGAATGGATACATGCTCCCAAGAATAGGGGAATACCTGCCCACCAGATACCTCAATCCATCCAGGTAAAGGCCCTGTATCAAATAGTTGTACAGGGACGGACCTGACTATAATACAAAAACACCATATAGTAAATCCACAATAGGACGTGTGCTGCTCGGTAGAAGCACCCTATATCAAGGTAGGGTAATAGCCAGAGTAAGAAACAAGAAACACACCAAGCGCACAACTAATAAATGGTATATAATAAGCATCAACCGGGGTGCAAAAAGTGGAAACAGTAGAAACCCCCCACAAGTGACCCCATTTTGGAAACTAGACCCCCCAAGGAACTTATCTAGATATGTGGTGAGCACTTTGAAGCCCCAAGTGTTTCACTACAGTTTATAACGCAGAGCCGTGAAAATAAAAAATCATTTTTCTTTCCTCAAAACTTGTTTTAGTAAGCAATTTTTTGTTTTCACAATGGTAAAAGGAGAAGTGGACCCCAATATTTGTTGCCCAGTTTGTCTTGAGTACGCTGATACCCCATATGTGGGGGTAAACCACTGCTTGGGCACACGTCGGGGCTCTGAAGGGAAGTAGTGACGTTTTGAAATGCAGACTTTGATGGAATGATCTGCGGGCGTTACTTTGCGTTTGCAGAGCCCCTGATGTGTCTAAACAGTAGAATCCCCCAAAAGTGACCCCATTTTGGAAACTAGACTCCCCAAGGAACTTATCTAGATGTGTGGTGAGCACTTTGAACCCCCAAGTGCTTCACAGAAGTTTACAACACAGAGCCGTGAAAATAAAAAAATCATTTTTCTTTCCTCAAAAATTGTTTTAGCAAGCAATTTTTTATTTTCGCAAGGGTAACAGGAGAAATTGGACCCCAATAGTTGTTGCCCAGTTTGTCCTGAGTATGCTGGTACCCCATATGTGGGGGTAAACCACTGTTTGGGCTCACGTCTGGGCTCGGAAGGGAGGGAGCACCATTTGACTTTTTGAACGCAAGATTGGCTGGAATCAATGGTGGCGCCATGTTGCGTTTGGAGACCCCTCATGTGCTTAAACAGTGGAAACCCCTCAATTCTAACTCCAACCCTAACCCCAACACACCCATAACCCTAACCACAAGCCTAATCTTAACCCTATTTCCAACCCTAGCCCTAATTCCAACCCTAAGGCTATGTGCCCACGTTGCAGATTCGTGTGAGATTTTTCCGCACCATTTTTGAAAAATCCGCAGGTAAAAGGCATTGCGTTTTACCTGTGGATTTACCACGGATTTCCAGTGTTTTTTGTGCGGATTTCACCTGCGGATTTCTATTGAGGAATAGGTGTAAAACGCTGCGGAATCCGCACAAAGAATTGACATGCTGCGGAAAATACAATGCAGCGTTTCCACGCGGTATTTTCCGCACCATGGGCACAGCGGATTTGGTTTTCCATAGGTTTACATGGTACTGTAAACCTGAAAGAAAACTACTACAAATCCGCAGCGGCCAATCCGCCGCGGATCCACAGCCAAATCCGCACCGTGTGCACATAGCCCAATTCTAACCCTAACCCTAGTTCTAACCCTAACCCTAGTGGAAAAGTAAAAGTAAATATATTTTCTTTATTTTATTATTGTCCCTACCTATGGGGGTGATAAAGTGGGGGGTTCATTTACTATTTTTTTTTTTTTTCCATTTTGATCACTGTGATTTTGTTTTATCACAGTGATCAAAATGTACCTGGAACGAATCTGCCGGTCGGCAGATTCGGCGGGCGCACTGCGCATGCGCCCCCCATTTTGGAGGATGGCGGTGCCCATGGAGAAGACGGACGGACACCGGGAGGCTCGGTAAGTGTGAGGGGGGGGGGGATCGGAGCACGGGGGGGGGGGAGCGGAGAGGAGGACCGAGCGGAGCACAGGACGGAGGACTAGGGAGGAGATCGGTGGCGGGGGGGGCAGATCAGGGTTTCCAGCCATGGCCGATGATATTGCAGCATTGGCCATGGCTGGATTGTAATATTTAACCAGTTTTCATAGGTTGCCTTCATAAAAAGACCAAAAAGATATTTACAAAAACACTTGTAATCTTTATTGAAATACACAATATAAAACCATAGAAAATAAGGCAGTAGCCACTGATGCAGGATACACAGAGTGGGACCCACACAGGAATCAACCTCAAAGAGACAGTGATGCAATCATAATAAATAATGAACAGGCTGAAAATAAACCAATGTGCATATGACAACACATAAAGTACTATAAAGGCAAATATATATATATATATACACATAAGCAACAGCACCTAATGATGAAACTAATGCAATAAAGTGCAGGTATGAGGTAAAAAACCTTCTATAAAAAGATGAAAAATGTATATGGCTATAGGAAAACAGTGCCGGAATGTGCATATATACAGCGCAAATAAAGGTACAGATGTCAAGTGAAACAGCCTGAGACTAAATACACAAATCACTGCATGCAGATAGACAAATATCAGTATAGTTACCGAGAGGAGAAACCCAGGGACCCACCACACCCGACGTGCGTTTAGCACCGAAATGCTTCGTCCAGGGACGAACCCCTGGACGAAGCATTTCTGTGCGAAACGCGCGTCGGGTGTGGTGGGTCCCTGGGTTTCTCCTCTCGGTAACTATACTGATATTTGTCTATCTGCATGCAGTGATTTGTGTATTTAGTCTCAGGCTGTTTCACTTGACACCTGTACCTTTATTTGCGCTGTATATATGCACATTCCGGCACTGTTTTCCTATAGCCATATACATTTTTCATCTTTTTATAGAAGGTTTTTTACCTCATACCTGCACTTTATTGCATTAGCTTCATCATTAGGTGCTGTTGCTTATGTATATATATATATATATATATATATATATTTAACTTTATAGTACTTTATGTGTTGTCATATGCACATTGGTTTATTTTCAGCCTGTTCATTATTTATTATGATTGCATCACTGTCTCTTTGAGGTTGATTCCTGTGTGGGTCCCACTCTGTGTATCCTGCATCAGTGGCTACTGCCTTATTTTCTATGGTTTTATATTGTGTATTTCAATAAAGATTACAAGTGTTTTTGTAAATATCTTTTTGGTCTTTTTATGAAGGCAATTTCTTTGGTATTGCTACATTTATTTCCTTCATGACCTGAGTAGGGTTATTATTTGGTGTGTCCAGTTTTCATAGGTGAAATATTACAAATTGCTCTGATTGGCTGTTTCACTTTCAACAGCCAATCAGAGCGATCGTAGCCACGGAGGGGTGAAGGCACCCCCCCTGGGCTGAAGTACCACTCCCCCTGTCCCTGCAGATCGGGTGAAATTGGAGTTAACCCTTTCACCCGATCTGCAGGGACGCGATCCCTCCATGACGCCACATAGGTGTCACAGGTCGGATTGGCACCGACTTTCATGACGCCTACGTGGCGTCACAGGTCGGGAAGGGGGTTAACATTCAGTTAACGGCTTCAATGAGCCTGTCCTATGTCACCTTTCTAGTCCATAAGCTAGGAGCTTGACCGTTCAGCCACTGGCTCAAATGGCATATCCCGCGAGTCTAGGTCAAGTGTATGTCAAAATCTGACACAGAATTGTTATAACATGTCAACGGGACTAGGGGATTCCCAGGCAGTTTCCCATGCTGGTACTTGCCCATCCTCAAGCTGCTTAGTGGCTGCAATCTGACGAGGGCAGGCACATTCAGGTTAGAAAGCCCATTGACCCTGAGGTCGGACGAGAGGAGAAGGAACCGTCCACCTTCCAACCATCGCCGCAGTTCATCAGGGGTGATGGGGAGGGGGGCTGCACAGACCCGGCAAATTCCTCTGGGCATCCAAAGGGTTAATTCCCCGAGAATGGGTCAGGGTTGTTGGTCCGGCGCAAGGATAAAAAGGGTGGGATTGGCCTAGGTGCAGAGGGGGGTACGTGGAGGCGACACTCCACGTTCCCGTTTGTTGCTGGTGTGGGGAGAGCAGTACCCTGAAGGGATCCGTCGCCCTGTCACATCACAGGCATCCCCATAACACAAAAAACTGGTCCTGGAGTGGATAAGTGAAGGCAACACTCTGCGTTTGGATCCGTCGCCCCTGTATAATCTGTGGGTTTTTTGCTTGAGGTAGACCCCTGCTGAACATGAAATATAAAAGTTCTCCGAGGGGCGGCAAGACCCCGGCAGATAAAGGTGGTGACATAATTCACCACAGTATGCCCCCTGACTCCTTATGCGCCAATATCCACTGCTGGGGATGGCCAATGGGGCTGATGTTTGCTGCAGGGTTAGAGCACTTACCCAAGTTGCCTGCAGGTCTGTTGTGCCCCTATTAAAGTCTGGGATCCCTACAGCGTTGTACCAGCATGTGAGGGGAATGTCCGGGTGGATAAAGATGGCCCTCGGGAGTTTGCAGAGTGCAGAAGTCTCGCCATGAGTGAGAAGCACCAGATCCGGGACGGGGTTATTTCCAGAGGAAGGAGCATCGGATTGCTCCGAGAATAGGACCAAGCCGGGGCCTAAATTTCCAGCAGCCGGCTAGAGTTCTCTTCCAGTTTGCGGCCTAGAATAGGCCGAAACCTGGACCTAAATGTTTTACGCTGGCCGTAACGTGACTGGGAGGAAAGGGGTCGTCTGCTCTCTGAGCCTTCCGCCCGCAACTTATCCACGGTTGCAACTTACCTGCAGTTGTGAAAGAAACCGCTGGAGAACGCGGAGCCCGGCTGCTCTGCTAGCAGTTTAGTTAGCTCTGCAGCGTGGATGGTGCAGGGGAGCCCTCCATCCACCATCCCTTTGATAGGGATGTTCAATTAGTGGTGATTCAGTGGGGCCCCGCACGAACGCCATAGATGCCTCTGTGCATCCTAGAGGTTAACTCCCTAAGGATGGGTCAGGGCTGTTGGCCCGGCCATAAAGAGCCTGGCTGCAGAAGGGGGTACGTGGAGGCGACACTCCATGTTCCCTTCTATTATTGGTGTGGGGAGAGCGGTGAAGGGACCAGTCGCCCCTAAAATAGAGCTCAGGCGTACCTTTCAACGGTGCAGGAGTGGGTACGTGGAGGCGACACTCCACGTTCCTGAGGGTTGTTGGTTTGGGGTGATTGGAACCCGCAGCAAGAGGGTGTATACTGCAGGGGAGGAGCTAACTTTCTTTGTATCAATTAGTGTCAGCCTCCTAGTGGCAGCAGCATACACCCACGGTCTGTGTCCCCCAATGAGACGAAGGAGAAATCTTATTTTTACCACCTAAATGTTGATCCCAAGGACGGTTTCAATTCTGAATTGAAAGTGTTACTTTTGGATGCGTGTGATCGGGGTTTAATATCTAAAAAATGAGTAGCTTTATGCTACAGAAAACACCAACGATACCAGTGTTTTATGCTCTTCCGAAAGTGCACAAGGGTACTTCACCTTTTGAAGGGAAGGCCAATTGTATCCGGCAATGATTCAATAAGCCAAAATTGTGGCATATACGTGGATAAAATCTTGACAGGTATGTAAGATGGCAAGGCCGTGACAAAATGACACATCTGACTTGAGGATGTGACTTGAAAATTGAGGATGTTACTGTAAGTAAAGAAACATATCTAGCATCTATAGATGTTGAAGAACTATACAGTAGCATTCCTCATGACATGGGCCTGAAGGCAGTTGATTTCTATCTGAAAACAAGGGGGGTTCAGTATAAAGAACATAATCTGTTTACTATTCAACTGCTTCAATATATACTCACTCACAATTACTTTGTTTGATGGGAAATTTTTACCACCAACTCAGGGGCACAGCTATGGGCAGTGCCTGTGCCACGGCATATGCTAACTTGCTCCTGGGAAGATGGGAGGATACGGTGATTTTTTGTGAAGGTCAATCTGCATGGTGGCGTCCCCAGATATTATTCTAGGGACGCTACATTGATGATATTTTCATTTTATGGACTGGAGATGCCCACTCCTTTGATAGATTCATTTAAGATCTGAATGTTAATGATGTAGGTTTAAGATTTACTTCTGAACTTGATTTACATTTTAATCAATTTTCTTGATATCACGATCCGAAAAGATAAGGAAAGCCGATTACAAACGAGCATCTTCAGAAAGCCCACTTCCACCAATAATTTGCTCAGATGGAGCAGCCATCATCCGTTTGGCCTTAGGAGGGGGATCCCCAAAGGACAATATCTGAGAGTAAAAAGGAACTGCTCATCTGACTCATCTTTCTATACTGAGGCACGTGATTTAAAGAACAGATTCATGGAATGAGGATATCCTGAACCCATTTTGTGCGATGCATTTAAACAAGTTTAACCTCAAGGTCAGATGTTCTTCAACCTAGGCAGAAGGTAAATGGGGACCCCCTTTTGAGGCTGATAGGAAGTTTTGATGACTGCTCCGGGGAAGTGAGAGGCATTATCAGCAGATATTGGGATATACTCTTGGCCGACACAGATATTAAGGACTGTTTGTCTCAAACACCAGCCATTACCTTCAGAAGGGGGAGATCTATAAAAGATCAATTGGTACATAGTACTTTTACTCCACCAAAAAAGGAAGGTACTTGGCTGGACAGAAGACAAATGGTTACCAAGCGCTTAAAGAGAAAGATGGGTATGAACGGCACCGAATGCTGTACTTTCCATAGAGATATATAGGTATACTCGATCCTTTGTAGATCAGGACGTTCACAGGCTAGCTACTGACATGGGTGGTGCACAACTTATAAAATAGAAAGTCCATGATGTAAATGAGAGAAGAAAAAGTGGCACTCACCCTTCTGTACAGTATAAGTGTTGTCCTTTGTTTGCGATTAGCAGATTACAGACATTTTCTGCGGCGGCTGGTGAGGAGAGGGGTGCGGGGAGTGAACGACTGGACGACGGCCGTTTCGCGCTCTTGCGCTTCTACGGGTCTGTAGGACCACTGGTGTGGTGTGTATGTTTACGTGTACCTGTCCTCTTAACTATGTCGGTAAGACAGTAAGGGAGCTCAGAAGGAGGATCGGGGATCACATTGGGGACATTAGGCATGCGAGGGATACTCCCATATCGAGGCATGTCAGTGAAGTCCACAATTGTGGTCTTAAGTCCTTATTCTGTGTGATTGAAGTCATCACCCCGTCAATAAGGGGTGGCAATACGGACAAAAAGATCTTCCAAAAAGAGCCTAGGTGGATCCATAGGATGGACACTGTTTCTCCTATGGGTCTGAATGAACAGATGAATTTTGGGTGTTTTCTATAATGTTAAGTGATCCCTATTTGTGTAGGTCTCTTTTCTGAGAAAGTCTTAATATATAGACCATAATAGGTCATTTTTTCACTATTGATTCTCCATTGTTGAGACTGCATCATATATGACAGATGGAGTATCTGTCAATTGTATATATCTATTTTCACCCAATTACTGATTTGTGACTTTTTATTTAACATTATGGCTGGTTATTTTTCATCTAAGAACTAATGTGGTTAGGTTAAATTGTTACTATGCAGATCGGTATTGTGCAGATATTTGCACTATTCAGAGAGGGTTCTAACAGGTATCTGAGCCACTTTGATGTGCGCATGCACCAGACTGAATGCCTATAGAATGCAAGAATGACTCATAGTTGTTTCTGTGATTGTACATATATTTTCATATTTTCTACTCTGGTGTGAGAAAGAACGCTAGTATAATGTAAATACCGATAGCATGGGATGCACGATCTGTGCGCCTGCGCGAGATGGAACGCTAGTGAAGCGCATAGGCACCGCACGATCTGTGCGCCTGTGCAGGATGGAACGCTAGTGAAGCGCATAGGTACCGGAAGTATGACGTATGGTAGTGGTGCTGGGACTGCTTCCGGTGCTGCGTATTGGAACATTGTTAGAGCGCACAGATACCGGAAGCATACGATGCTGCGGTCCCTCCCGCTATTGCATAGTGCGCCTGCGTGTTGTGGAACGCAGTGAAGCACACGCATGCGATATGTTGTACAGATGTATGGAGGCGAGCATTTTTTGGAACGTACGACTAACTACTGTGATTTTGTTCTGGTACTCAGTGGAGTCTATAAATTGGGTGATCTGGGCACTTCCTTCAAGGTACACTATCTGGAGGGGACCGGCCCATGTGCTGATGACTACCGCTATGGACATCGCCTGTTATGGAGCTGAGTAGCAGTCATCAATGAGATGTGTATATACTCCTGATGAACCTCATGTTGAGAGGGGAAACGCGTTGAGTTATATGTTTGATATTTTCATATACACATATGTCTGAGCTTCAATCTTTACACATATAGAGGGGCATGATATCTATGAGGGTTTGGGCATTTTGAGTAAGGGGTTGTTAAGGGATGTGGAGCATTGCCTTTAGGTAAACCTTTGTCTCATTTTTCATTTGGAGGTGGAAGGCTCCTTATATGAATTATCAACTAGTACCAATGTAACAGGTCCCTTGGAACTTTTATAAATACTGTACTGTATGGTTACAATTGTAATAACGATTGATATAAGCCCAATATATACTGCCCTTTCAGGCCTGGGTTTCCCTGCACTGTAGCACTTTATATCCCTCTGTAGGGTAACCCCTAGGGCTAGCCGCCGAGGAGTGGGGGCGCCATATGTCGTTATTAATTTAGGGTGCCAACCCCCACTGTGGGGTCGGAGTATAGGGTCAGCGTTTATCCTTCCTGGCCCTTAACAATCCCTATCCACTAAATTGTTTGTAAGAATACTATATCTTTCTTTTTCTTACCCGTTGTCCCATAGGGACACCAAGATTAGAAGGGACAGCCGACGGTGAGCGGGGGCGTCATTGCGTAGGTGTAGGGTGCTAACCTCCGCTGCTAGGTAGGGTGCCAGTGAGTATTAGATTATAGGGTCAGGCACCTCCTAAGGCCTTTCTATCAATTTTTCTATTAATGTTTATTTGTGTTGGTGATGGTTTTGTGTGCACCAGATTTTATATTGATGATTAATAAAAAGGTAATTTTTTAAATTGGGGTTTTTCTGTGACTTAGCTTAGTTTGATCTTTCCTCATAATAAATCTAGATTTACTGTGAACTACCACCTAAATGTTGCTAACTTCTGAACAGGTTACTTTTTTCGGCAGACTTTAAGGCCGTTATTTGGCCGTGAATTGCCATGGCACACATCAGGACCACGCAATCAGGATCTCAGGATGCCAATGGGGTTAAGGAGGGAGCTCCCACATTCTGTTAACCATTTACATACCATAGTCACTACTGACAGCAGCATCTGGGTTAAAAATCCATGGTTGGTGCCAACACCAATCAAGCATGATACCTTGCTGTATCATCTATCGATGAATTTTCACCAGTCGGGGGATGCTATTGTCTGATATGTGAGGTCAGTAAAAAGACGTATTTGTGGTCAATAAGGGGTTAAACAATAGGTCATTTCCTCATTATACATTTCCATGAAAGCCTTTGTGTGTGCTGTCCTGTTCTCCTGCAGTCATATGACTATTCTACATGTGATTTTGGTGGAAAATGACTGCTCAATCATTTTCTTAGAGCCATTTTGGTTTTAAAATACTAACCATTGCAAAGAGACCTTTGCTGTGTCCCTGTTAGTGCTTAGGAGTAGAATACTAAAAAGCTGGGGAAGGGTCTATTTGTAGTTAGGAATTGTGGAGACAAAAGATGGCTTAGTTGCTGTAGGTACCAAATGATAGGAGGTCTCCTTGCGTATAGCGGATCTAAATTATGGCTAATCCTTATATATTGCTCTTTATACCTTAGGTGCTACGTAGTGCTGAAGAAATTGCTGTGTCCTTGGCGGTAGAGAAGGGCTGCACATGGCTGAATACAAACATCGCAGGTAGTATCCGCAACATCTATCCTATAAGAAATTATATCTAGATGTGTTTATTTTTTTTCTATTAATCCTGGAACATTCTGTCTATCATAGCATTAATTAGGAGGGAAGTGAAGGCCACTTTCAATCACATGGTAAAGTTACACAGTGCAATACCCTCATTGGAAGGGTTGGATGTAAAGAGAGGGTGTCGGGAAGGTTGTGAGCACAAAGTAACACTTCCGTCCAAGCTTCTTACAGAAATAAAGGTAGGTGCTGCTTTCTTTATCCTAACGTATCTGCTCTTGTCTTGAGACTGATACAACATATCTATAGATCTCCCTATACATATAGGGAACCTGTCAGCTGATAAATGCTGTCCAAAAAACGAGCAGCATTAATCTGAGTATGGCTTGCACAATTGCATCTTGGAGAAATTACAGTTTGAAGAGCTTTTACCTGCACCACTCCAGGTATTTTAACAGGTCTCTACCTATATGTGGGAGAGACCTGTCAAAATCCCCTGTGATGGCACTGGGAAAACCAGCCACAGGCTGATCCCTACCAGTCTCGTCTCTGCCTATGGTCCCGGGGCTTTTGCTTTTTGAACACATATTCCAGAACTGAGCATTTACAAGTCATCCCTCCATTGCAATATTGTGAAATACATAGTTACTGTAATTCAGGCCTTCAGCTAATACATACATGAAAGCATAGGCCACCGATTCAGCAGGAAGCTTGTGCCTTTCCACAAATCTTACTCCAATCAGGGACTGAAGTTCAGATTTGTACCGTAAAACACACCACATTTAATTATGAATTAGAGAAAGAGTCATGGTTATGCTTACCCATCTATCGCTTCATTGGGGTACACAAGAAACCATGAAAATTAAAATGAAAAAAAATGGAGTTCAGGCATGAGGTCGTCCCCCCCCCCCCCACACACACACACACACACACACACACTATTTTGATGGTTTCCCGTGTCCCCTAATGAAGGCTCCGAGAAAAAGATTTTGTGGTAAGAACCCAAAATCGTCTTGTTCACTTGAGCTCCACATTTTATTGGTGGAACTGGCGTCAGCATGGCAAACATCATAACACTTTTGTGCAACCTCTCTTAAAGCAAAATTTTTGTAGGCATTTTATGAAAGGTTTCTGGCATAAAAGCTTTGATGAAGCAGGGCCTATTTCTTAGTTTGTAGTGTTTTATTTATTTTCCATTGCTGTTATTATAATTTTTTAAAGACCTTGTAGTTAAATTTTACATTTGGTTTGTTTCTAGGAAATCCTCTGCATTGCTCTTGGACCACGTAATAAAACAGAAGGAGTAGAAATCACAGAACTTAAACGTTTTATTAATTGTCTCTCAGAAACTCTGAATTGCCGAAAGGTATTTTTTTTTTTCTTGTGTACATGTAATTAAATTATTTTCAAGTTTTGTTGTATCATCTAATAACCATCCATGGAATCCTAATGGTATTAAAAGCAAAATATTGTTATATTTGCATGAGGTACATGTTGCAAATGATGGCTCCTCATGTCTAGGCTAGATTTCATTGACTTGCATATCTAACATTTAACATGTAAAAACAAAAACATCTTTGTGTAATAACTATTGCATCAAACTATGTGGTATTGTAATAGTACAGAAATGATGACCCCTTTCAATTGCTGTTTTTTTTTGTATTGTCTATATAATGTACTTTTCTTTGGACAGTACCTGACCACTACAACAGAGCATCATCTTGCAAAATGTACAGTAGAGATGGCTTCACTTATAGGTAAGGCAGAACTAGTATGTAGATCACTAAATAAACTGCATTGTCCTCTAAGACAAATTTTCTTTAATTTGCAGTGTCTGATCAAATTCCATTGCTTGTCTATACAACTTCAGAGGAAGATCTTGTACAACAGCATAGCAGGAAGCTTGAAGAAACCAGAAGTGTCTTGACATCTTTACTTACAGTCTGGGGGAATGACTTCAGGGTTCCAGTACCTGTACAGCTAATGTTTAGTCTCAAAACTATCACTAACAATCGGCACGTTCAGAGCTGCAAGGTGAGATTAGTCAGGATTTAAAGGGAACCTGTCAGCAGGATTGTGCACAGTAACCTACAGGCAGTGTCAGGTCGGAGCCATTATACCGATTACAGTGATACTTTGGCTGATGAAATCCGTCTTGTGGTTGTTTAACCCCTTTCTGCCAGCTGACGGAATAGTACGTCAGCTGGCACTATCCCCCGCTTTGAGGTGGGTTCCGGCGGTGAGCCCACCTCAAAGCCACGACATGTCAGCTGTTTTCAACAGCTGACGTGCGCACGAGCGAAATTGCAATCCGCCCACGCCCATTAACTAGTTAAATGCTGCTGTCAAATTCTGACAGCGGCATTTAACAAGCGCTGCCGGCCGCAAGTACGCGCATCGCTGACCCCCATCATGTGATCGGGGGTCATCGGTGCGTTGCCATCACAACCAGAGAGGTATCCTGAAGACCTCTATGATAGTTGATGACGGATTGCTATGAAAGTTCAAATCACCCCCCTTTCGCCCCAATCAAAATAAAACAATTAAAAAAAAAAATCAAGCCTGCACATATTTGGTATCGCCGCGTTCAGAATCGCCCGATCTATCAATCAAAAAAAGGATTAACCTGATCGCTAAGTGTCATAGCGAGAAAAAAAAAATCAAAACCCCAAAATTACATTTTTTTGATCGCCGCAACATTGTATTAAAATGCAATAACGGCCACTCAAAAGAACGTATCTGCACAAAAGGTGTATGATTAAAAACGTCAGCTTGGCACGCAAAAAATAAGCCCTCACCCGACCCCAGATCACGAAAAAAGGAGACGCTACCTGTATTGGAAAATTGCCCAATTTTATTTTTTTTTTAAGCAAACTTTTTAGATTTTTTTTTTACCACTTAGATAAAAAAGAAACCTAGACATGTTAGGTGTCTATGAACTCATAATGACCTGGAGAATCATAATGGCAGGTCAGTTTTAGCATTTAGTGAACATAGCAAAAAAGCCAAACAAAAATCAAGTGTGGGATTGCACTTTTTTTTGCAATTTCATCGCACTTGGAATTTTTTTCCTGTTTTCTGTTACACGATATGGTAAATCCAATGGTATTGTTCAAAAGTACAACTCGTCCCACAAAAAATAAGCCCTCACGTGGCCATATTGACGGAAAAATAAAAAAGTTATGGCTCTGGGAAGGAGGGGAGCGAAAAACGAAAATGCTCCGGGGGTTAATCTTAATTTTCAGTTTTGAGTTAATGATATGCTCGTGCTCCAAGGCAGCCTGTGGGAGTTCTTCATGTGGTGCTCTGATTAGGTATTCACCAGTATGGCTGCTGACAGGTAACTGATCCCTCACTGACCTGCCCCCTAATGTTAACATAATGAATATTATATATACATAATAAAAAAAAAAAACCTTCTGCAAGCAGGTGCGCTGCAGCAAAATCTGCATGTGTATTGTGTATACAGTTAATATGGTTGAGGTTATCCTGGTATTTAAGAAAAAATCCATTTGAAAATGGCACCAGCTGTACCTGCGCAGTTGCAGCTACCAGTGTATATAGATAGAGGTGATCCGATAGCTGCTACTGCGCATACACCGGCGGTGCCATCTTACTAAAGAAAAAAAAATGTCCTCCAAGATGGCGCTGCATGCGCAGTGGCAGCTTTTGGCTCACCTCTATATACACCGATAGCTGCTACTGCGCAGGCATGGCAGGCGCCATTTTCAAATGGATTTTTTTTAATCTCAGGATAACTTCAACCATAATAATTATATACACAGTACACATGCGATTATGCTGCAGCTGTGGTGCCACGGCCGGCGCCTGCTTGTAAAAGTTTTTTTTTTTTTTTTTTCTTTTAAGTATCCTCTGACAGTGGCCTGTCAGAAGCTATAGCCATACACATGAATACCTCATCAGAGCACCACATGAAGACCCCCCACATGCTGCCCCAGAGCCGGGCATATCATTAGTCAAAACTAAAAATAATGATTAACCAACAACCACAAGATGGATTTCATCAAACAAGGTATAATTTTAATCAGTATAACTGCGCCGACCCGACGCTGACAGGTGCATTTTTATGACTTGTTTGTACTTTATGATAAAAATTTGATTCACCCCGCACTGGTCCCCCGTGGAAGCCAGTCTTCACTTCTTTGCCTTCATGGACACCTCTGCCCCCACATCTAGTCTCTACTAGTCCTTATTTGACGTCCCAATGGGCTTCGTAAACACCAGACTCACCCGGGCACATAAATATAGAAAGTTTACCACAAGATGACTGGACTGCACGTTGAACCAGGGCATCTGAAATAGAATTACTCACCTCTACTAGATGATGAGTTTTACAAATGTTTTTTGATGTTGACACTGATACATCATAACCATCTCCTGTAATGGTACTTCGTGTCAGCATGAAAACACATTCCGATAGTGTCCAACTAACCATATAGAATATTCACGTACTGAAAGCAAGAGGAAAATTTGTAAAAACTGAATTGAACCTTATGAAGTAAGCATTTCATACACTTGTTTTCTTCTTGCAATGCAGTGGGAACTGTTCATGTTTATGCTACAACAATTGTCCAGTATGGGCCTTCTACAGGACGCTGACATCTGCAGGCTGCAGGAGTGCCAGTGGACTTCGGTAAGAAGGATTTAGTATATTTTGAACATGTTAAGTACAGAGGTAAGAAATTTGAAGACAAAAAATCTTAGCGACTTTTGGCGTTTTCATGCTAGTTTCTCAGGTCCACCAAAGTAGACTGACCTAATTCAAGATGAGTTGTGGTATACTGTATGACAGAAATCTTACTCCAGTCCTGCCAAATAAATCAGAAGCATCTAACTCTCACTGGACCCTTAGTCAAGACCAGTGTGAGCGCTTTTGCCTCCTGAGCAGCATGCTACAGTGGAGATTTTCTTTAAAAAAAATTTTTTAAAGGGAACCTGTCAGCAGGATTTTGCATAGTAACCTACACACAGCGTCAGGTCGGCGCCGTTATACTGAATAAAATGATACCTTGGTTGATGAAGTCCATCTTGTGGTTGTTGTGTAATCTTTATTTTCAGTTTTGTGTTAGAGATTCTCGTGCCCTAAGGGTACCGTCACACAGTGCAATTTTGATCGCTACGACGGCACGATCCGTGACGTCGCAGCGATCGTATGATTATCGCTCCAGCGTCGTAGACTGCGGTCACACGTTGCAATCACGGCGCTGGAGCGATGCCGAAGTCCCCGGGTAACCAGGGTAAACATCGGGTAACTAAGCGCAGGGCCGCGCTTAGTAACCCGATGTTTACCGTGGTTACCAGCGTAAAAGTAAAAAAAAAAAAACCGTACATGCTCACCATCTGATGTCCGTCCGGTCCCTTGCCGTCCGCTTCCTGCTCTGACAGATCCGGCCGTACAGTGAGAGCAGAGTGCAGCGGTGACGTCACCGCTGTGATCTGCTCTCACTTTCCGGCCGGCAGACAGTCAGAGCGGGAAGCGGACGGCAAGGGACCGGACGGACATCAGATGGTGAGCATGTACGGTTTGTTTTTTTTTACTTTTACGCTGGTAACCACGGTAAACATCGGGTTACTAAGCACGGCCCTGCGCTTAGTTACCCGATGTTTACCCTGGTTACCAGCGAACGCATCGCTGGATCGCTGTCACACACAACGATCCAGCGATGTCAGCGGGTGATCAAGCAACGAAGGAAAGTTCCAAACGATCTGCTACGACGTACGATTCTCAGCAGGATCCCTGATCGCTGCTGCGTGTCAGACACTGTGATATCGTAACGATATCGCTAGACCGTCACGAATCGTACCGTCGTAGCGATCAAAATTGCACTGTGTGACGGTACCCTAACGGGTTGTTGCTGATTAGATATTCATAATGCAGACTGTTGACGGGTCACTGATCCCTCACTGACCTGCCACCTAGCTTGCATAATGAATATAATATGTACATAGTGGGGGGGAACACTGCAGCATAATCGCATGTGTACTTTGCACTTAATCCCTTTTGCTGATTTAATTGAGCGAGGACAAAAAAAAAAGAATTTGAAAATGTTGCCTGTGCAGTAGCAGCTATAGGTGTGTACAGATTCGATAGCTGCTATTGCGCAGGTGCCATCTTTGTGGAGAAGAAAAAAAATTTCCTCCAAGATGGCCCGCCTGCACAGTAGAAACTCTTGGAGATCGCTGATAGCTGCTATTGCGCAAGCATGGGGCGGTGCCAGGAAGGAAATAGTTTTTTTTTTTTGTTTTTTGTTTTTTTTTTACATTTTTTGTCCTCCAGCAAGATGGCACCACCTGGGCAGTAGCAGCTATCGAATCTATACACACAGATAGCTGCTACTGCGCAGGCGGCACTTTCAAATAGCTTTTTTCCTAGGACGTCCCTCCTGACAGCACCACCAGGAGTTTTTCTTATCCTTGATAGGGACAGTAACACAGAAGAGGTTAAATAGCCTCTCCCCACTACCACCCTTCAGTGTTTTTCCTGTCCCTATCAGGGACAGACGCAGAGGACTAAAGAGAAAAGAATACCTGCGTGCCTGTGGTCCCTCGGGATGTCAGAACCTGGTAGAGCAGGAGGCTCCCAGGATGCCACATCCCTCTCTAGGGGCTCTGGGCGGTGGAGTCCTGGGCCGTAGGCAAAGCTCCATAACAACGCTGATACCGAGGTAGGTCCCTCAGCGTCGTGTAGAGCTGGGTGCTCCTGAAGCCTGCCGCATCCCTCCAGGGGGCTCTGGGCAGCGGCTGCTGTTCCGGCTGCAGAGTCAGCCGGCGTCTCGTGTCCTGAACTTCCGGTGATGACATCCGGGGGCGGGTCCAGGGGATTCCGGTCCTGTGGGCTCCCCCTGGACTACTGGTCATCGAAGGCTTCCGGCGGGGGGTTCGCTGGGGCCCGATGCTAGTTAAACACCCGGCGCTCTGTGTTTCGGGCGTGTCGGGGAGGCGTGGCTTCCAAAAGGGCACCGAGCGGGGGCGTCACCGGGTCGGCGGGCGTGCGTTCCAGATGGAGCATGCGCAGTATGGCTGAAGACCTGTGATGCCGGGATCAACAGCAGCTGGGCTCAGGATGACGAGTCAGATGTCTTGAAGCCAGGTAAGACGGACAACATAGACAGACAGACTGACAGCACACTCGACTCAGTAAAGATGGAGAGTATTAGCCGTCCTGACGTCGAATCCTTAGAGCCAACCCCGGCCCACGTGAGTAGGGTGTAGTAGGAGTCTCCTAACAGGTCACCAGATGCAGAGCTACAAGAGCTGTCCTATATCTCTTTCAGAATAAGGAAATGCCTAGGCGATCCACGGCAACTATCAAATGGAAGCCCAATAGATGCCCCCTATGCTCGACCAGACTCCAAGAAGGATACACTAAAAAGCTATGTGAAGGCTGCAAAGAGGAGCAGACCTCTCTATTGGACAATATAGAATTCATGATTAGAGAGGAGGTGCAAACTACAATCGCAGCACTCGTACCAGCACAATCCCCCCCCCCATCCTAAGACCAAGAATGGGATTTGGACGAGCGCTCTGAGGAAGGGGAGTTGTCGGGCTACTCCCATCCGGATTCGGGCAAATGTTCCTTGGCAATTCTTCCGGAAGAACGGAAGAGATATGTTTTCTCCTACGCCTCATTGGGGGACACAGGACCATGGGTGTTATGCTGCTTGCCACTAGGAGGACACTAACTAAACACAGAGTTAACTCCTCCTCTGCAGTATACACCCCTTGACTGGCCAGTAACGACCCAGTTCTTGCTTAGTGTCTGTAGGAGGCACTTGGGTCTGTTCAGACCCCAACGTTTTATATTTTATTTTTTCTGTAAATTTTTACTTTTTAATTAACGGAGTGAAGGGGGCGACGGATTCTTTTTCAGGGTCCGCTCTCCCCCCGAACCATCAACAGGCAAGCACGGCGAGTATACCTCCCCGTACCTTTCCTGCGACGACTGGGGCACGCCTAATCTACACTAGGGCGACAGTTCCTATACGTCCCGATCTCCCCTATGTAAGATGGCGAGCACATAGAGTATACCTCTTATGTGCATCTCCCGGGCTCCTCCGCAATTAAGCCCTCACCTGTTGGCGTCATGTAGTCCCCACAGTAACCGTAAGCCCCCTGCGGCAGGCACATCCGTAAGTCACCTGCGGCAGGCACACATCAGGACGCTCTCCATCCCCCGGCATAGGGAGGATCAATTGAGCTGGAGGTGGCTCCCTCCTCGGTGAGTTCTATCCTTCCTCACGCTGCCGGAGTGGGAAGGTTCGGTCCGGGTCCCTGGGGAGATCGTTAGGTGCGGCCGCCGGCGCTCTCCGCCGGCTCCACTAATTTAGTCCCCGGCTTCTTCAGGCGGACTAGGCCGCAATTCAAAAATACCGCCGGAGCACCGACCACTACTCAGGCGCTTCTCGTTCTGAACGAGAAGAGCCCTGCAAATCTCGGGCGCCATCTTGGGACTCCACTGCTGCAGGGAAATACAGCCGAAAACGCTACTTCCCTCTCTTCCTCCCTGGGGACACCAGCACAGGACCGTGGGTAAGCTGCTCCACTCCATATGGAAAAGCTTAAGGCTACTTTCACACTAGTCCGTCGGTACGGGCCGTCGGCCCGACGGACAGTGTGTTAATGTAGCACAACATGGGCAGCGGATGCAGTTTTACAACGCATCCGCTGCCCATTGAGTTCCGGGGAGGAAGGGGCGGAGTTTCGGCCGCCCATGCGCGGTCGAAATGGCGGACTCGACGCACAAAAAAAGTTACATGGAACTTTTTTGTGCCGACGGTCTGCCAAAACACGACGCATCCATCGCACGATGGATGCGACGTGTGGCAATCCGTCGCAATGCGTCGCTAATGAAAGTCTATGGAGAAAAAACGCATCCTGCGGGCAACTGCGGATGCTTTTTTTTTTCTCCAAAACGACGAATTGAGACGTGTCACGACGCTAATGTGAAAGTAGCCTAACCCCTTCTCTGCACCCATAGCCCTGCTATTAGCAGTTTACTGGAGAATAGACATACACTATGTCTCAATCTAAGGAGGCAAAAAGGGGCAATAAAAAGCACACTGTGTTTTTTACTTCATGTGCCACTTGCAGTTCTGCGTTGCCACGTTCCCACAATACCCCTTTGTGCCAGAACTGTGACCCGGCCTGTGCGCAGCCGCCTTCTGCCGCCACCTCCAATGTCTCCAACGACGTCGGTCTTGTCCTTACAAGCTCTCCCGCCCAGTCCCTCACTCCATTCGCTTCGCAATGCGCATCCTCGGGAAAATGGTTGCGGCAATGGAAGCCGTTCCGTTTGCGCAGTTCCATCTCTGTCCCCTGCAACAGGCGCTGCTGTTAGCCTGGGACAGGAGTCAGTTTTCCCTCGACAGTCCTCCCTGAACCAAGGGAAGTCAGCCTTTTGGGCTGGGGCACAGTTTTCAATCACCACACGGCACAGGGTCGTTGATCCACAAGAGAGTCGTGTCTTCCAATCAATATCTTGGAGATTCGAGCGATCACACTTGCCTTACGCAACTTTCGCCACCTTTTCGCAGGCCATCCTATCAGAATCCAATCCGACAACGCCACAGCCGTGGTGTATATCAACCGGCAAGGGGGAACCCGCAGTAGAGCAGCCATGCTCTACGTCTCCCACATCCTGCACTGGGCCGAGACCAATCACTCGCTCATCTCAGCGATCCACATACAGGGTGTGGAGAATTGGGAAGCGGACTTCCTCAGTCACCAAGGTCTTGCCTCGGGCGAGTGGTCCCTCCATCCGGAAGTCTTCCAGCAGATTTGTCTTCGCTGGGGGATGCCGGATGTGGTCTCAAGGCTCAACAACCAGGTTCCCCAGTTCATTGCGCAATCCCGTGATCCTTGCGCCATCGGGGCAGATGCTCTGGTCCTGTCGTGGCATCGGTTCCAGCTGCCATATTTCTGCCTCTTCTTCTGCTCCCGAGAGTCATCAAGAAGATCAGGGCAGAGGAAAGAGCGGTGATCCTCGTCGCGCCGGACTGGCCGAGCATGCTATGCGGAACTCGTCCAAATGGTTGCCGACGTCCCCTGGCAGCTTCCAGATCGCATGGATCTTCTCTCACAGGGCCCGATTTGCCACCAGAACTCAGGGGCCCTGTCTTTGACGGTGTGGCCGTTGAATCCTGGATTTTAGCCCAAGCCAGATTCTCTCCAGGAGTTTCTTCTACCATGATTCGTGCTAGGAAACCCGTATCCATGCGCATTTATCATCGCACCTGGCGCATCTTCTTTTCATGGTGCAATGCCCCATGGACGTTCTCCTGGTTTTTTCCATTCCGTCCATTCTGGAAATTCTCCAATCAGGTTTAGAGTCAGGCCTTGCCCTAAGCTCGCTCAAGGGACAAGTGTCCGCATTGTCAGTTCTATTCCAACGAAAGATCGCTTCCAGACTGCCGGTTAAGACGTTCATTCAAGGAGTCTCCCAGGTGGTCCCTCCCTGTAGAATGCCTTTGGCTTCATGGGATCTTAACTTGGTTCTTGGAGTTCTTCAGGAGGCCCCTTTTGAACCATTGCAGGACATCTCTCACCCTCCTTTCTTGGAAGGTGGTCTTTCTCGTGGCGATTACGTCAATCAGGAGAGTTTCTGAGTTGGCGGCTCTTGCCGACCCCCTTTCCTGATTTTTCACCCAGACAAGGTTGTTTTGAGAACCTCTCCGTCTTTCCTACCTAAAGTCATATCCTCCTTTCATCTAAATGAGGACATTGTCTTGCCGTCATTCTGTCCAGCACCAACCCATCGTACCAACCCAAAGCTCTCCATACTCTGGATGTGGTTAGAGCTCTTCGGCGGTACATATCTCGCACGGCTCCCTTCCGTAAGTCGGATGTCCTGTTCGTGCTTCCGGAGGGACATAGGAAAGGTCTACCCGCCTCAAAGGCCACTCTAGCCAAGTGGATTCGCTCCACTATTCAGGAATCCTACCACGTCAGGAACACCCCTGTCCCAGCAGGGATTAAGGCGCATTCGACTCAGTCGGTCGGTGCTTCTTGGGCCATTCGGTACCAGGCTTCAGCACAACAGCTTTGTAAAGCTGTGACTTGGTCCAGTCTGCATACCTTCATGAAGCACTATCACGTTCATACCCAGGCTTCGGTAGACGCTGCCCTTGGCAGGCGCATTCTGCAGACAGTGGTACCTCAGTAAGCCAGTGGTACATAGGATTTTAGCAGTGCAATTGCTCCCCACCCAGGGACTGCTTTAGGACGTCCCATGGTCCTATGTCCCCCAATGAGGCGTAGGAGAAAAGGAGATTTTTGTGTACTCACCGTAAAATCTTTTTCTCTGAGCCAATCATTGGGGGACACAGCACCCACCCTGTTAGCCTATTGGCTGGTGGTTGTTGTGGTTTGTTCCACAGTTTTTGACAGTTTACTTGTCTTGGTTTTTCTTATACTCCTACTGCTTTACTACCGAACTGGGTCGTTACTGGCCAGTCAAGGGGTGTATACTGCAGAGGAGGAGATAACTCTTTGTGTTTACTTAGTGTCCTCCTAGTGGCATGCAGCATAACACCCATGGTCCTGTGTCCCCCAATGATTGGCTCAGAGAAAAAGATTTTACGGTGAGTACACAAAAATCTCCTTTTCCTCCCATAACACTGACATTCTCCTACAGGCCATTAGGAGTACAATGCAGGTGGAGGACCCTACTGAGCCATTAACAACCCAGGACGAAATGTTCGTCGGGTTGAGAGCTCGAAGAAATAGAGTATTACCGGTTAACAATCACATAACAGCTATGATTTTGGAAGAATGGGAGGACGCGGGGAAGAAGCTTGAGGTTCCAAGAGACTTTAAATACTGCCTCCCCTTCGATCTAGAGGAGACCAAGGTCAGGGAATCTGTACCAAAGATCAATATACCTGTGGCTAGGGTTTCTAAGAAAAGTTATTCCCTTTGAGGATTCATCCAGCCTTAAAGATTCAATGGACAAAAGATCAGAAGACCTCCTCAAGAAAGGATGGGAGTCGTTGGCAGCTGTTATGAAAGCAAATATAGCAGCCACCTCGGTAGCTAGATCAATGAGCTTATGGGTCGACGAGCTAGAGGATCACATTAGAAACAAAACTCCCAGAGACAAAATTCTAAAGTCTCTACTATTATTGAAGATGGCAACTGACTTTATGGCAGACGCCTCTGCCAAAACAGTTCGCTTTGCCGCAAGGAATAATGCACTGTCTAATGCAGCGAGGCGGGCTCTGTGGCTGAGATCCTGGACAGGGGGGACACTCATTTAAAGAACAAGTTGTGTTCCATACCCTTTTCGGGCCTTCCATGTATTTTGGGTCTGTTCTGGACGAGCAGCTTGAAAAAGCATCAGACAAAAATTGCTTTCCCGAAGAAAGGCCAAAGAGAATGCCGTCCTTTCGGAGAACCCACTCCCACCCCAGGCAGGATTATAGAGTAAAGGGGGTAGTCCGGTAGGTGGAGCTACCCCAATGGTGGGAAAGGTAAAAGTTACTTTCAGGATCAGAGGACAAGACCCAGCAGACAGTGACGCCAGGAATGCTGGAGGGAGACTACAATATTTCCTGGGAAATTAGCGGAAGATTACCCAAAATCAGTGGATTTTAAATACAGTCGCAGAGGGGTACAGGATAGAGCTCACCCTGCTACCTCCCAAGAAATACTGCCTAACCCAGACCCAGTCTCCAGCAGTTCATCAAAGACTTTTTAAAGGACATACAAGAGCTGATGTAGGTAGGGTCCATAACCCATGTACCTCATTCCCAAAGATTCCAGGGTCATTATTCAAGCCTATTCTCCATAAAGAAGCCAGGAGGAGAATATCAAACAATAATAAATCTGAAACCGCTAAATCGGTGGGTGGCCTACAAGCGTTTCAAGATGGAATCTCTAAAATCAGTCATACCGTTAATAAGGAAGGACTCGGTAATGAGCACACTAGATCTAAAAAGTGCCTATTACCACATACCTATCCATGTCTCACATCAAAAGTACCTCAGATTCGCAATAAAAGACCAGAGGAGGATACAGCACTTCCAGTTCCGATGCCTGCCATTCGGTCTCTTTTCCGCCCCCCGAATCTTCACAAAGCTTATGGCAGAGGTGATGGCCTTCCTGAGGGAAAGGAATATTCTCATCGTCCCATACTTGGACGACCTGCTACTGGTGGCAGACTCTCCACAACAAATGGAGGAATGCCTAACAACTATCGTGTCACTCCTGGAAAAGCTAGGGTGGTTAATAAACCTGAAGTCAAGCTGCAGTCCAAAAAGGAAGAAAGTGTTTCTAGGGGGTAATACTGGATTCAGCAGGAAAACTCTTTTGTTCCCCTACACAAACAGACCATCAAACAGCAGATTCAGACGGTACAGAGACAGAAATGCATCTCCATAAGGAAAGCCATGAGAATCCTTGGTATGATGACTTCCTGTATTCCCAGCGTCCAGTGGAGCCAGTTCCATTCAAGGAGCATACAGCAGGAAGTCCTTGCGGCATGAGACTGCAAGGATTCATCATTGGACAAAAAGATGTCGTTATCCAGAGAGGTAAAGCAGTCTCCATCATGGTGGACAGCTACATCAAACCTCGAGAGAGGAAGACCTTAGAGAGTGTTTCCACTACAGACGCAAGCGTCAAAGGTTGGGGGGCCCACATGGAAGGGCATTATCTCTGAGGAACGTGGCCCACATCAGTACGCAACCAGTCCTCAAACCACACAGTATTCAGGGCAATCTGGGATACACTGAGAAGATGCTAGGAAAAGCTACAAAATCAGCAAGTCCGTCTTCTCAGACAACTCGACTACAGTACCCTTCCTTCAACATCAGGGAGGTCCCGGGCACTGTCACTTACAAGACTTATCAGACACTATTTTCCTGGGCAGAGCTCACTGTAAAATCAATTACGGCAGTTCACCTGAAAGGCTAAAAAAAAACAAGTGGCGAACTTTCTAAGCAGGGAGAAAGTTCATCCTTCAGAATGGTTACTAAACGAGGAAACTTTCTTCAGCTATCCCAGAGCTGGGGGATGCCGGAGATCGACTTATTTGCCGCAAGAAAAAATACAAAAACAAAAAGTTTTTTTTTCTCTTAATACAAGGGACAACCCAACCGGGGTAGATGCCTTGGCTCAGAATTTGAATATGGGACTCGCTTAAGCCTTCCCACCACTTGCCTTTATTCCAAGAGTCTTGAGGACGATCCAGGAGAACAGGGCAGCTGTAATCCTGATAGTCCCTTACTGGCCCAAGAGGAGCTGGTTCTCACTGCTAAAGTGGATGACGTTGGAGGACCCAATTCTTTCGGCGAGACCAGATCTTCTAACCCAAGGGCCTCTAGTTCATCAGAACCCAGAGACGTTGCAGCTGTCAGCTTGGATTCTGAGACTGAGATCTTGAGATCAAAAGGTTTATCAGAACTAGTCATCTCTACTATACAAAAGAGCAGGAAGCCAGTAACCTCAGCAACATATTGGAAGGTCTGGAAAAAGTTCTATCCAGAGTACAGTACCAGTATCCGTCACTCGGGTTCCAAAATATCCCTCGGGTTTTAGACGTCCTTCAGGCTGGCCTTGACAAAGGGCTGAGGCCTAGGACGTTAAAAGTACATATTTCAGCCCTAAGTTCCTTTTTTTTTTTTACTTTCCAGTAGCCAATCATCCCTGGGTGGGGAGATTCATAAAGGCCACTCAGCGTATTAGGCCCACAATTCGTAGCTCAGTGTGCCCCTGGGATCTCAATTTGGTTCTGAACGAGCTACACAAAGATCCATATTAGCCACTAGACCAGGCACAGCTAAGGTCAGTAACGTTCAAGGCAGTTTTCCTTGTAGCAATAACCTCGATGAGGTGGATAGGTGAGAGTCAGGCCCTGTCCATAAAAGACCCATATTTAAAAGTTCTGGAGGACTGTATTGTCTTAAAGTTAGACCCTGCCTTCCTTCCTAGAGTAGTTTCTGACTCCCACAGGAATCAAGAGAAAGTGTTACCCACTTTCTGCCAGAACTACATCAATGAGAAAGAATTCTCCCTTCACTCCTTGGACGTTAAAAGGACGGTTCTTCAGTACTTGAAACTCACAGAGAGCTGGAGAGTGGACACTAACCTCTTCGTCCAGATGGCAGGAAAGAACAAGGGGAAGAAGGCTTCAAAAGCTACCTTAGCTAGATGGTTAAAGTCAACCATTTGTTCAGCATATGTGGTGGCAGGAAAAACTCTGCAGGAAAACCTCAGGGCCCATTCACTGAGGGCAATCACAGCCTCATGGGCAGAAAGCGTTGGGGCTTCCATGGACCAAATCTGCAGAGCCGCAACTTGGTCTAGATTAAATACCTTTTGTAAACATTACAAATTAGACGTTCGGGCAAATCAGCAAATGGCCTTTGGGAGGAAAGTCCTTCAGGCAGTAATCCCGCCCTAGTAGAAGTTATTTGGTATTTCTCCTGGTGGTGCTGTCAGGAGAGACATCCTGGAAAGTAGGAATTGGTCCTACCGGTAATGTTGTTTTCAGGAGCCCATCATAACAGCACCCCTTATATTGCCCTCCCTCAGATTTCCTGTCTGATATGTGCTATGAACATGTGTAGAAGGAAGTTCAATAAAAGTGTTGCATCCCACCCTGGTGTGGTACTTGGAAAATCACTGAAGGGTGGTAGTGGGGAAGGGCTATTTAAATTCTTGTGTTCCTGTCCCTATCAAGGATAAATAGGACAAGCTCCTGGTGGTGCTGTCATGATGGACTCCTGGAAACATTACTGGTAGGACTAATTCATACTTTTTTTTTTGTCCATGCTCAATTAAATCAGCAAAAGGGATTAAGTGCAAAATACACATGCGATTATGCTGCAGCACAGGTGCCACGGCAGACACCTGACTGCAGAAGTGTGTTTCCCTCCACTATATACATATATTCATTATGCAAACTGGGGGCAGGTCCGTGAGGGATCAGTGACCTGTCAGCAGTCTGCATTATGAATATATAATCCGAGCACCGCATACATGAACCCTGCCTTAGGACACGAGCATATCATTAACACAAAACTGACAATAAGGATTAAGAAACAACCATAAGACGGATTTCATCAACCAAGGTATTTTATTCAGTATAACGGCGCCAACCTGACACTGTCTGTAGGTTACTGTGCACAATCCTGCGGACAGGTTCCCTTGAACGATTGATGTAATTCCTGATCTGCAGTATGTAGATCAGAAGGACGTATGAATATGAAAAAAAATATATACAGTATTTTTGAGATAAGACACACTTTTTTCCCTGAAAATGGGGGTGCTTCTTATAATGCGGATATACCTTACCGGCCGCGGTGGAGCAGGGTTTCAGGGTCGGTGCTGGAGGAGGCAAGAGTGGAGCGTTGCTGCAGGCTGGGATGAGGGGGTGTTCGGATGTGCGGCACGCCGCTGTGGGTGTTCGGTGCTGCAGGGGCTCTTAAAGTATCATATCTTAAAGTATCATATTTTGCGTATTATAAGACACACCTAATTTTGAGGAGAAAAATGGGGAAAAAAAAACTAAAAAGGTGGTGCTTCTTGTAATCCATGCGTATTATTACTTACGGTGGCTGTGGTGAAGCGGGGTCGGTGCTGGAGGAGGCAAGAGTAGAGCGTTGCTGCAGGCTGGGATGAGGGGGTGTTTGCATGTGCGCTGAGCTGCTGTGGGTGTTCGGTACTACGGGGGCTCTGTCGACATTTTGTGAAAGCCCAGAGCCCCCACACTTACATGGTTTACTATGTGGTGGACTCCAGGAAAATGGCTGCTGGAGGAGGCACATGCGCAGGTGGAGATCTCGGCACCAAGATCTTGGGAGAAGAGATCTCAGCGCCAAGATCTCCAGCTGCGCATGCGCCTCCTCCGGCAGCTATTTTCCTGGAGTCCACCGCATAGTAAACCATGTAAGTGCGGGGACTCTGGGCTTTCACAAAATGTTGACATGTGAAGGAGAAAATGGCTAATGAAATCAATTATTAAACCTTATATATGTCAGGTCAGATATGGTGTAGCAAGATGGCGATTGTGTCTTTGAAGCTGTCTTGGAGATCCTTGAAACTGTCCTGGAAGGAATCTTTGGAATGCAGGAGTGAAGGCACTGGAATACACCATATTTGGAAATGAAGCTTGGACAAAGTGACTAGCTGTTCAAAAGTTGTGCGACCCCCCTATTTCCTGCTCTTAGTATATTCTTTTGTTTTGAGAATTAAGTTCAGTTGGGCAACAACTTTGCTGAGAGAGGAGTGTGTATCGTCTGTGTATCTGATGCATTCTTGGCCTCTAAGCTAGCACTCAGCTTATATTTGGTCAGGTACAAGCAATCATATAGATCTCACTTTAAGAGATCACCCTCACAGACAGAGCCCCCGTAGCACCGAACACCCGCAGCAGCTCAGCGCACATCCGAACACCCCCTCATCCCAGCCTGCAGCAACGCTCTACTCTTGCCTCCTCCAGCACTGACCCTGGGACCCCGCTTCACCACAGCCACCACCGCCGTAAGCAATAATACACATGGATTACAAGAAGCACCACCTTTTTAGGTTTTTTTTTTCCCTCAAAATTAGGTGTGTCAAATAATACGCAAAATATGATACTTTAAATGCATGTCCGCAGAGGATGTGAGGCAGGAAGAATAACATTAATTCACTGTAAAATTCACATTTATTACATGCCGAATTATTTCTTCTTATGCATTAATATCAATAATTTTCTCTTTAGGATTTGTTGGCGGACTTGGATAGAGTAATGCTTGGATTTAAAACTCTAAGAAATCCAGAGGAACCAAAAGACTCCTCTTGTATGCATGTGCCACACACAGTAACTGGAATCATCACCCCCAGCTAATCCTGGGATCAGTCCTTGTACATATATTATTCGCTGCTGCTCTCTCTGCTATATTTTTAATCAATGAGTGATTGTATGTATATCTACTACCTGCAGCTAACAAGTGATCTGGAGCCGTAAACACTAATTTATACAGATTATATCTTGATTTCTCTAGAGTTTGTATGTATTTTTACATCTTAGTAACTCAGTTAACATCTGCTGGCCATGTAGACTGCATTTTACCTTGTTTTAATAGGTACAGGTGTTTCCGCTCTTAGTTCAGCCATGTTGGACAGACACTCGTTAAGGTATTTTAATTACCAACACTTTTTTAAGCATATATTAAATCACAGACATTGATTATTTAAGATGATTGTAAAAGATATGATCCCTAATTGTTTTGAGTTAAGCAAAACAAAAAACATTTTATAGTACCCTGGTCCTGTGGCTGCCAGACCAGAGCACAGCAAGCCGCCTCCTACACCTTGGGTGCCTCTGCTGACTCTCAGACATGCACATGATGTAATGGCGGCCTACTAATCAGAAGCTCAGGAGATGTCTCAGGTGGGAGATTCGCAGCTTTCTGGTGCTGTGGCCAATGAACCATCTTTTTCTTCAACTCCACTAATTTTACACATTGAGCGCACAGATATAATTAGTATTTAATAGCATCCACTGTTCAGTGCCTCATAGGTTACAGTTTTAATTTCTATACAAATCTGTTATTTTAAAAGCTAAAATGTGTTTCTACTCCGCAGTCTCTGCTTGCTTTCATGGAGTAAAAAAATTCAGAAAAAAACATTCTGACAAAGTTCTGCTTACAGCTGCAGTTTGTTGTAAAGCCAATAAAAACGACAACTATCTATATTGTGACAAGCCCATCAGCCAGTGAACTATTTATTTTTTTCTTCATGTATAATTCATTTCATGACTTCAAGAACAGATCATAATGAGGAATACGAAGTATATTAGGACATTTGATTATACAATTGTTAGGGGTTACACACGGACCCTGCAGACATCTGTAAATGTTATCCAATGATTGCGGAATGTCCACATAATGTCTTGTATAATTGCCATTGATGTTTTAGAAAAGAAAACTTTGGCTGCATTACAGAATCTGACTATAGACGTTATATGGCAAGATCATATTTTACCACAAGACTTATAGTTTTAAGTCCTTGTTTATCCAGATGTGCCAAAAAGGTCTACAGGTCATTAAATGAGGTTTAATTGCACATTTCAGGCACAGAAAGACTGAAGGTGGCCATACACAAGATAAATTGTCTGCTACACATCTTGTGTCTCAGGTGATGAACCAGTATTTGCACTTTTGACATTAAGACCTAATTCATACATCCATATTGATTAAATCCCAGTCATGTCTAATGACCCAAGCTCATAGAATATGACTCGATGCTGTAGGTTCAGAACATTGGAATTGTCAGCAGGCCACGTTTTGTGACTGTTATACCAGATGAGACTAGTGTACTTTGCAAATCAATGTCAGAACGAATGATACGTTTTAAAATGTACCTCACATAATGTTATGATTATTTTATGAGTCTGGCATAAAATGCTCATTTTAATCTGATTACAGTTATTCTGACATTTTATTAGAGCAAGTTCACCAGGTCTAAAATCCACTTAAGATCAGCTTAAAAAAAAAAATACTGCTCTGACCCAGCAATTTTATTTTTTTTCCCACTCTTATGTTGTCTGGGATTAGTAAACATGCTTTTCAGAAAGAGAATAAAAACAACGCAAACCTCTGTTGGATAAGAGATTCCAGGTCCCGGTCTACTAAGTTGTCAGCATTTTTTTTGTTGTAAAGGTACCTTCACACTAAGCGACGCTGCAGCGATATCGACAACGATGCCGATCGCTGGAGAGCTGTCACACAGACAGCTCTCCAGCGACCAACGATGCCGAAGTCCCCGGGTAACCAGGGTAAACATCGGGTTACTAAGCGCAGGGCCGCGCTTAGTAACCCGATGTTTACCCTGGTTACCAGTGTTAAATGTAAAAAAACAAACACTACATACTTACATTCGCGTCCCCCGGCGTCCGCTTCCCTGCACTGTGAGAGCGCCGGCCCTAACAGCAGAGCGGTGACGTCACCGCTGTGCTTTGCTTTCCGGCCGGCACTGACACACTCAGTGCAGGAAGCTCTGAGCAGCAGTGCGGACGCCGGGGGACGTGACAGACATCAGAGGGTGAGTATGTAGTGTTTTTTTTTTTTTACTTTTACAATGGTAACCAGGGTAAATATCGGGTTACTAAGCGCGGCCCTGCGCTTAGTAACCCGATATTTAGCCTGGTTACCATTGTAAAACATCGCTGGCATCGTTGCTTTTGCTGTCAAACACAACGATACACGCCGATCTGACGACCAAATAAAGTTCTGAACTTTCAGCAACGACCAGCGATATCACAGCAGGATCCAGATCGCTGCTGCGTGTCAAACACAACGATATCGCTATCCAGGACGCTGCAACGTCACGGATCGCTATCGTTATCGTTGTAAAGTCGCTTAGTGTGAAGGTACCTTTAAAGTAACACTTAATGTCTGTTACCGTATATAAAGATAAGGCGGAGACTGATGTATTTCAAATATTTGTATATTTCTTCAGTTGGATACAGGAATTGATTACAAATGGAAATTCATTGCAAGCAAATATGTAAATATAAATAACTTAGATTGTAAACATATAAAAACTGTATTACATTTATATAAAAATAAACTATTTTCACTGTACAGAAAATTGTATCCTTCAGTATTTTCACAGGAGTGTCCACATCAACAGTCATTTAACATTATTAACATTGTATTGTACAACACCGAAATGCTTCTAAATAAAATCTAGATGTGAGTTCCGTCTAAGGACGTACTGGGAGTAGTGGTATAAAAGGTAAATGTTAATGACCACTAGCCTAGATCTTTACTCAAAAATTGTAAGGCCCTGATTCATCATTGCTTTGGCACCTGTGGGTTTTTTTTGTCTTGTTTTCCACTTTTTATTTCCTTGTATTTTGAAATCTATTTGATACGTTCTCTCCTGTTTGTTTGTTTTTAGTTTACTGAATTGTGGACAGAGTTTAATGATTACAGATGTTTTTGCCTGATTCCTCAATTGCAACTTTTTAAAGTCACATTTGCTTTAACGCTACTCCAGTCTTAACTCCCCTCTCTCCCTGTGTAGTTTTACGCACGTTTCACAAAACCTTACAAAAATGATTGGAATTTTTTTTTAACCCCTTCATGACCTTGGGATTTTCCATTTTTCCGTGTTTGTTTTTCGCTCCCCTCCTTCCCAGAGCCATAACTTTTTTATTTTTCCGTCAATTTGGCTATGTGAGGGCTTATTTTTTGCGGGACGAGTTGTACTTTTGAACGACATCATTGGTTTTACCATGTCGTGTACTAGAAAACGGGAAAAAAATCCCAAGTGCGGTGAAATTGCAAAAAAAGTGCAGTCCCACACTTGTTTTTTGATTGGCTTTTTTGCTAGGTTCACTAAATGCTAAAACTGACCTGCCATTATGATTCTCCAGGTCACTACGAGTTCATAGACACCTAACATGACTAGGTTATTTTTTACCTAAGTGGTGAAAAAAAATTCCAAACTTTGCTAAAAAAAAAAATAAATAAATAAAAATTGCGCCATTTTCCGATACTCGTAGCGTCTCCAATTTTCACGATCTGGGGTCGGTTGAGGGCTTATTTTTTGCGTGCCGAGCTGGCATTTTTAATGATACCATTTCGGTGCAGATACGTTCTTTTGATCGCCCGTTATTGCATTTTAATGCAATGTCGCAGCGACCAAAAAAACGTAATTCTGGCTTTTCGAATTTTTTTCTCGTTATGCCGTTTAGCGATCAGGTTAATGCATTATTTTTTTATAGATCGGGCGATTCTGAACGCAGTGATACCAAATATGTGTAGGTTTGATTATTTTGTTATTGATTTATTTTGAATGGGGCGAAAGGGGGGTGACTTAAACTTTTATATATATATTTTTTTTTTCACTTTTTTTTTTTTTTTACTTTTGCCATGCTTCAATAGCCTCCATGGGAGGCTAGAAGCTGGCACAACACGATCGGCTCTGCTACATAGCAGCGATCTGATGTTCGCTGCTATGTAGCAGAAATGCAGGTGTGCTGTGAGCGCCGACCACAGGGTGACGGTCTTAGCTACCGGAGATCAGTAACCATAGAGGTCTCAAGGACCTCTATGGTTACTATTCAGAAGCATCCCCGACCTCTGATCATGTGATGGGGGTTGGCAATGCGCTCATTTCCGGCCGCCCGGCCGGAACCTCTGGTTAAATGCCGCTGTGTGCGTTTGACAGCGGCATTTAACTAGTTAATAGCGGCGGGTGAATCGCGATTTCACCCGCCGCTATTGCGGGCACATGTCAGCTGTTCAAAGCAGCTGACATGTCCCGGCTTTGATGCGGGCTCACAGCGGAGCCCTGCATCAAAGCAGGGGATCTGACCTCGGACGTACTATACCGTCCGAGGTCAGAAAGGGGTTAAACTATGCCCAAAATGCATGAAATGCATGCGCCATTTTGACTAGTTTGTAACTTAAAAAAAGCAAGTTATGATTTGGGGCCAAAAAGTACAGCTAATATTTGATGACTTATTTATTACACAACATACACTAAAAAAATGAAAATGGTTATTTAGAGAAAATTTGTGAGAACAATTTCACCCTCAAACTATTTGTGCATGCAGCGGTTTCAAAGACAAGTCCAGTAATACCTTTACGTGGCTGATCTGTAGACTGTGAGCCCTCGCGGGCAGGGTCCTCTCTAAACTCATGTTTATTGTACTTGTTTATACTTGCCCCGTTCACATGTAAAGCGCCATGGAATAAATGGTGGTATAAAAATGTATAATAATAATCTGCCAATACTGGGGAATTGATATGCAAAGGACTATGGTAGATCTGAAACCTCTGTCACTCCAGCTCTATTCCCAGTCCAGCTCTGCCTCCCTAGCAACTGACAGTCTCTGTGCTTGGAACATAGTTTGTTCCCAGAAGCATCAAAATAATTCCATCTACCTCATCGGGCTCAGAAAAACACCATACCTCTACATGCAATGGCCCTCCTTGAACTGGTCGGTCTACATGTAAGTAAGGCTAGGTTCACATTGCGTTAGGGCAATCCGTTTAGCGCTAGCGGATTGCGCTAACGCAATGTTTTTGTAGGGGTCGTGCTAACGTCCCCGCTCTCGCAGATCCCCGATCTGCGAGAGCGGGGAACGGACCTTGGGCGCGGACGCTGCAAGCAGCGTCCGAGGCGCGCTTCAAAAGAACGGCACATCGCTAGCGCGAGCCGAAAAAGGCACGCGCTAGCGGCAAAATTTACATTGCTGTCAATGGGTGCGCTAACGGACCTGTTGCACGGCGTTAATTGCGACATTTTTGCCATGCAACGCTGTCCGTTAGCGACCACCCACTAACGCAACGTGAACCTAGCCTTAGTGATGAGTAAATGTGCTCGGATAAGGTGCTAACAGTGATTTTGGCGTCCTCAAAAAATGTGTTCGATAACCTGCGGCTGCATGTCTCGTGGCTGTTCGACAGCCACAAGACATGCATGGATTGTCTGTTTGTTAGGTAATCCTTGCATGTGTTGCAGCTGTCAAACACCTACAAGACATGCAGCCGCTGGGACTCTTAACATTTTTCAAGCACACCGAAGACACTCTGTTGTTGTTTTGAACATGTTCACATAACACCTTATCTGAGCACGCTCGCTCAATGCTACTTCAGACCTAAAAAGTGGACATATAATTTTTTGAGGAAACCCACCATGACAAGTCAGGAACTTTCAAACTTGCATCCCATTTCTATCCCACTGCTTACACAGCAAACCAGGAGGGGAAAAGCTATATCTTCAAGGAAAGTTAAATTGCTAACCTGAGGATAATAAAGCCTCACAATTGAGAGGCAGATCAATTCTGATCTTCCCCTCAAGCCCTTATATTATGACCTCAAATTCTAGTGGATATGTTTACAATACTCTAGTCTCTGATCAGAAAGATATATCCATTTATCGCACACATGTCTAAACTATCAGTCCTATCGCCTCTTGTGTTAAAAAGGACTTTAATGTCCCATTTACCCCTGAAGAATTAGAAACCATGGTCAGGGACCTGCCTAATGGGAAATCCCTTGAAGCAGTTGTGTTCACATACCTCTACTAGAAAACATTCTTAGGCTATGTGCACACGTAGGGAGGGTCCTCTGCGGGTTCTCCCGCAGCGGATTTGATAAATCTGCAGGGCAAAACCGCTGCGGTTATTAACCCTGCAGATTTATCACGGTTTCTTTTGCGGTTTCCGCTGCGTGTTTACTCCTACTATTGATGCTACATATGCAGCATCAATAGTAATGTTGAACATAATTTAAAAAATGGTTATACTCACCCTCTGACGTCCCGATCCCCTCGGCGCTGCACGTGGCGGTCCGGTTCCAAAGATGCTGTGCGAGAAGGACCTTCGTGACATCACGGTCATGTGACCGCGACATCATCGCAGGCCCTGCTCACATAGCCACCCTGCGACTGGACGGCCGCGTGCAGCGCTGAGAGGTGAGTATATCATTATTTTTTATTTTAATTCTTTTTTTTTTTTTTTCTTTAACACAAATATGGTTCCCAGGGCCTGGAGGAGAGTCTCCTCTCCTCCACCCCGGGTACCATCCACACATGATCCGCTTACTTCCCGCATGGTGGGCATAGCCCCATGCAGGAAGTAAGCGGATCAATGCTTTCCTATGTGTGCAGAATCGCAGCGATTCTGCACAAAAGAAGTGACATGCTGCGGAATGTAAACCGCTGCGTTTCTGCGCGGGTTTTCCCGCAGCATGTGCACAGCGGATTGCGGTTTCCATAGGGTTTACATTTAACTGTAAACGCAATGGAAACTGCTGCGGACCCGCAGCTGCAGGAACGCTGCGGTTCTGCGATAAAAACCGCAACGTGTGCACATAGCCTTAGGCCTTTTATCTCCATATATGCTCAAAATGTTCGACTCATTCCTTACAGATTCCTCAACCCAACTAAAATCATATCACAGTAGTTCCTTAACCTGTATATCTGAAGATATTTACTAAAATGTCGGGAAATAAATAGCATTTACCTTCCAGACCTCATCCACAAAGATCGGGTCAGATTTGTATTGTACAATCTGAGGACAACCCCCATGTGACCATAGACCTGATGCATTGTGAACAGGAATGGATCATTGAGCCTAGATCAACACAAAAAAAAGCATTTGATCATTTGAATTGGCCACTCTTGGTCATAACTCTTGAATGTTTTGGTTTCTTGGGCTCCTTTCTTCAGATTATATGCACTCTTTATTCCTCTATGGCTCCTCGTCAAAATTCTTAATCCATAATTGTAAGCTATTTGTGCTTTGCATAGAACCATTTGATTCACTGATCATAAATAATCCAGACAAAGGTACAAAATCTCGGTTTTCACAGATATTTTGCTGACTTATATGCAATCCACAAATCTCTCTCCAAAAACTTGCATTGTAATCCACAAATCTCTCTCCAAAAACTTGCATTGTATCTTTGATTATGGTTTACTCTTCGGTTATAAAGTAAATGCTTCTAATACTGAGGCTTTGCCTATAAACCTTTCCCCTCAACTTGCCAAATACACTATGAAACAGATCACCACTCTTGGAAAGACTCAGCCCTGAATACCTCTGGACCTTATTGACTTCATGTTACTTTTATATAATGTAACCATCACACTTTTCCACAAATCAGAAATTGCTTAACCCCTTCACCACTTAGGGTTTTTCTATTTTTGAGTTTTCGTTTTTTTTCTGTCAATATGGCCATGTGATGCCTTGTATTTTGCAGGACAAATTGTACTTTTGAACTTAAAAAAATCTAAAGATAAAAAACGCAATTTTCTGAGGTCAGTAACGTCTCCATTTTTAATGATCTGGGGCTGGGTGAGGGCTTATTTTTAATGATGTTTTTATTAATAGCATTCTGGTATAGATGTGATGTTTTGATCACCTGTTGTTGCAATGTTGCAGCGACCAAAAAATAATTCTGACGTTTTGATTTTTTTTTCTCGTTATGAAGTTTACGGATTGGATTCATTCTTTTTATATTTTCATTGGGTGTTTCTGAATGCGCGATACCAGAATTTCGTTTTATTTTGAATGTGGCAAAAGAGTTGTAACTTTATTATTTTTTAAATTTTTAGAAACTTTTATTTAAACTTGCTTCAATAGTTGTCTTATAAGACTCAAAACTGCGATTTTCTGATCGCTTGTGCTTCACATAGCGGTGCTTCAGCCCTGCCATGTGTAGCAGAAATGCTCATCTGCTGCAGACCCCGAGTTGTCATGCCAACACATCAGTACCTGTGATCATGTGATGGGCGCGAATCTGTCATGTGCTGGGTCTAGGTTGTGAAGGGGTTGTGAAGGGGTTAACGTATAAAAGAAAGTCTTATTCACTGCCTGTATAAAAAATCAAGTTGAATTGTGGGTTGACATTCTAAAGAGGAGTTTTTCATGTAAGGTAAGAGTTGTACACACCTGTGTTTACAACTAATCTGCTCCTAGGAGAGGTCTACACAGAGGGCTGACTTCATATTTCATGAAGACTGTACATATCACAGTTAGTCCCTGTGTACTACATATAAGACCATGAAACAAAGGGAGAAGATACAGATTAGATATTAGAAAAAAAATTTTGACAGTGAGGGTGATCAATGAGTGGCACAGGCTGCCACGAGAGGTGGTGAGTTCAATGGAAGTCTTCAAACAGGCTGGACAGACATCTGTCTGGGATGGTTTAGTGACTCCTGCATTGAGCAGGGGGGGTTGGACACTGACCTCAGAGGTCCCCTCCAACTCTGACACATGTATGGACTAAGGTGTGAGACATACAAATACAATTCTTCGGCTGGAAATATAACTCCTGACATGTTTAGCTTACCAGCCATTGCCCGAGCTTCACATGTCCCTGGCAATGGTGCTGATTGTCCTACTGAAAAGACCAAACCAATACTAGGTGTCTTGAAAAGAAAGCTACATCTTATTAGGAAATGTTCCTATCTGTATTCAGTGCTGCAAACAAAGAACTTATTGGTACCATTTATATTCTTCGATTATAATAGTGCCCTCCCGCTAAGTATACAGTTGGGTATATATGCTAATGTTCATCACATATACTCTGCACACAACTATACAGTAGGTTGTCTTATTGTAAAACTGTACATCTGTTCACAGTGATTAAAGCTTATATTACAGGTCTGAGCTGCTCTGTGCTAGGGGGATCCCTGTCTGTAATTCACCTAGCACAGTCAGCTATCCTCTCTGCACTGTCTACCCTCCGCAGACAATTCTTCTGGAATAGCAACGCTGCTCTTGGACAGTTACCTGTATCCTGGAAGAGATAAATCTAGTCAGGGCTAATTCAGATTCTTCCCCTAACTTTAAGTTATACAATTTTTCAATTATTTTCTGCACCAAGACTTCTTTCTGCAGTTATTTACTTCCAAAGCATGAAAATCATTGGTCACTTCCATGTTTTGAGTCACAGATGTAGAAGAAATGGATAGAAGACTATATTGGAAAATTAGATAACTTTTCATTACACTGACACTGTAATACCCCTCTAAGTGCAGACCAACATCTGCAAATGCAATGTAAGCCATGCTGCAGGAAAGCTGTATTGTTTTATTTATTTTTTTTTGTCATCCCTGCCTTAACTTCAAGTTTAATTTTATATGCTTAATACTGTTAGAAAAGGAAAAAAGTGGGAGTGATCTGAAGAGTAGATAAATATTTTCCAATTCTGCATTTTCTATTTAAAAACAATTAAGTTATTGAAACATATCATTCAGAATGTGTGGGAGAACTGGGCCCATGCATTGTATACTTGATTCACAGCTGCCTGATGCTACATAATTCATTGCAACCCAGTGATTAAATTACAATCTTGGTATCTTAAGTCACTTTCTTGCAGATTACCTAGAGAGAAAGGTGGCCAGATTTGCAATCACCAGAGGCTGGCGCTTGCTAATCACACTGAGTAACCTGGAAGGGATTGCTGGTGCCCCAAGGTCAACCTGAAAAGGAAAAAAAAGGGGGAAACAAAAGTTTTTAAAACGAACAGAGCTTGTGTATCAGAGAGTCAGAATCACATGGTCAGTTCTTTACCTATATGCATATGTAAGTGCTATGTGTCTATATCCCCTTTACACCCAAGGGTGGTTTGCACGTTAATGACCAGGCCAATTTTTACAATTCTGACCACTGTCCCTTTATGAGGTTATAACTCTGGAACGCTTCAACGGATCCCGGTGATTCTGACATTGTTTTCTCGTCACATATTGTACTTAATGATAGTGGTAAAATTTCTTCGATATAACTTGCGTTTATTTGTGAAAAAAAAACGGAAATTTGGCGAAAATTTCGCAATTTTCCAACTTTGAATTTTTATACCCTTAAATCACAGAGATCTGTCACACAAAATACTTAATAGGTAACATTTCCCACATGTCTACTTTACATCAACACAATTTAGGAACCAAAATTTTTTTTTTTGTTAGGGAGTTATAAGGGTTAAAAGTTGACCAGCAATTTCTCATTTTTACACCATTTTTTTAGGGACCACATCTCATTTGAAGTCATTTTGAGGGGTCTATATGATAGAAAATACCCAAGTGTGACACCATTCTAAAAACTGCACCCCTCAAGGTGCTCAAAACCACATTCAAGAAATTTATTAACCCCTTCAGGTGTTTCACAGGAATTTTTTGAATGTTTAAAAATTAATATTTACATTTTTTTTTTTTTACTACACAAAATTTATTTCAGCTCCAATTTGTTTTATTTTACCAAGGGTAACAGGAGAAAATGGACCCCAAAAGTTGTACAATTTGTGCTGCGTACGCTGATCCCCCATATGTGGGGGTAAACCACTGTTTGGGCGCACCGCAGAGCTCGGAAAGGAAGGAGCGCCATTTGACTTTTCAATGCAAAATTGACTGGAATTGAGATGGGATGCCATGTTGCGTTTGGAGAGCCCCTGACGTGCCTAAACATTGAAACCCCCCACAAGTGACACCATTTTGGAAAGTAGACCCCCTAAGGAACTTATCTAGATGTGTGGTGAGAACTTTGACCCACCAAGTGCTTCACAGAAGTTTATAATGCAGAGCCGTAAATATAAAAAATCATATCTTTTCACAAAAATTCTTTTCGCCCCCAATTTTTTATTTTCCCAAGGGTAAGAGAAGAAATTGGACCCCAAAAGTTGTTGTGAAATTTGTCCTGAGTACACCGATACCCCATATGTGGGGGTAAACCACTGTTTGGGCGCATGGCAGAGCTCAGAAGGGAAAGAGCGCCATTTGACTTTTCAATGCAAAATTGACTGGAATTAAGATGGGACGCCATGTCGCGTTTGGAGAGCCCCTGATGCGCCTAAACATTAAACCCCCCCCCCCACAAGTGACACCATTTTGGAAAGTAGACCCCCTAAGGAACTTATCTAGATGTGTTTTAAGAGCTTTGATCCTACAAGTGTTTCACTACAGTTTACAACGCAGAGCCGTGAAAATAAAACTACTTTTTCCCCACAAAAATGATTTTTAGCCCCCCAAATTTATATTTTCCCAAGGGTAACAAGAGAACTTGGAACCCAAAAGTTGTTGTACAATTTGTCCCGAGTACGCTGATGCCCCATATGTTGGGGTAAACCCCTGTTTGGGCGCACGGGAAAGCTCGGAAGGGAAGGAGCACTGTTTTACTTTTTCAATGCAGAATTGGCTGGAATTGAGATCGGACGCCATGTTGCGTTTGGAGAGCCCCTGATGTGCCTAAACAGTGGAAACTCCCCAATTCTAACTGAAACCCTAATCCAAACACACCCCTAACCCTGACACACCCCTAACTAATCCCAACCGTAAATGTAATCCTAACCCTAACTTTAGCCCCAACCCTAACCCTAATGGGAAAATGGAAATAAATACATTTTTTTAATAATTTTCCCTAACTAGGGGTGATGAAGGGGGGTTTGATTTACTTTTATAGGGTATTTTATATCGTATTTTTATGATTGGCAGCCGTCACACACTAAAAGACGCTTTTTATAGCACAAAAGTTTTTGCGTCTCCACATTGAGACCTATAATTTTTCCATATTTTGGTCCAGAGAGTCATGTGAGGTCTTGTTTTTTGCAGGACGAGTTGATGTTTTTATTGGTAACATTTTCGGACACGTGACAGTTTTTGATCGCTTTTTATCCCGATTTTTGTGAGGCAGAAAAACAAAAAAACAGCTATTCAGGAATTTCTTTTGGGGGAGGCGTTTATACCGTTCCACGTTTGGTAAATTTGATAAAGCAGTTTTATTCTTCGGGTCAGTTCGATTACAGCGATACCTCATTTATATCATTTTTTTATGTTTTGGCGCTTTTATACGATTAAAAACTATTTTATAGAATAAATAATTATTTTGGCATCGCTTTATTCTGAGGACTAACTTTATTTTTTCTTTGACGCTGTATGGCAGCTCGTTTTTTGCGGGACAAGATGACGTTTTCAGCGGTACCATGGTTATTTATATCCGTCTTTTTGATCGCGTGTTATTCCACTTTTTGTTCGGCGGTATGATAAAGCATTGTTTTTTGCCTCGTTTTTTTTTTTTTTCTCCTACGGTGTTCACTGAAGGGGTTAACTAGTGATATAGTTTTATAGGTGGGGTCGTTACGGACGCGGCGATACTAAATATGTGTACTTTTATTTTTTATTTTTTTAATTTAGATAAAGAAATGTATTTATGGGAATATATATATTTTTTTCTTTATTTAGGAATTTATTTATTTATTTTTTTTTTTACACTTTGTCCCAGGGGGGGGGGGGAGACATCACAGATCGCTGATCTGACAGTCTGCACAGCACTCTGTCAGATCGGCGATCTGACTTACAGTGCTGCAGGCTTACCAGCGCCTGCTCTGAGCAGGCGCTTGGTAAGCCACCTCCCTCCCTGCAGGACCCGGATGCCGCAGCCATCTTGGATCCGGGCACCTACAGCGAGGAGGAGGTAAGAGACCCTCGCAGCAACGCGATCACATCGCGTTGCTCCGAGGGTCTCAGGGAAGCACGCAGGGAGCCCCCTCCCTGCGCGATGCTTCCCTGTACCGCCGGCACACCGCGATCATGTTTGATCGCGGTGTGCCGGGGGTTAATGTGCCGGGGGCGGTCCGTGACCGCTTCTGGCACATAGTGCCTGATGTCAGCTGCGATAGTCAGCTGACACCCGGCTGCGATCGGCCGCGCTCCCCCCGTGAGTGCCGCCGATCGCGCTGGACGTACTATTCCGTCGGTGGTCATACGGGCCCACCCCACCTCGACGGGATTGTACGTCCAATGTCAGAAAGGGGATATACACGTATGTGTATATTTGTGTGTGCCCTATGTAATATACAGATGCGTATGTATGTGCGTGCTGTGTGCAACATGTTAGCATTTGGGGCCCCAATTTTCCCAAAACCAGCTCCGCAAGGGGGTATGCACTTAATATCAGTAATCAGAATAACTGAAAAATAATTTCCAGTGAATAACGTGATCCTGAGAATCAAAGGGTCACAACACAATTTGAGCACAGAACCACTACCAGTCACCTGCCATATTTCGTACTGCTGCGCTAATGGATCAGATCTGCAACATGAGGCTATAAACTGCTACAAAATGTACGTTATGTGTAATAGTGCATGAGTGACCAAAAGAGGTTACTGCTACTGACATTGTAATAGCAGAGAACACCTTTGAAGTTTTATGCCACTACTCATCATTCCTACCTGGATCATGTATATGACTCTTGTGATGTCTTCTCCATGGAGGTTATCGGGCTGTAGAATCCATGCGCTAGGCAGGAGCTCTCCTCGTACAGTGTCTTTACTAGGACGTGGCATATCCTCATTATACACAGATTGGAAGCACAGGCTGTAACACTTCTCCTGTGAGGAGGAAACAAATATTAATATGATGTACTATGACCAAGGACAACATCTGCAAGGAGTTTGTATGCTCTCCCAAGCGTTTGTGTGGGTTTCTTCCGGGTTCTCAAATTTCCTCCCACATTCCAAACACATACTGATAGGGAATTTAGATAGTGAGCCCCATCATGGACAGCAATGATGTGTGCAAACTGTAAAGCGCTGTGGAATATGTTGGCACTATATAAATAAAAAGATTATTATTATTACGGATAACACCCACCTAAGGCCTTATTCAGACATCAGTCCTTATTCTCGTACACAAAAATGGTCCGATTTTCATCAGGACCGGTGTCTCATTTTAGTGTCTTGGTTTTTACCATCAGTATTTCCATATGACATGTGGGAAAATAAATGCAAACCTTCTCCTATACATTATAATGTAAAAAACAGACAGCAAACAGATTTAATTACTGATCTTCATGGACCTATTGCATTGGTGACTTTGCCGAAAAAAACACGTCCATTTTTCATCAACCTGCAGTGTGCAAAATAAATAGGACAAGAACAGATCTGTAAACTATAATGGGTAGTTCTTCTATCCTTCAAAGACTCAGCTGCAACATGCAAGTGAAAATGAACGTCTGAATGAGGTCTTAGGTCATGTACTGTATTTTTCGGACTACAAGAAGCACTTTCCCCCCCCCAAAAAAAAGGGGGGGAAATGGGGGGTGCGTCTTATAGTTGGGATGCAGGCTTACCGGCAGTGGTGTGGCGGCAGAGGTGCGGGGATGATGAGGCGCAGTGAGCGGTATGGCGTGAGCGGGGTCCCTTCCACAGGTGAGGTGACGCAGCAGCCCGTTAAGCAGCAGAGCCGGGTGAATCACGGCTTTATCGGTGGCCATCTTACTGAGGCCACGCGTGCGCAGATGGAGTGCTCTGCTTCCCGGGGCTTCAGGAAAATGGCCGCGCGTGCGCAGATGGAGACCGCGGCGGCCATTTTCCTGAAGCCGAGATCTAAATCTACGAACTCGGCTTCAGGAAAATGGCCGCTGCGATCTCCATCTGCACACGCGTGGCCTCCCACGGCCATTTTCCTGAAGCCCCGGGAAGCAGATCACTTCATCTGCGCACGCGCGGCCTCAGGAAGATGGCTGCCGCCACCACTGATAAAGCCATGATTCACCCGGCTCTGCTGCTTACCTTGGATACCGGGCCGCTGCGTCACCTCACCTTTGGAAGGGACCCTGCTCACGCCATAACGCTCATTGCGCCTCATCATCCCTGCACCTCTTCCGCCGCCACAGCTCTGCTGCAAGCCCCCCATGGACACCAGGCCGTGGCGTCGCCCACCTAAACAGGAAGGGACCCTGCTCAGGTGCACGCCATATCGCCACAACACTGCACCTCTGCCGACACCATGCCTCCTGTAAATTCGGGCAATAAGACGGACCCCCATCTTATAAAAAAAAATATTTTTTTCTGCAATTTTCACCCCAAGTTTGGGGTACGTCTTAAGGTCCGGTGCGTCTTTTAGTCCAAAAAATACGGTACATATCACCTATTCGTGATTAACATCTATTCATGGACATAGAAAATTGATGCTTCAGTCGGCACCTTTAAAATGCATTGTAAAAAAAAAAAAAAGTATGTACGGTTACCTTTTATAATTATAGGCCATTGTCTGCAATATGTTGGACATATACATTTTACATACACTGCTCACAAAAATAAAGGGAACACAAACAACAGAATATAACTCCAAGTAAATCAAACCTGTGAAATCAAACTGTCCACTTAGGAAGCAACACTGTTTGACAATCAATTTCACATGCTGTTGTGCAAATGGAATAGACAACAGATGGAAATTATTGGCAATTATCAAGACACACTCAATAATAGGAGTGGTCCCGCTGGTGGGGACCACAGACCACATCTCAGTACCAATGCTTTCTGACTGATGTTTTGGTCACTTGAATGTTGGTTGTGCTTTCACACTCGTGGTAGCATGCGACGGACTCTACAACCCACACAAGTGGCTCAGGTAGTGCAGCTCATCCAGTATGGCACATCAATTTGAGCTGTGGCAAGAAGGTTTGCTGTGTCTGTCAGCGTAGTTTCCAGAGGCTGGAGGCGCTACCAGGAGACAGGCCAGTACACCAGGAGACGTGGAGGGGGCCGTAGGAGGGCAAAAGCCTAACAGCAAGACCGCTACCTCAGCCTTTGTGCAAGGAGGAACAGGAGGAGCACTGCCAGAGCCCTGCAAAATGACCTCCAGCAGGCCACAAATGTGCATGTGTCTGCACAAACGGTTAGAAACCGACTCCATGAGGATGGTCTGAGTGCCCGAAGTCCACAGATGGGGGTTGTGCTCACAGCCCAACACCGTGCAGGACGCTTGGTATTTGCAACAGAACATCAGGATTGGCAAATTTGCCACTGGCGCCCTGTGCTCTTCACAGATTAAAGGTTCACCCTGAGCACATGTGACAGAGTCTGCAGATGCAGTGGAGAGCGATCTGCTGCCTGCAACATCCTTCAGCATGACCGGTTTGGCAGTGGGTCAGTAATGGTGTGGGGTGGCATTTCTTTGGAGGGCCGCACAGCCCTCCATGTGCTCACCAGAGGTAGCCTGACTGCCATTAGGTACCGAGATGAGATCTTCAGACCACTTGTGAGACCATATGCTGGTGCGGTTTGCCATGGGTTCCTCCTAATGCAGGACAATGCCAGACCTAATGTGGCTGGAGTGTGTCAGCAGTTCCTGCAAGATGAAGGCACTGAAGCTATGGACTGGCCCGCCTGTTCCCCAGACCTGAATCTGATTGAACACATCTGGGACATTATGTGTCGCACCATCCACCAACGTCATGTTGCACTGTCCGGGAGTTGGCGGATGCTTTAGTCCAGGTCTGAGAGGAGATCCCTCAGGAGACCATCCACCACCTCATCTGGAGCATGCCCAGACGTTGTAGGGAGGTCATACATTTCCTTGTCTTGAGGCATTTCCACTTAAGTTGGATCAGCCTGTACCTTCATTTTCCACTTTGATTTTGAGCATCATTCCACCTCCAGACCTCCTTTGGATATTAGTTGTGATTTACGTTGATCATTTTTAGGCTTTATTGTTCTCAACACATTCCACTACGTAATGAATAAAGATTTACAACTGGAATATTTCATTCAGTGATATCTAGGATGTGGGATTTTAGTGTTCCCTTTATTTTTTTGAGAAGTATCTAAGAATGATTATAGTGATGGATGCTGCTGTACGTAGTAAGCATTGGTAGTACTATCCATGCAACAGTTTGTGGGGATTTAGCCACCACCTTTCCAGACTATTGTAAGCTGGACCTGCCAATATCATTGGATTTGGTAATGTGTATGGGGACTGAGGACAACTGATTATTGGGGAGATGTTGATCAGCAATGGCAGGGGTTGGGCCAAACTGCACAAGATTTTTGGTTGCTGATAGAAAGGCCTTGACTAACAAAAGTAGCAGAATAAAGTGAGTGTTTCTAAATAAAGTTTATTAAATAAAATCCAAGTTGTGATTAGGCCGGTTTCACACGTCAGTGATTCCGGTACGTGAGGTGACAGTTTCCTCACGTACCGGAGACACTGACACACGTAGACCCATAAAAATCAATGCATCTGTTCAGATGTCATTGATTTTTTGCGGACCGTGTCTCCGTGTGCCAAACACGGAGACATGTCAGTGTTCGTGGGAGCGCACGTTTTACACGGACCCAATAGAGTCAATGGGTCCGCGTAAAACACGGACCTCACACGGACATTCTCCGTCTGGGGTCCGTGTGCGTGCAGGAGACAGCGCTAAAGTAAGCGCTGTCCCCCCCACATGGTGCTGAAGCCGCGATTCATATCTTCCCTGCAGCAGCGTTTGCTGTAGAGAAAATATGAAGAATAGTGTTAAAAATAAAGATTTAGGTGTCCGCCGCCCCCCCACCCCCTGTGCGCCCCCCCCGCTGTCCTGAAAATACTCACCCGCTCCCACGTTGGCTGTCACACCTTCCTGGTCTGGCCGCGCCTCCTACTGTATGCGGTCACGTGGGGCCGATCATTTACAATCATGAATAGTCGGCTCCGCCCCTATGGGAGGTGGAGCCACATATTCATGACTGTAAATGATCGGCCCCACGTGACTGCATGCAGGAGAAGCCGCGGCCAGACCTGGAAGCAGCACGTATGGCCTCCGTGAGTTCCCAGGCACACGGACACGGATAACTCCGGTACCGATTTATTCCGGTACCGGAATTATCTGGACGTGTGGGACAGCCCTTAGAGTTTTTATTTTACAAGATTGGAATGTGACACAAATACCATTTTGTGATCTAAATCTACATCATGATAGTGTATTACAACAAACATCAAGCATTAGTAAATATCTTACTTGTTTATATTCCACAGCCATACAACAGAAGTCCCTGGGTTGTTTTAGATAGCAAAGAGACATGTCAGTCATCACATGCACTAGGAAAGAAAAGAAATATCTACAATAAGCCGGAACTCCCAAAAATAAAAACATTACTAGAAATCTGAATGAATTAAAGAAGTAGTCCCATCAAAGTTTTTATCCTTGTATATGATACATTTTCTAAATGGGATATAATCAGCAGTGGGGACTGCAGGGATCTGTGCTAGGACCAATTTTTTACCTCTTTACTCTCAATCCCATACACAGTCATTAATAAAGTGTCAGTGTTTGCTGATCACACCAAACTATGTAGGATACTAAAATCTGACCTTGACTTTACAATATTGCAAACCAATCTGAATGGGCAAACACTTGGCAAATGAGGTTTAATGTAGATAAATGTAGCGTAATGCACCTAGGACAGAGTAATCTTATTGCTGCATATATATTAACCCCTTCATGACCCGGGGTATTTTCATTTTTTCGTTTTTCGCACCCCTCCTTCTCAGAGCCAGAACTTTTTTATTTTTCCGTCAATATGGCCATGTGAGGGCTTATCTTTTGTGGGACAAGTTGTAGTTTTGAACGACATCATTGGTTTTAGCATGTCATGTACTAGAAAATGGGTAAAAATTACAAGTACGGTGAAATTGCAAAAAAAGGTGCAATCCCACACTTGTTTTTTTGCTTGGCTTTTTAGACCTAATGGAAAAGAGAAGAATTAGCTGGGTAGAAAGGAAAAATTAGCAATTGGAAGTACACAGTGCTATATAACATGATGACTGCATTATATTAAGAGGATGAACATTTTGATGAGAGGAGGAATGCTTCTTTAAAGTGGAAAGTATGTTTTACAGCATTGTATCTGGCGGTGAGTAACGAGTTAAAGAGTACAGATGTTATTCCAATTTATTCAAATTTGTTTTTCATTGGAGAACATGGGAAAACCATGGGCATATGCACCAGCTTGGACTTGAACACTTGGGGGGAGGGGGGGGGGGGGGAAGAGGTTGGAAAACCGTTAGCTTCATGCCAAAAGGGGAACAGAAACATATCAGATTTCCTTCCTCTAGTCGGAGGCAGAATGTGGTGCATTTGTATTGTACTGTAAAGTGCTGCACATTTGCAGTGGAAATCCCACTGGAAGCCCCAAAGCTGGAAGAGTTTACTAAGGACTGGTTGAGATGGGAATAGATAGCACTTACCCAACTGAATATTGCTGCTCACTCTCTCATGTACACAGGCTGTAAGGATGGATTGGTCATACAAACGCCTTGTGCTAATGTCTTTCACCATGCACCAGACATCATGAATTGGCCTTCTAATGACTCCAGCCCCAATAAATCCATGCTTTGTGGCCGATGAGAAAGCTTTATAATACACCAATACATCTCTCTCTGTGCTCTGGTATCTGGAATGTAAACAAAGCTATGACAATTTACATTAACAGGAGCAGGATAAATAAAAGTATGTATCATCATCTACATGTGTATCATTTGTTACAGTGGAAAAAAATATATGTTTTAATATTGAGGCTTGCTTACATCCATCCAGCTGCTGCTTGGCGATTATATAACTTCTTTATATTGTAGGAACAAGCAGTCATTACCTGAAAAAAAAAAAAGTTGTTTGATATAAATCATACAGCTGGATACACTTTTAGCTTTGTGTTTTGGGTAATCCTGTTGGAGAACCCATGACCTGGGATTCAGGCCAAGTTTTCTGATACTGGGCAGCACATTTCGCTCCAGAAAGCCTTGATAGTCATAAAATTTCATTGTACCCTGCACAGCATCAAGACCCCTGTTGACAGATGCCGCAAACCAGCTCCAAAACATAACCGAGCCTCCTCTATGTCTCACAGTATGTACAATGTTCTTTTCTTTGCTTCACTGTTATGTCTGTAAAAACAGCTGATGTGATGTGCCAAATAGCTCAGTCTTTAATCTCTTCATATGTGGCTTGTCATGCATTTTGGCAAAGTTTAGTCTCACTTTCATATGATTTGCTTTTAAAACTGGTTTCCTCCTTGATTGTCTTTCTTGAAGACCACTTTGGCTAAAACAGAGATGAATGGTGCAATCTCATACTGACCTACCATGTAGGGGAGACAGCTAGCATGTGGAAGAAGGTCCATAAGACCAACCAAGAACTTTTGGGGCTGAATGAAAAATGCTGTGTGTAGCGTAAAGCTAACACTGCACATCACCATGAAAACACAATCACCACTGTCAAACATGGTGGTGACAGCACCATGCTGTGTGGAGACTTTTCTTCAGCAAGGATAGGGAAGATGGGCAGAGTTGATAGGAAAATGGATGAAGCTAAATACAGGGCAATCCTGAAGGAATACCTACTGTAGTCCGCAAAAGATTTGAGACTGGGGTGTAGGTTCACCTTTGAGCAGGACAACAACCCTAATCATACTGCCAGAGCTACATTGGATGGTTAAAGGTATGTGCACACGCTGCGGATTTTGCTACGTTTCCGCAGCTGCGGGTCCGCAGCGGTTTCCCATGCATTTACAGTACCATGTAAAGCTATGGGAAATGAAATCCGCAGTGCACATGCTGCGGAAAAAAATGCGCGGAAACGCAGCGGTTTATTTTCCGCAGCATGTCAATTATTTGTGCGGATTCCGCTGCGGGTTTACACTTGCTCCAATAGAAAACTGCAGGTGTAAACCCGCAGTGGAAACCGCAATAGAAACCGCGATAAATCTGCAGTAAAAACCGCAGTGGTTTTGCACTGCAGATTAATCAAAACCGCTGCGGAAAATTCCGCAATGGAATCCGCAGCATGTGCACATGGCCTTAGATCAAACCATATTGATGTGTGTGTGAATGGCCCAGTCACAGTCCAGACTTAAATTCCTTTGAGAGACTGGCAAGATGTGGAAATTGCTGTTCATAGATACCTCCATCCAATCTCACTGAGTGTGCAAAAAAGAACAGGCAAAATTTTCAGCTTTTAAATGTGCAAACCTGGTAGAGACAGATCCCAAAAGATGTGCAGCAGTAACTGCAGTGAAAGGTTGTCCTACAATTTTTTTTTTTACTCTGAGCGGGGGGCTGAATACAAATATATAAATGCTCATCACAATTTTCAGATTTACACTTTTAAAGTATTTAGAAAACCATGTATCATTTCCTTTACATATCAAAAATACTTGCTATTTTGTGTTGGTATATTGTCACAACTCTTATCGGGTGTCCCAGGGGCTCCTTCCCTGTCTCTAACGCTAGGGGTGCCCTAGGTCGCCCTGTTCCCCGGATTACTTCTGATGGTGTAGATGCCGATGCCACGTACCTTGCCTTAGCTCCTCAATCCACCCTCAGTCTGTAACCTTCCCCCACCCAGGGAAGAGGGGAGTAGTAGTGTACCGTAATACACCAACCAGACTAAAGGTACCTTCACACTGAACGATATCGCTAGCGATCCGTGACGTTGCAGCGTCCTGGCTAGAGATATCGTTGAGTTTGACAGGCAGCAGCGATCAGGATCCTGCTGTGCCATCGTTGGTCGGAGCAGAAAGGCCAGAACTTTATTTAGTCGCTGGATCTCCCGTAGACATCGCTAAATCGGCGTGTGTGACGCCGATTCAGCGATGTCTTCACTGGTAACCAGGGTAAACATCAGGTTACTAAGCGCAGGGCCGCGCTTAGTAACCCGATGTTTACCCTGGTTACCAGCGTAAACGTAAAAAAAAAAAAAAAACACTACATACTTACATTCCGGTGTCTGTCTCCCGGCGCTGTGCTTCTCTGCACGGTGTAAGCGCCGGCCGGAAAGCAGAGCACAGCGGTGACGTCACCGCTGTGCTTTCCGGCTGGCGCTTACAGTGCAGAGAAGTACAGCACCGGGGGACAGACACCGGAATGTAAGTATGTAGTGGGTTTTTTTTTTACGTTTACGCTGGTAACCAGGGTAAACATCGGGTTACTAAGCGCGGCCCTGCGCTTAGTAACCCGATGTTTACCCTGGTTACCAGGGGACTTCGCATAGTTGGTCGCTGGAGAGCTGTCTGTGACAGCTCTCCAGCGACCACACAGCGACGCTGCAGCGATCGGGATCGTTGTCTAGATCGCTGCAGCGTCGCTAAATGTGACGGTACCTTAACAAGGTAATACAAACAGGGATAATGGAAAATACCAATAATACAAATATACTTACACAAACAGCAGAGGTAAACACTGGGGAGTGGGGGATGGGGTTAAACCAAAAGTGGGAGAAAAGGAATTTTCACACACTCAAAACCTAGCAACAGTCACAGATAAATCCACCAAACGCCTTCTCCAATAACACACAACAACCTCCAGCCATGCAGCAAAAGCTAGGTCTGACAATGAGTGCTAGCCACTGACCAGATTATATAGGAGATGGGAGTGGCTAACAGTGCACAGCTGAGAGCCTTAATGCAGGAAGCTTCCAGGAGGTCACATTTGAGCAGATTAACCCCTGAACTGCTAAAATAAATTTATACTGTTTAATATGAAGGTGAAATTCTTCTAATCAATGCAGAAGTAGGAGAAATCAGACGCTGCGGTCTCCTGATTCCTATTGTGGTAACCCGTGACACATATCGCATAAAATCCCAATAAAATAAATTTAAGTTTGTGGCTGTGACATGAAAAAATGTGGAAACGTTCACGGGGTATGAATACACAGGCTGATTGGACGCCTGTTAATGGTAACGCAGAGTCTCATGATGCTTCAGGAATGCAGTTTAAATACCAAGAGGAATAAAGCTATTCAATTTTATATACTTAATCAAATGATTAGGCAGTGGTTATAAAAATATACAAGAGATGCTACAAAGGTACAAGACAATACTGTATATACAAGTAATAAAGAGAATCCAGAGAATAAAGAGAATTCAGCACTCAAAAGTAGGTAAGATGAAGAAATACATGAAGTTTGCCAGTACCGTATACTGAAAAACAGCCCAACACCATGATGTTCCCACCTCCAAACTTCACTGTTGGAAGGGTGTTTTTGGGGTGATATGCAGTGCCTTTTGGTCTCCAAACATTGTGTGTATCATGGCATCCAAAGAGTTCAATTTTGGTCTCATCTGACCAGACTATTCTCCCATTATTTCCCAGGCTTGTCTAAATGTCGTTGAGCAAACTGTAAACGCGCTTGAACATGTTTTTTGCTCAGCAATGGAGTTTTGCATGGTAAGCATCCATACAGGTCATGGCGGTTGAGTGCATTACTTATGTTTTGTTTTTAAACAATAGTACCTGCTGATTCCAGGTTTTGCTGTAGCTCTCCACAGGTGGCCCTTGGCTCTTGGATAACTCTTCTAATAATTATTTTCACTCCTTTTACTGAACTCTTGCGGGGAGCACCTGGTCGTGGACGGTTTATGGTGAAATTATGTTCTTTCCACTTCTGGATACTGGTGTCAACACTGCTCACTGGAGCCTTCGGTAGTTTAGAAATTCTTCTGTAAACAATGCCATCAGTATGGTTTGCAACAATAAGGTTGCAAAGGTATTGAGACAGGTCACTTGTTTTACCCATCACAAGATTGTTTCTCATTTTTACACAAATTGTCTCTTCAGAGAGGAAGAGGACTAGAACTCTAGTGCCACCTATTGGAAGTAGCAATCCTAAAAGTAAATGTCGACCCTTTAACGAGACTTGTCGCATGACTTAGGATAAAAGCCAAACCAGCATCTCAATTTGCAGACACTGCACTGACGAGGGGCAGTACCCGAAAACACAAAGTGTGAGATCTGGTTTGGCTGTACTCTCTGCAAGGAGAAATGATACTTCTTGGATTCCGGTCAGATGCCTCTCATACAGCCAAACCAGATCTCACACTTTGCACTGACAAGGGGCAGTACCCCGAAACACAGTGTCTGCAAATTGAGATTCTGGTCTGTCTTTTATCCTAAGTCATGTGACAAGGCTCGTTAAAGGGTCGTCATTGACTTTTAGGATAGCTACTTCCAATAGGTGGCACTAGAGTTCTTGTTCTTTTTCTCTCTGAAGAGACAATTTGCATATTTCCCAGAGGAGCATTGTGGCTTTTAGTCTCCTCATCTCGGCATGCTTAACATGTCACTCTCTTCAAGGTGAAACACGGGTATTACTTACCTAGTAATGTGTTTTTTCATGACCCATGATGGCAACACGAGAGAGGGGATCTGCCCCTCAAGGACAGGAAAACTTCAAGATAAAAAGGGCGGCTCCTCTCTTCGCATCAGTTATTTTCCAGAGCATGAGAGGAACTCCGCTGATTAGTGTATATTCAAATCATACCTCCATTTATACTTTACATTTCTACCAACACCCAAGGGAGTGTCTAACTATAATGATGCACCGAAACAAAAACGTGATCAATAGGGAGGGAATATAAGGGTGCCGTCATGGGTCATGAAAAAACACATTACCAGGTAAGTAATAAATGTGTTTTCTCATCATCCATGATGGCACCACGAGAGAATTAGAGACTTGTAGTTACTTAGGGAGGGATCACGGCTTGTAACACCCTTCTCCTGAATGAGGTCAGAGGAAGCAGACAGATCCAACCTATAGTGTCTGAAGACAGAATAAGAGGACCAAGTAGCCACCTTACAAATTTGGTCGATGGAAGCATCTGCTCTCTCCGCCCATGATGTCGCCATGGCTCTTGTGGAATGGGCCTTCAGACCTTCAGGAATAGCCCTGCCTGCATTGACATAAGCTATTTTATAGCTAGATGGGTGAGAGAGTCCATTAGTCTGTTTGGACACCCTAAGGCCCTTTCTGGACCCCTGAAAAGAGACAAATAGAGCCCTCTGCTTTCTCCAGGGCTCTGTTACCTCCAAGTAGCGTAGGAGTCATCTTCTACCATCCAGGCAATGAAGCCTCTCCTCTTTCTGGTTACTCGGGTTAAGACAGATGGCAGTATTATTTCCTGAACTCTATGGAATTTTGATACCACTTTGGGGAGGTAAGCTGGGTCCAACCTCAACACTACTCTATTGTCCATGACCTGAGTGTAGGGAGGGTCTGCCGATAAAGCTTGTAAGTCCCCTATCCTAGAGGCTGAAGTGTGTGCCACTAGTAAGACTGTTTTTAATGAAATTACCTTCTCCGAAATAGAGTGTAAGGGCTCAAAGGGATTCTCCGCTAAGGCTGACTAAACCAGATTTAGATCCCAAGGAGCAGGTACAGGAGACAGGACAGAGTTTGCTCGACTACAGGCTCTGATGAACCTGGCCATCCATCTATTATTAGCCACATTATTATATAGGTCACAGTTGTATAAGGCAGCCAGAACTGAAACCTGCACCTTGAGGGTACTGACTGCTAAACCCAGTTCTACCCCCTTCTGCAAAAACTTTAGCATAGCCACTACCAGAACCTCCCCCTTCTTGTACCGGCCCGCAGAAGGACAAAAATTTCCTCCAGAATCTCCCATAGATCTAAGTGGTTATCAGCTTTCTGCTACTAAGCAGTGTAGAAACCCTGCCGAAAAACTTTTCCCCTCAAGAAGCGACCTTTCAAATTCCAGGCTGTTAAATGCAACCCGGACATTTGAGGATGCAGGAAAGGTCCCTGTGTCAGCAGGTCTTGATCCTCTGGGATGACCCACGAATCAGTCACCAACATTGTCCTTAGCCAGTAGAACCATTGCCTCTTTGGCCAAAATGGGGCTATTACAATTATTCTGGCTCTGTCTTCTCTGACTTTTCTCAAGACCGCCGGTATTAGGCATATTGGAGGGAAAGCATATAGGAGGCCTGATGTCCACTCTATCCTGAAGGAGTCCACCGCATACGGATTGTCCGCTGGGCTTAAAGAACAAAATCTCTGAACTCTCCTGTTGCTCCTTGAAGCAAAAAGATCTATTGTGGGCTGACCCCACATGTCCACAATCTGACTGAATGCCGATCTCTTCAGAGACCATTCTCCTTGTCTTGACCGATTGCGACTTAGGAAATTTGCATTCAAGTTGTCTACTTCTCGGATATGCAGGGCCGATAATGAGAGGAAGTGATGTTCCGCCCGACTTAAGATCCTTTCTGTTATTTCCATCAATGGTCGAGACCAAGTGCCTCCCTGATGATTTATGTAGGCTACTGCTGTCTGATTGACCGACAGGACTCTCACATGCTGCTTTTGAAGCTGCGGTAGTAGCCCCTTCAGTGCCCGTTCGATGGACAGAAGCTCCCATTCATTTGATAAGCCCCTTTTCTCTTGGGACCATGGATTCGGGAGCCACAGGGTGTCTAAGTGGGCTCCCCACCCCTAGGGACTGGCATCCATTGTGACTATTCTGGATGCCCTGTATACCCAGGGAACCCCTCTTAGAGCTGACCTGACCTGTAGCCACCAAATGAGTGACCGAATTACCATTTCTGGGAGGGTAAGCTTTCCTTCTAAGTGACCCTGTAGTAGTGGATCGTTCTGCAGTACACACCACTGCAGTTCTCTTGTATAGAACTGAGCCCATTTTACTGCCGGTATACAGGCGGTTAGAGACCCCAACAGTGCCATCGCTTTCCTGAGTGTCATCTTTGGCTTCTTTATTGACGCCAGGACTAATTGTCTGATCTTTTCCTCTGGGAGCCGGCACGCTTGTGCCACCAAGTCTGTTACTAGCCCCAAGAAAATCTGTACTGTTGCTGGTCCCAGTCTGGACTTTTTTAGATTTAGCTGCCATCCGAGAGTCTGTAAGGTCTCCATGACTATCCTGACTTGCTCCTAACAGTGAAGAAAGCTTCTCCCTACAATCAGGAAGTCATCCAGATACGGTACTATTAGAATGTCCTTTTCTCTTAGATGAGCCGTGACCTCTGAAATCAGCTTTGTGAAAACCCGAGGGGCTATTGCGAACCCGAAGCGTAGGGCTCTGAACTGAAAATGGGCTGAGATTTTATTTGTACCGCTACTCTGAGGAATTTGCGATCCTGCTCACATATAGGGAAGTGGTAGTACGCATCCTTGAGGTCTAGGACCGCCATGTAACACTGTGGGATGAGAAGTTTTACCGCCGATCTAACGGTCTCCATCTTGAATGAAGAAATTATCTGATAGCTGTTGAGACCTTTTAGATTTATAATGGTTCTCCAGGAACCGTCCATTTTTTAAAAATTAGAAATAGGGGGGGAATAAAACCCTCTCCTCCACTGGAACCTCCTCCAGCACGTGTTTTTCTAACATCGATATTACTTAATATTCCAGGCTTCGCTGTTTCTCTTGTGAGGGCTGAATCGGAGTTTGCACGTATCTTTGAGGTGGCAGACTGGAAACTCAACTTTATGCCGAACCTCACAATCTGCCAAATCCAGGTGCTGGATGAAATTTCTTCCCATGCGGGGAGGAAGTGAGAGCCTCCCTCCTGCGAACCTTCCGAAAGGAGCACCGAAAAGATGGAAAAGGCTGCTTCGGAAAACCTTTTTTCTTCTCTCCTGCCTTCTCCAGTACTTCATCTAGCGCTGGCCCAAATAAGAACTTACCTTCTTAAGGCAGGGAGCAGAGCTTTACTTTTGCTTGTAAGGGTTCCAGCCAGCATTTAAGCCACACCGTGCGATGTCCTGCGTTGGCTAGCGCTGGTGACTTGGCCGCCAGCCTTGCCGAGTCTGCCGAGGCATCCGCCAAAAATAATGCTGCTGCTTTGATGGTAGGAAGTGCCTCTAAGATGGTCTCTCTGGAGACTCGCTGTTCCAGCTGATCTTCTAGGTTGTCTATCTAAACCTTCAAAGATCTAGACACACGAGACGTCGAAATGGCTGGTCTTAATGCCCCAGCCGAGGACTTCCAAGCTGTTTTAAGAAAACTGTCCATATTCCTATCCAATGGTCCTCAAACAGGAGGGAAGACTTCCTAGAGATCTTTGAGATTGCCACATCCAGTCTTGTTGCTTATCCCAGGATGAAGACGCCTCTTCATCAAATGGATACTTTTTCTTTAATGCACCAACTGGTTGTGTCTTTCTTTACGGTTTTCTCCCACACAGTTTTAATGAGACTTTGTAACTGCTCATTAATGGGGAAGGTTCTACGTTTTTTTCTTTGTAAGCCACAGATCTTTTGGGTTTCACATCTACCAATCCCATAGTGGACCAGACTGCTTTTATTAGATTGTCTGTGGCTTCCACTGGGAAGCTAACATCTTTCTCTGAACTCCCAGAGAACTGTGATTAATCTGAGTCCTCCAGCTCAGAACATGTGGAGTCTTCTTGCGATACAAAGGAGGGATTGGATCTCTCTCTCCCCTTACTGTCAGTGTCCGTTGTGGCCTGCAACGCACTAACTGATCTATGGACCTCCGACTGTATCAGGGTTCTTAAATTGGCTGAAAACGCGGGAGTTTCTTCCGCAATGGTCGTCAATACAGTCCTGACAAACTTTTACTCGATGAAGTCCCTAATTGGCTTCTGCATAGGGTACACTCCTTATTCTTAAGCTTGGCGTTGCTTTTCCTAGGGACCCCCAACACTCCACCCCACCAATATATAAAAAAAACAGGGAGAGGGTAGGAGACAGGAGAGAGAGAAAGAAAACAGACATTTAGTGTATTGTACTTTCTCGGAGATCACTCACCTCTCGGATGATTCAAATGGGTACCAGATCTGGAGGTTGTATGGTGTTCTCAATGTCTCCTCCAGAGACTATGGACCCCTCCTTTCTAGAGCTACGGAAATCTGTCCGTGTACTGCCCGAGTGGCCCCCAATGCTTCTACGGCGTGGTTGCTTTTCTCCTGTGAGCGTGACTGGTGCCTCTCTGGTTTCTGCTGCTGAGGCTGCAAGTGCTCAGGCGAAAAGGCTTCCATGGTTGCCACCGCCTGTAAGCCTGCTGCACCTTAGGTATTTACCTTAGGCCTCATTAATTTGAGAAGGGTGCCACCTCTTCCTTGTACACACCTGCCTCATTATTCCCAGTGTGTTTTCTCCCGATGCTGCTGATTACACCATCTGGTTTTTTTTTCCCCCAATAGCGCTGCTCATTGTCTAGGGGTATGCATGTGTGCACAACCCATGTATCCAGTTCTTTCCGGTGCTGGTTCTTCTATGCTACATGCTCCCCCACGCGCATCCACATCTACTTCCGGTGCGCGCTGGGTTACTTCTGGTGCGCGCTCCCGCTGTTTCAGACCCCACGCTCACCCGGCATTCCACTTCCGATGCGCGCTGGGATCAGTTGCGGTGCGTGCACTCTTCCGGCGCTGCACGTGTCTCCTGTAGACCGCGCTGACCGCCATGTCACCCGCAAAGGGCCTAACCACATGGAATCAAGGTAAGGAGCCAATATTAACCTCCTATTCCCATATCCAGCTCAGGGAAGGCAGAGAATCCCTGGCCCCCGAGGCCATTAGCTAGATGCTAGCCAAGCGCACAGTGCAAGATGCCGATCGGACCTCTTCTCAGGTACTGCTGCGGGACACGGCCTTGACTTAATCCGCCCCCATTGAGCTTCGCGGGCTGCAGGGCCACCATGTGCATCAGGGAGAGCAAGGCAAAACATGGCCTCCGAGGCTCCTATCTTACCCCTGCATTGCCACACGGGCTGTGGCCATGCTTCGCTCAGGGAGGGCACAGCAAAACGTGGCCTCTGAGGCGCTACCGGCACCTGGTGACGGATGCAGCAGCCGAGCTGCCAAAGCACCATCCAAACCAGGCATCCTCTTCTGGTCTTCTTAAGATTTCATGGCAACCAACTGATGCGGAGAGATGAGCTGCCCTTTTTATCTTGAAGGTTTCCTGTCCTTGAAGGGCAGATCCCCACTCTCGTGGTGCCGCCATGGGCGAAGGAAAAATGATACTTCTTGGATCCTCATTATTACGCATAATTTATGAACATCTGTGGTTGGATTTCTTTGCCTGTGTGGATTGGAAGGGCTGTTACCGACATCTGGTGAGAATTTCATGTCAATAGGACCTTTATAAATATAATTACTTAGATAATTGGTGACATGTTCAATACTTAATTTTTTAAATGTAAAATGTAAACTATATATATATATATATATATATATATATATATATATATATATATATATACACACACACACACCGTATATACTCGAGTATAAGCCGACCCGAGTATAAGCCGACCCCCCTAATTTTGCCACAAAAAACTGGGAAAACTTATTGACTCGAGTATAAGCCTAGGGTGGAAAATGCAGCAGCTACCGGTGAATTTCAAAAATAAAAATAGATGCTCCATACCATTCATTATTGCCCCATAGATGCTCCATATAAAGCTGTGCCATATATAATGCTCCATACCATTGATTATTGCCCCATATATTATCCATATAAAGCTGTGCCATATAGAATGCTCTGCACCGTTCATTATAGCCCCATAGATGCTCCATATAAAGCTGTGCCACATATACAATGCTCTGCACCGTTCATTATGGCCCTATAGATGCTCCATATAAAGCTGTGCCATATATGCTCTGCACCGTTCATTATGGCCCCATAGATGCTCTTTATAAAGCTGTGCCATATAAGCTCTGCACCGTTCAGTATGGCCCCATAGATGCTCCTTATAAAGCTGTGCCATATATGCTCTGCACCGTTCAGTATGGCCCTATAGATGCTCCTTATAAAGCTGTGCCATATATGCTCCGCACCGTTCATTATGGCCCCATAGATGCTCATTATAAAGCTGTGCCCTATATGCTCTGCACCGATCAGTTTGGCCCCATAGATGCTCCTTATATAGCTGTGCCCTATATGCTCTGCACCGTTCAGTTTGGCCCCATAGATGCTCATTATAAAGCTGCCCCATATGGAATGCTCTGCAGCGTTCAGTTTGGCCCCATAGATGCTCCTTATATAGCTGTGCCCTATATGCTCTGCACCGTTCAGTTTGGCCCCATAGATGCTCATTATAAAGCTGTGCCCTATATGCTCTGCAGCGTTCAGTTTGGCCCCATAGATGCTCCTTATATAGCTGTGCCCTATATGCTCTGCACCGTTCAGTTTGGCCCCATAGATGCTCCTTATATAGCTGTGCCCTATATGCTCTGTAGCGTTCAGTTTGGCCCCATAGATGCTCATTATAAAGCTGTGCCCTATATGCTCTGCACCGTTCAGTTTGGCCCCATAGATGCTCCTTATAAAGCTGTGCCATATATAATGCTCTGCACAGTTCAGTTTGGCCCCATAGATGCTCATTATAAAGCAGTGCCATATATGCTCTGCACCGTTCAGTTTGGCCCCATAGATGCTCCTTATAAAGCTGTGCCATATATAATGCTCTGCACAGTTCAGTTTGGCCCCATAGATGCTCATTATAAAGCAGTGCCATATATGCTCTGCACCGTTCAGTTTGGCCCCATAGATGCTCCATATAAAGCTGTGCCCTATATGCTCTGCACCGTTCAGTTTGGCCCCATAGATGCTCCACAAAAATCTGTGCCATATATAACGCTGGTGCTGCTGCTGCAATAAAAAAAAAAAACATGTACTCCCCTCTCTTGCTTGCAGCTCCCCAGCGTCCGGTCCGGGTGTCTCTCCGCACTGACTGATCAGGCAGAGGGCGGCGCGCACACTATATGCGTCATCGCACCCTCTGACCTGCACAGTCAGAGCGGAGAGACGCCGGGAAGACAGAGCGGCGCCCGGCGTGTGGAACGTGGACAGGTAAATATGCGATACTTACCTGCTCCCGGCGTCCCGCTCCTTCCCCCGGACAGCTGGTCTCCGGGTGCCGCAGCCTCTTCCTCTATCAGCGGTCACCGACACCGCTGATTAGAGAAATGAATATTCATTTCTCTAATGAGCGGTCCCACGTGACCGCTGTACAGGGGAAGAGCTGCGGCACTCGAAGACAGTGTGACGGGCAGGGGAGCGTCAGGATCGCCGGGACTAGGTAAGTATGCCTCAGCGCTCTCTCCCCTCACCCGCCGACCCTGCCACAGACCGTGACTCGAGTATAAGCCGAGAGGGACACTTTCAGCCCAAAAATCTCGGCTTATACTCGAGTATATACGGTGTGTGTATATATATATATATATATATATATATATATATATACACATACATACATATATACATATACATACATACATATACACAGTGCAGACCAACAGTTTGGACACACCTTCTCATTTAAAGATATTTCTGTATTTTCATGACTATGAAAATTGTACATTCACACTGAAGGCATCAAAACTATGAATTAACACATGTGGAATTATATACTTAACAAAAAAGTGTGAAACAACTGAAAATATGTCTTATATATATTCTAGGTTCTTCAAAGTAGCCACCTTTTGCTTTGATGACTGCTTTGCACTCTCTTGGCATTCTCTTGATGAGCTTCAATAAGTAGTCGCCGGGAATGGTCTTCCAACAATCTAGAAGGAGTTCCCAGAGATGCTTAGCACTTGTTGGCCCTTTTGCCTTCACTCTGCGGTCCAGCTCACCCCAAACCATCTCGATTGGGTTCAGGTCTGGTGACTGTGAAGGCCAGGTCATCTGGCGTAGAACCCCATGACTCTCCCTCCATCTTGGTCAAATAGTCCTTACACAGCCTGGAGGTGTGTTTGGGGTCATTGTCCTGTTAAAAAATAAATGATGGTCCAACTAAACACAAACCGGATGGAATAGCATGCCGCTGCAAGATGCTGGGGTAGCCATGCTGGTTCAGTATGCCTTCAATTTTGAATAAATCCCCAACAGTGTCACCAGCAAAGCACCCCCACACCATCACACCTCCTCCTCCATGCTTCACGGTGGGAACCAGGCATGTAGAGTCCATCCGTTCACCTTTTCTGCGTCGCACAAAGACACAGTGGTTGGAACCAAAGATCTCAAATTTGGACTCATCAGACCAAAGCACAGATTTCCACTGGTCTAAAGTCCATTCCTTGTGTTCTTTAGCCCAAACAAGTCTCTTCTGCTTGTTGCCTGTCATTAGCAGTGGTTTCCTAGCAGCTATTTTACCATGAAGGCCTGCTGCATAAAGTCTCCTCTTAACAGTTATTGTAGAGAGGTGTCTGCTGCTAGAACTCTGTGTGGCATTGACCTGGTCTCTAATCTGAGCTCCTGTTAACCTGTGATTTCTGAGGCTGGTGACTCGGATAAACTTATCCTCAGAAGCAGAGGTGACTCTTGGTCTTCCTTTCCTGGGGCGGTCCTCATGTGAGCCAGTTTCTTTGTAGCGCTTGATGGTCTTTGCCACTGCACTTGGGGACACTTTCAAAGTTTTCCCAATTTTTCGGACTGACTGACCTTCATTTCTTAAAGTAATGATGGCCACTCGTTTTTCTTTACTTAGAATTTGTATTATGGCAAGAAAAAAGCAGCTAACAGTCTGTCAGCTGTGTATCCACCAGACTTCTACACAACACAACTGATGGTCCCAACCCCATTTATAAGGTAAGAAATCCCACTTATTAAACCTGACAGGGCACACCTGTGAATTGAAAACCATTCCCGGTGACTACCTCTCGAAGTTCATCAAGAGAATGCCAAGAGTGTGCAAAGCAGTCATCAAAGCAAAAGGTGGCTACTTTGAAGAGCCTAGAATATAAGACACATTTTCAGTTGTTTCACACTTTTTTGTTAAGTATATAATTCCACATGTGTTAATTCACAGTTTTGATGCCTTCAGTGTGAATGTACAATTTTCATAGTCATGAAAATACAGAAAAATCTTAAATGAGAAGGTGTGTCCAAACTTTTGGTCTGTACTGTATACACATAAAAATACACACAGACACACTGACACATACGCATATATACATGCACACATAAAATGGCTAAGCTGAGGCTTTTTATTACCCTCTCAGGACTGCATTTTGCATCATTATTTTGCTTTCCCACAGAACAATGATCACTGATTCACAGATTACGGTATGTATGCATACGCTTGGTTGTTTCCATCAGGCCCATATCTACACACTCTCTTCTTTCATTACATTTTAAACCCTCCTTGCAACAGTGGTGTAAAGAAAAGGAAAGGCAGAAGATGTGGATCAGGGAAAAGTCCTTTACAGACGCTTCACCATAAAACTAGCAAGACAGTGCCGTAACAGTTCTGGACATCAGTAACAGTGGCAGCCATACAAGGCCACCGGTTATTCCCATCCATTGTTAATCCAGCTAGAACTAAACTGTCCCTGCTTCAGCATTGCGATCTGCTTCTAAAGGATGCTACATGTAATCTTTCATGGATTTTTACAGTGTTTTTTTATGATCCAGGAAAGGACTATACACACACAGCTCACCTCTGACATTGCACTGGCCTGGACCTTAGTGGCGAGTTCTTGGTAGGAAACTGCAGTAGGGTGGAGGATAGGATCACGCTGGAGAGAGTAGGGATTTGGTTTTCCAGGTAGTGATTCCACAGTAGACATACAACTGGCAGTCTTGGGATCTTAATATCAAATACATAATTTTTAAGATTGGATAAATTATATAATTATTCAACACAAAAAAAATTACAAATGTTTTCGTAGTTTAACAAACATAATATATACATTTTTAAAGGGAATCTGTCAGTAGGATCAACCCTCCTAAGCCGTCTATATGGGCATGTAGGTCATAGGGAGTTGAATAAAATGATACCTTGATATCTGCGATCCGATGTCTTATACCAGAGTAATCAATATGTTTCTTAATATGTACATGAGCTATTAAGATCTATGGGCCGGACATAGCTCTGGAGGCAGAGTCTTAGGGATATCTGATTATAAATGAAAGGTGGCCTTACCAGTGTGAGACATGTAGATCAGGAGAGCAGACTGTCAGACATAACATGTCTCACACTGATAACGCCTCCTTTTATGTAAAATAAGATCTGGAGGCAGATTATCAGGGAGATCTATGGCCATAGATCTTAACAGCTCATTTACATATAAGAAAAACGTGGATTCCCCTGGAATAAGTTATCAGATCGCAGATATCAAAGTGTCATTTTATTCAACTATTTATTACCTAAATGCCAATATAGAAAGCTTAGGAGGGTTGATCTTACTGATATATATATACTATATATATATTACTCATGTAATGAAGGTATCCAGTGATCGACGGGTCACAGCGATTAAAGGGAACCAGTCACCCCCCTCCCCCCAACCTGGCGTTTTTAACTAAAAGAGGCACCTTGTGCAGCACTAATGCTGCATTATGTGAAGGTGGCTCTTCTTTTTGTGTTCCCTTCCAACGCAGCAATATTATTTTTTATAGTTTTCGCACCATACCTTTAGTCTGTCCTGGGGGCACGTATTTTCCCCCGGACACAACCGCCTCCCAGCCATCAGTCAGCCCCTCCGTGCGCCGCCTCCTCTGTCTTTAGTCCCGTACCCGGCTCCTGTGCTATGCTTTTCTTTTTCGGGCATGCGCAGTTTGCGCTGCCCTTCGACTCATATCCCCTGATGGAATTCATCTCGGGCCTGCATGTACCAGAGGCCCGAGATCCCGCCCCGCTGTGTGAATAAATCAGAACACACTGCGGGGCGGGATCCCGTTAAACCCCTGACAATCAGACAACGCTGTTAAATCCTGGCATATCCAAGGGCACTCATGTTTTGGATAAGATAAGGTCTAACATTTTCATACTTTGGATCTTGCTTTTGGTTTCCAAAAACTGATGCAAGAAGTACACATTTTTACACTTTAGTTTTCATCTCTATGTAGGTTCCACTCCAGATTTTGGTTTGCAAAAAAAGACAAAATATGAATGAGGTCTATGGTTTGGTTCACATCTGTATTGTGGCTTCCATCAATAATGGAAGTCATAGTGTGGTGTGGGACCCGTCAATGTATGATACATACCGACAGACCTATATTGGGATCCATTGTGGTTTAACACTTTGGTTTATAAATGGGGCTTCATGCTGCATTTTTCTTGCCATCAAATGATATAAAAATTGAAAAAACAGCAGTGTGAATATAGCCCAACGTTGTTGAAAATGATCCTTACCATTACTTTGACAAATCTGCCTTTTCATTTACCTGACATAAGCTTACAGACTAGGAAAAATGGTGGCCATTAAAGGGATCCTGTCACATCCAGAAACACCATTTACCTGAAGCTACTCCTTGGCTTTCTGACAGCCTGCTCTGCACGCACATGCAATGAGGCGAAGGCTGTCAATCACGGTGACACGGAGCGCTTACAATGCACTCTGTAGTGAGCGATGACTGTAAGCAGTCCTTGCATTGTCTTGATGACTGGAAGAGAGTGGATGCAGAGAGAATAAAACTTAATTTTCTCCCTGTAGCTGCTACTCCAGTAAACATATTACACAGGGCTTAAAACACTATTTACCGACATGTTACCACTAATCTGCCGGCAAATAGCGTTTCTGGGTTTAACAGGTTCCCTTGAACTAAGGTTTCAACGATGGCTCAGTGGTCAGCACTGTTGCTTTGCAGCACTTGGGTCCTCGCTTCAAATTCTACAAGGAGTTTGTATGTTCTCCTCGTGTTTGTGTGGGTTTCCTCCCACACTCCAAAGACATACTGATAGGGAAGATTGTGAGCCCCGAAGGGGACAACGATGATGTATGTAAAGCAATGCAGAATTAAGGGTGCTATATAAGCATAATAAAAGTGTTCCCCCCTAAAATGAAGCACTAAAGATGACATAAGGATGCGTTCACATTCACACATACCAGGCACTGAAACATTGGTAGAGAAAAGGTCGGAGTTCCTCACTGCAGAGCGACCTCTTCCAGAGCCCAGAACTTGATCCAAACTTCTTTGCAATGTCTACAAAATGCAAAATATTTCAACATGTCAAAAGGTTCATGCTGCTGTAACCACAAATAGTATGACATAGAGACAGGCCCCTTGCATACACTGGGCCAGTTAGGCCTCTTTCACACTTACGTCTTTCTGTTTACGTCGCAATCCGTCGATTTTTGAAAATGCAGGATCCTGCAAAAAAATTAGCAGGATCCTGCATTTTCCTATAGACTTGTATTGCCAACGGATCGCGACTTATGGCCACACGTCGAAGCCGTCGTGCACTGGATGCGTCAGGTTTTGGCGGCCCGTCATAACAGAAAAACGTTCAAGGGAACATTTTTCTGTACGTCGCATCCAGTGTTTCAGGCTGCGCATGCCCAGCAGGAAATATCACTATCACAATCTTTCCTGCTCGGCAACGCAGACGGAAGTGTGAAAGCAAACACTTCCGTCGGTACGTAACGCCGACGCTTCGTGACGGCCCCGTACCGACAGAAGTGTGAAAGAAGCCTTATTACTATGAACTGTCAGTGGATGGTTCCCATCTGACTTCTAACTGTAGGGTCTCTCCGTTTGCAAGCTTAACAAGTGGGGTGGGGGAGAAGGTTCTGGTGCATTTTATTGCAATGTCGCGGCCACCAAAAAAAACCATAATTCTGGAGTTTCTATTTTTTTACTCATTGTGCCATTTACCGATCGGATTGATTTACTTTATATTTTGAGAGATCGGACCTTTCTGAACGTAGTGATACCAAATATGTGTTTTGCTTTTTTAATGGTTTTATTTTCAGTGTAGCAAAAGGAGGGGGTGATATAAACTTTTGTTTTTTAAACCCTTAAGCCTCAAGGGTGGTTTGCACGTTAATGACCGGGCCAATTTTTACAATTCTGACCACTGTCCCCTTATGAGGTTATAACTCTGGAATGCTTCAACGGATCCCGGTGATTCTGACATTGTTTTCTCGTGACATATTGTGCTTCATGATGGTGGAAAAATTTATATGATATTACCTGCGTTTGTGAAAAAAATGGAAATTTGGCAAAAATTTAGAAAATTTTGCAATTTTCCAACTTTGAATTTTTATGCCCTTAAATCACAGAGATATGTCACACAAAATGCTTAATAAGTAACATTTCCCACATGTCTACTTTACATCAGCACAATTTTGGAACAAAAATTTTTTTTTGTTAGGGAGTTATAAGGGTTAAAAGTTTACAAGCAATTTCTCATTTTTACAAGACCATTTTTTTTTAGGGACCACATCACATTTGAACTCATTTTGAGGGGTCTATATGCTAAAAAATAACCAAGTGTGACACCATTCTAAAAACTGCACCCCTCAAGGTGCTCAAAACCGCATTCAAGAAGTTTATTAACCCTTCAGGTGTTTCACAGGAATTTTTGGAATGTTTTAAAAAAAGTGAACATTTAACTTTTTTCACAAAAAATTTACTTCAGCTCCAATTTGTTTTATTTTACCAAGGGTAACAGGAGAAAATGGACTCCAAAAGTTGTTGTACAATTTGTCCTGAGTACGCCGATACCCCATATGTGGGGGTAAACCACTGTTTGGGCGCATGGCAGAGGTCGGAAGCGAAGGAGCGCCATTTGACTTTTCAATGCAAAATTGACTGGAATTGAGATGGGACGCCATGTTGCGTTTGGAGAGCCCCTGATGTGCCTAAACATTGAAACCCCCTACAAGTGACACCATTTTGGAAAGTAGACCCCCTAAGGAACTTCTCTAGATGTCTGGTGAGCACTTTGACTAACCAAGTGCTTCACACAAGTTTATAATGCACAGCCGTAAAAATAAAACAACATATTTTTTCACAAAAATGATTTTTTCACCCCCAATTTTTTATTTTCCCAAGGGTAAGAGAAGAAATTGGACCCCAAAAGTTGCTGTGCAATTTGTCCTGAGTACGCTGATACCCCATATGTGGGGGTAAACCACTGTTTGGGCGCATGGCAGAGCTCGGAAGGGAAGGAGCGCCGTTTGACTTTTCAATGCAAAATTGACAGGAACTGATGTGCCTAAACATTGAAACCCTCCACAAGTGACACCATTTTGGAAAGTAGACCCCCTAAGGAATTTATCTAGATGTGTGGTTCAGAACTTTGACCCACCAAGTGCTTCACAGAAGTTTATAATGTAGAGCTGCAAAAATAAAAATTCTTTTTTTCCCACAAAAATTACTTTTTAGCCCCCAGTTTTGTATTTTTTCCAAAGGTAACAGGAGAAATTGGACCCCAAAAGTTGTTGTCCAATTTGTCCTGAGTACGCCGATACCCCATATGTGGGGGGGAACCACCGTTTGGGCGCATGGCAGAGCTGGAAAGGGAAGGAGCGCCATTTGAAATGCAGACTTAGATGGATTGTTCTGCAGGCGTCACGTTGCATTTGCAGAGCCCCTGATTTACCTAAACAGTAGAAACCCCCACAAGTGACCCCATATTGGAAACCAGACCCCCCAAGGAACTTATCTAGATATGTTGTGAGAACTTTGAAGCCCCAAGTGTTTCACTACAGTTTATAACGCAGAGCCGTGAAAATAAAAAAACATTTCTTTCCAACAAAAATGGATTTTTAGCCCCCCAAATTTTTATTTTCCCAAGGGTAACAAGAGAAATTGGACCCCAAAAGTGGTTGTCCAATTTGTCCAGAGTACGCTGATACCCCATATGTTGGGGTAAACTCCTGTTTGGGCGCACGGGAGAGCTCGGAAGGGAAGGAGTACTGTTTTACTTTTTCAACGCAGAATTGGCTGGAATTGAGATCGGACGCCATGTCGCGTTTGGAGAGCCCTGATGTGCCTAAACAGTGAAAACCCCAATTGTAACTGAAACCCTAACCCAAACACACCCCTAACCCCAACACACCTTTAACCCTAATCCCAACCCTAACCACACCCCTAACTCCAACACACCCCTTACCGTAATCCCAACCATAACCCTAACCACACCCCTAACCCTGACACACCCCTAACCCCAACCGTAAATGTAATCCAAACCCTAACTTTAGCCCCAAACCTAACTGTAGCCCCAACCCTAACCTTAAGGTACCCTAACCCTAACTTTAGCCCCAACCCTAACCCTTATTTTAGCCCCAACCCTAACCCTTATTTTAGCCCCAACCCTAATCCTAACTTTAGCCCCAACCCTACCTTTAGCCCCAATCCTAACTTTAGCCCCAACCCTAACCCTAACTTTAGTCCCAATCCTAACCCTAACTTTAGCCCCAACCCTAACCCTTATTTTAGCCCCAACCCTAACCCTTATTTTAGCCCCAACCCTAACCCTTATTTTAGCCCCAACCCTAATCCTAACTTTAGCCCCAACCCTACCTTTAGCCCCAACCCTAACTTTAGTCCCAATCCTAACCCTAACTTTAGCCCCAACCCTAACTGTAGCCCTAACCCTAACTTTAGCCCCAACCCTAGCCCTACCTTTAGCCACAACCCTAACCCTAACTTTAGCCCCAGCTCTAACCCTAACTTTTGCCCTAACCCTAACCCCAACCCTAACCCCAACCCTAGCCCCAACCCTAACCCTAGCCCCAACCCTAACCCTAACCCTAGCCCTACCCCTACCCCAACCCCTACCCCAACCCCTACCCCTAACGGGAAAATGGAAATAAATACTTTTTTTAATTTTATTATTTTTCCCTAACTAAGGGGGTCATGAAGGAGGTTTGATTTACTTTTATAGCGGGTTTTTTAGCGGATTTTTATGATTGCCAGCTGTCACACACTAAAAGACACTTTTTATTTATTGATTTTTGTGAGGCAGAATGACCAAAAACCAGCTATTCATGAATTTCTTTTGTGGGGGGCGTTTATACCGTTCCATGTTTGGTAAAATTGATAAAGCAGTTTTATTCTTCGGGTCAGTACGATTACAGCGATAACTCATTTATATCAATTTTTTTATGTTTTGGCGCTTTTATACGATAAAAACTATTTCATAGAAAAAATAATTATTTTTGCATCGCTTTATTCTGAGGACTATAACTTTATTTTTTCGCTGATGATGCTGTATGGTGGCTCGTTTTTTGCGGGACAAGATGACGTTTTCAGCGGTACCATGGTTATTTATATCCATCTTTTTGATCGCGTGTTATTTCACTTTTTGTTCGGCGGTATGGTAATAAAGCGTTGTTTTTTTGCCTCTTTTTTTCTTTTTTTTACGGTGTTCACTGAAGGGGTTAACTAGTGGGACAGTTTTATAGGTCGGGTCGTTACGGACGCGGCGATACTAAATATGTGTACTTTTATTGTTTGTTTTTTTATTTAGATAAAGAAATGTATTTATGGGAACAATATATATATTTTTTCTTCATTTACGAATTATTTTTTATTTATTTATTTTTTTACACATCTAAGTATTTTTTTTTTTACATTATCACATTGTCCCAGGGGGGGACATCACTATATAGTGACAGATCGCTGATCTGACACTTTGCAGCGCACTGTGTCAGATCAGCGATCTGACGTGCACTGCTTCAGGCTTACAGGCGCCTGCTCTGAGCAGGCGCTTGTAAGCCACCTCCCTGCAGGACCCGGAAGTAGCCCCGCAGCCATTTTGGATCCGGGGCCTGCAGGGAGGAGATGCTCGGTACAAGGTAAGCACATCGCCTTGTACCGAGGGTCTCAGGGAAGCTCGCAGGGAGCCCCCTCCCTGCGCGATGCTTCCCTATGCACCCGGAACACTGCGATCATGTTTGATCGCAGTGTTCCAGGGGTTAATGTGCGAGGAGCAGTCCGTGACTGCTCCTGGCACATAGTGCCGGATGTCAGCTGCGATAGTCAGCTGACACCCGGCCGTAATCGGTCGCGCTTCCCCCGTGAGCGCAGCCGATTGCATATGACGCACTATCCCATCACTGGGAATTAAGTCCCAGTTCACCTCGACGGGATAGTACGTCATATGGGATTAAGGGGTTAAAAAACCTTTTCATATTTTGTCTATTACTTCATTTATTATTTAATTGTCCCCTTAGGAGACTTGAAGCAGTGATCGTCCGGCATTCACAGGAGTATCATAATGACAGGCATTAAGGTCTTCTGCAGACCCCCAGCTGTCATGACGACCCATCGGCACCCCGCAATCACTTCACAGGGGCGCCAATGGGTGGGATTTATGGCATGCTTCTGTTTTAAATCTGATTTAACTAGTTAACAGCCGCAGGTGGGGATTCGATTAAATCAAGTGTCTTGTGCAGGGAAAAATCCAGGCTCAGCGCTGGAGTACGGAAAGTATTCATACCCCTTTACATTTTTCACCCTTTCACTGCTGCCATTTGGTAAATTCGAAAAAGTTCATTCTTTTTTATCAATAATAATAATGATGATAATAATAATAATTTTATCAATAATTTTTGCAAATTTATTAAAAAAAGAATAACTGAAATATCACATGGTCATAAGTATTCAGACCCTTTGCTCAGTATTGAGTAGAAGCACCCTTTTGAGCTAGTACAGCCATGAGTCTTCTTGGGAATGATGCAACAAGTTTTTCACACCTGGATTTGGGGATCCTCTGCCATTCTTCCTTGCAGATCCTCTCCAGTTCTGTCAGGTTGGATGGTGAATGTTGGTGGACAGCCATTTTCAGGTCTCTCCAGAGATGCTCAATTGGGTTTAGGTCAGGGCTCTGGCTGGGCCAGTCAAGAATGGTCACAGAGTTGTTCTGAAGCCACTCCTTTGCTATTTCAGCTGTGTGCTTAGGGTCATTGTCTTGTTGAAAGGTGAACCTTCGGCCAAGTCTGAGGTCCAGAGGTTTCATGCAGGATATCTCTGTACTTGGCCGCATTCATGTTTTCTTCAATGACTACCAGTCGTCCTGTCCTTGCAGCTGAAAAACACTCCCATAGCATGATGCTGCCACCACGATTGTATTGGGCAGGTGATGAGCAGTGGCGGTTGTCTCCACACATACCGCTTAGAATTATCACCAAAAAGTTCTATCTTCATCTCATCAAACCAGAGAATCTTATTTCTTAAGGTACCTTCACACATAACGATTTCGTTAACGATATCGTTGCAACGTCACGCTTTTTGTGACGTAGCAACGATCCTGCTAACGATCTCGTTATGTGTGACAGCGACCAACGATCAGGCCCCTGCTGGGAGATCGCTGGTTGTAGGGAATGATCAGGACCTTTTTTTGGTCGCTGATCACCCGCTGTCATCGGTGGATCGGCGTGTGTGACACCGATCCAGCGATGTGTTCACTTGTAACCAGGGTAAATATTGGGTTACTAAGCGCGGCCCTGCACTTAGTAACCCGATGTTTACCCTGGTTACCCGGGGACTTCGGCATCGTTGAAGACAGTTTCAACGATGCTGAAGTCGTTCCCCTGATCGTTGGTCGCTGGAGAGAGCTGTCTGTGTGACAGCTCCCCAGCGACCACACAACGACTTACCAACGATCACGGCCAGGTCGTATCGCTGGTCGTGATCGTTGGTAAGTCGTTTAGTGTAACGGTACCTTTAGTCTGGGAGTCCTTCAAGTGTTTTTTAGCAAACTCTATGCAGGCTTTCATATGTCTTGGAGGATCACAAAGAAATGTACAGCATGTGACTTAAATATGAGTGTCTGAGCAAAGGGTCTGAATACTTATGACCATGTGATATTTCAGTTTTTCTTTTTTAATAAATTTGCAAAAATGTCTACATTTCTGTATTTTTTTCCGTCAAGATGGGATGCAGAGTGTACATTGATTGAAAAAAAATGAACTTATTTTAATTTACCAAATGGCTGCCATGAAACAAAGAGTGAAAAATTTAAAGGGCTCAGAATACTTTCCGTACCCACTGTACATTATATGTCATAAAGGGGTCAAAGGAGACCTAAAGATAGAAATGAGGGAATAAATTTGTTGGACCCTGGTCCAGTGGTCATGTCAGTATTCCGCGGCTGTCTTTTATTTGCTGGAATCCTTGGCGCCTTTTCAGATTTGTACACTAAATGCAATTTAATTATTGAGGCGTGATGCACAAATGAGGTCATACCGGGCTTACTAATCATTACAGGTATCGGGTATGCCAGCAGGTAGGAGGTGGGTCACAGGGCTCCTACCGTTGGGCACGAGGATTCATTGATTCACTCACCTGTACCTAAAGGGAATCTGTCACATGTGATTCTGTGAACAACAATGTATAGACAGAGACCCCGATTTCAGTGATGTGTCCTCTACTAGGCTTTTTGCTGTAGTTTTGATAAAATGACTGCATCATCAGTAGGAGTTTATTACTAAAGGACTGCTGCCATGTAGTCCTTTATACTCATGTATAACACCTCCCCCCACGACTGATTGTCAGATTTCTGCCTATGCACAGTGTACAAAGAAACATACCAATCAGTTGCAGACCTAACCTCAACGGTGACACAGACACATAAGATTTAGACAAGCGTTTTATGGCGTGTCTGTACTACCTTTCATGCAGATGGTATTGTGCAGCCGACACTCACCTCCTGGCTGCTGACTTTGCTGCACTGACCAATTGTTGTGGTCATACCGCTGTTATACCCGGAGGTGGGACCTGACGACAGGCTGAGGCTGGAATTGGTAAATAAAGTGCTGGTGCTCACATGGGTCTTCATTTTGGTATCTTCCTATAAAGAGTAAAAAATATTGTATAGTAAATAGTTTGGTTAAAATCAACAATCGATTCAATTAAGTAACAAAAAAAGCCAGGAAGAAGCACTTGACTCAAGACCTTCTTCTGCCCAATTCATTATCACATCTGCGCCATTTTTCTCTAATTTCTGTTGGTTTTTGCCGTTTTTCAATTTCTGCTTTTTTTTAAATCTATTTCATATGTTTTTCTGTCCATTATTATGTGCATGGTTTGGTGTTTCCAAGTGACTTATTGATCAAGTGCTTCTTTTTAATGTTACAACATTTTTGCACACATGTACTGCAGTTCTTCCCTTACAGTGAAGTTATTTAAGCCTGGAACTTTGACAAACATTTTAGTGGAACACATTAGTTTTTGCTCTAAAAAGTCGCAAAAGTGGTTAACGGTGCAAAATCCCTGAACCACACGCACCACTTTGAAGAATGTGCTTAAAAAAAAAAAAAAAAAATCTGATAAGTACCACAAGACAAAAAAAAAAATGAAAAGGGAACTTTAAATAATCGCAAATGATGAATCCGGCCCATAGTATTCCATAGCGTCATCAGGAATATATACGATTGTGTTAGACAAAGACCTTTCGAGCGTAGATGCAGAAGGTTAAGCAATACTACAGAAGGTCTGCCATAGGTCAAATAATGGAAGCAGAGTGTAATGCACACTTATTGTCCCGTATCTTGTTCATTTACTATTTCTATATCCTGCATAAAATTTCCATATTTGCATATTTGTGCTGAATAGACATAGCAAAAATCACAATTTGGCAGTCTGCAGTCACAGAGTCAATCCCACTACCCTCAACCCCACAGATCCTGGCATTAAAAGGGCCACAGAGCTGTGTTTTCTACAGAGCAGTGCTCCCTGCCCTGCTCCCTGTAAGGAACTACAAACACAAGACCATTTACCCAATCCCGAATAAGAGACCAGTCAAGGGAGACATGAAAATTCGGAATCCAAAAGGAATACACATAGTTTACAAGGTGAATTTCTAGATTGGCCGCATGAGCCCTTTGATTGCTTTAGGCAGTCTCCCCACCAAATTACCTTTGATAGACTACCCTGTTGTAGTCGCTTCCTCTCCATCTCGGCCCTCTCTCGTAACTTGTCCCTTGCTTTAGCAATTTCAGTTTTAGCCTCTTCCCGAGCTTTCTGGTAATCTTTCAGCATTACTTCAATTTCAGAAGGACATTGTGGGGCTCTACTCTTTGGCTCTTGAATCCTAAAAGGATAAGCATTCATGTGCAGTAGGTTCATTTTCTCTAGTATTAAAGGGAACCTGTCAGCAGGATTGTGCTCAGTAAACTACAGACAGTGTAAGGGTACTGTCACACAGTCACACTTTGATCGCTACGACGGTACGATTCGTGACGTTCTAGCGATATCCATACGATATCGCAGTGTCTGACACGCAGCAGCGATCAGGGACCCTGCTGAGAATCGTACGTCGTAGCAGATCGTTTGGAACTTTCTTTCGTCGCTTGATCACCCGCTGACATCGCTGGATCGTTGTGTGTGACAGCGATCCAGCGATGTGTTCGCTTGTAACCAGGGTAAACATCGGGTAACTAAGCGCAGGGCCGCGCTTAGTAACCCGATGTTTACCGTGGTTACCAGAGTAAAAGTTAAAAAAAACAAACAGTACATACTTACATTCCGGTGTCTGTCCTCCGGCGTCTCAGCTTCTCTGCACTGTGAGCGCCGGCCAGCCGGAAAGCGAGCACAGCGGTGACGTCTGACGTCACCGCTGTGCTTTCCGGCTATGGCGCTTACACAGTGGAGAGAAGCAGAACGCCGGGGGACAGACACCGGAATGTAAGTATGTACTGTTTGTTTTTTTTACGTTTACGCTGGTAACCAGGGTAAACATCGGGTTACCAAGCGCGGCCCTGCGCTTAGTAACCCGATGTTTACCCTGGTTACCCGGGGACTTCGGCATCGCTCCAGCGCCGTGATTGCAACGTGTGTGACCGCAGTCTACGACGCTGGAGCGATAATCATACGATCGCTGCGACGTCACGGATCGTGCCGTCGCAGCGATCAAAATTGTACTGTGTGACAGTACCCTAAGGTCAGCGCTGTTATACTGATTATAAAGATACCTTAGTTGATTAAATCCGTTTTGTGGTTGTTTAATCTTTATTTTCAGTTTTGCGTTACTGATATGCCCGTGCCCCAGGGTGGCCTGTGGGAGGTATTCATGTGGTGCTCTGATTAGGTATCCATAATGCAGACTCCTGAAAGGTCATCGATACCTCTTTGACATGCCCCCTAGTTTACATAATGAATATAATATGTTTTGGAAAATAAAAAAAAATAAAAAAATTACATTCAGCAGGCGCCTGCACTGCAGCATGATCGCATCTATAGTGTGCATTAAATTATTTTATTTAGGGATATACATTTATTCTAAAAAAAATAAATGAATAAAAATCTTTTTCAAAATGGCGCTGGCAATCTATTGGCAATCCTCTGGCGCCTGCTTGCTGAATGTTTTTTTTTTTCCAATACATACTATATTCAGTACGTAAAATAGGGATCAGTGACCTGTCAGAAGCCATCAGTATGAATAGCTAATCAGAGCACCACATGCAGACCCCCCCCCCCACAGGCCGCCCCGAAGCACGAGCATATCATTAACTGAAAACTACAAATAAAGATTAGACAACCACAAGACAGATTTCATCACCCAGGTATCATTGTAATCTGTATAACAGCACCGACAGGTTCACTTCAAGTTTATTAACTTTTCAGATAGCTAGAAAAGATGTGAATGGACTGGACGATTCAACAGCAGATCAATCATGATTACAGAGTTCGGCTTGTCCCATCATACACAAACTATTCATCAGCATTACCCAGGACACATTCGTGACAATATCTTTTTATGCAAAATTCAGATGAATCAATAATCTACTTAAAAAAATCCTGACATTTTCATTATCTACTTGAGCACAAGTGATTTTATTGGCGGATGAAAATTGTGCTCAGTCTCTTCCACACCACTGTATCAGCCTATGGACACTAGTCTGTGCATTTCGGCTAAGTGCATGCTGCATTTTCGTCCACTCTTGGGCGACTTCGACTTCCGAGAGTGTATAAATATACACATGACGCATCCATCCAATAATTGACCAGAGTCTGTACCCAGTGAACGGCAAGATTAATTTTTAATGACTGAAATTTTCTGTACAGTTAATCAAAAGACAAGCAGATACAGAATTGCCTAACGGAGGTCAAAATAACATGTTATTTAGACCTCCTGCTGGTGAGTGGAGGCTTACAGAAATGACAGGTTCACTTCAGCCAAAATGTCATGAAGCACAAAAGATAACACAGGGGGGCCCAATTCATCAAGAGCACGCCTGCACTACACCAGCCTTGATAAAGTGCAAAGTGCCGAATTAATTAAGAGACATATGCCACTTAATGAATTCAGAGCATCTTCTAAGTGTCGTGCGCCTACATGCACCAATCCAGAAATGCTACTCCAGTCAAAGACAGGAGTAGCATTTCTGCAGGACAAAAAGACGTCATTTTTAATTAATTGAACAGACGGGCAACCCTGTCCCAGCTTTTCCCATTTTAGCACAGCTGATTCAATCGTGAGCAAAAACTCCCAAAACTCGCAAGCTTTTTGCTCAACTCCACATTTGCCAAGTTTTTGCAAACTTTTCAAAGCTTTCATGTCACTTTTCTGTAGTAAAAGCTGTGATGAATAAGCCCCAGTGTTTTACGTTTAATTATTAGCCTAAACTAAAACAATTGTAGCCATGGACTGGAAATAATCTCATATTTATGGGCATCTATATAATTAGTATTGAATCTACTGAGCGCACAGGTTCCCCAGTGGGTTCAATTTAAACTAGCATGGGGAAAAAAACAACACAAAATTATAATTCTTAATTTCTATTCAAAATCTAGAAGCAGCAAAATAAGTTGGCATGTCCTCTTTAGCAGAGGCTGGATATGCACTAACCTTGTATTATCAACCACATCCCTCCGAAGCTGCTGCAGGTACTCTCTACGCCGGCTGGGCAAGTCAGACTCCCTCAGAGATGCCAGCGACGTCTGTGACGCACTTAGCTGTTTCTGGGGGCTGAGACTTCGACTTCTTCTAAAACTCTGAAGTCTCTCCTCTCTATCCTTGCGCAAATTTTCAATCACTTTCAAGTGCCTTAAGGGTGCAAAAAAACAAACAAATATATGTATAATATTTTTTTCTTCTCAAAATTAATTACACTGAATAAAGTTGGTGAAAATAAAAAAAAAAAAAAACAGTTTATGATAGAAAAGAGCTTGTCAGCACTTTGCCTGTTTATCAATTGTCACTATACTACAGTGGCCAGTTTGGAGATAAGATGGAAATTATAAAATTGAGAAACGGAAAGTTTTCATAAATAGTCAATTACAAAAGTGCTTGAATTTATAAACACTATCGCACAATATCCATCAATAAAGATGGGAATAATCTTTTAGAAGGGGTTGTCAAGTTAGAACAAGTTATCAACTAGCCGCATGATTGGTGATAACTTACTCATGGATGTGGGTGTCCGACATTTGGGACTCGCGCCGATTGGCAGAACAGGAAATGGTTATCCTCAACGGGGGACTTTTATTCCTGTTGCATATTGGGGTGGTAGGTCCGATGCCCAAATGCAAAAAAAAGTCAAGCGCAGAGTACCTTGTTCTGCCAATCGTTACGGGCCCCAGCAGTTAGACCCTCCACTGACCTGGGAACTAGTTTTCACCAGACAACCCTCTATTAAGATTATATCCTAGTATAGTGATTTGGGAGAATTTATCTAAATGTAGTTGTACAGTTAAAATATTAAAAATAGGTTTGTGTTTTGACCCTTACCTTTCATACAACTGTTTTTTAATGGATGCTGTATCTTGGAGATCCATCTTTCCTGTCTGTATGACTCTCAGAAGTGCATCTGTTTCTCCAATGCCATAGCTCAGTTTGGCTTCTGCAAGTTGAACTGTAAGAGGTAATGGATTCATCTCCAAGTGTATTGCGGACAGAACCTCTGCCCGCTCTCTCTGGAGCCTCTCAATCTCCTGTGATCTGCTCTCCAGCATTTCCTGAGATGCTTCGGTCCTTGTAGGACTTCCTCCAATATTCAGTTCAGGACTGCTGCTCACCTTTCCAGTTTTCGTTGTACTTGTTTGAACTCCCGACCAGTTGCTGAACTTATTGTGCATGGGTAGATCCTGCAATGCGTGACTCTGTGGTTTTGGACTTGTTTTAAAAGTCGGCTCCTGACCAAGAAGAATGTCTGTATTATACTCACTTTCTACAACCGATAATCCGTCTTCTTGTAAGTGAAAGTCAAAGTCGCCCATCTGTGAAGATGAATAGGGATAGCTTCTATTTTTATGGTAGGAGGTGCCTGATGTTACGGTAAAACTGCCAAGATCATTATTATCACTACCAAATTCTTTTAGGTTTTGTCTTGGGACCTGCCCTTCTCTGCTCGTTAGAGACTGTGACATCAGAGAGATGTTTTGAAGTGACTGTAAGTGCTCCCAAGGGTGAAGAGCCTTTTCGCGGTGCGAGGATGTAAAGCCATTTGTACCATTACATCTTTTTCCACTACCTGTAATTTCTGAGTTGCTGCCGGAATGGTTTGCAAATGAAGAGCATGCATCACGTAAAATACAACCTTCACTCACAAATCTCTGGAATCTAGCAGTGGAAACTCTCTTTCTGGTGATTTCCTTCAATGAGCTGCCATGTGTCGCTTCATATGCATTGCTGGCGTTGGATTCACTGTCTGTTTCGGTTTGTGAACTGTTCAGTTGTACATCACGGAGATCACGCTCTTTTCTCTTTCTATTCCTAAGAATTTTAGCAAAATTCTGATTATTTAAATGGCTGTCGGGTATGAGTTTATGGTGGAATTTCTTATTTGCTTTAACGGTTAATATTGGTGACGAGGCTCTATCCACCATTGCGATTTTCTCATGATAACTGTGGTGGTATCTTGCAGTGTCAACCACACTAGAAGATGGACTGTTTACTACTGTATCTTCTGCACACTTATTCACATTGATGGAAGCAGAGGAATTTTTTGAGAAAGAATATGGGAAAGCTGTAGTGGACACATCCTGCGACCCATTTAAGAATGGAGTGGATGCCCGAACTTGTGGCGAGTAATATAAGACTTGCTCCGATTGTTTGCAAGGCTCAGATTCATGAAGATTTGGTAGACTTTGTGTTCGAGTTTTAGTCACTTTACTGCAGTTTTGTTCTGTTAACCCAGTGTTTAGAGGAATGTGCGTTAAAGAATCTGTTCCCAGAACTTTAACTATTACATTTATCCCTGAGGAGCTTAGTAGATGATTGTGCTCCCTTGCATGATTTTGTGCACTGATCACCATTTGTGACTCTGTCTGAATGCCCCTGTCTACTGAAGTCTGAGTAGATGAGTCTCTGATTGATCTTTTCTTATTGTGCTCTTCAGAATCTTTTTGCATGTTGATGACATCCCTATTACCAACATCAAGATTATGTTTTGAAAGATTTCCTAGCAATTCTGATGTTTCTTGCAAGAGTTGTGATAAATGTAAGGACATGTTCTGCACATTTGACCAAGATGCTGGCCTCTGGTATACATTTCTATTCCTTATCTGCTTTGACGATGACATCTCCGTGTGGTTCCTCTGGTGCTTAGTGGTTTTCCGATGCTTATGCTTTACCTGTGTGCCTGGTTCACTAGACACCCGCTTTACAGGTTCATTACAAGTCTCTGACTCTGATGTATACAAAAATATTATTTCATCCAGCTGCGAATAGTCTTCAAATTTTGTCTGCAAGCCAGAAATTCCTGCAAATTCTGCTCTATCCCCTGTACATACAACAGCAGACTCATCAGACAGAAGTTCCTGAGAATCATCTAGTGAAGTTATATCTGGCCTAGACTCATTCCTTCCAAGGCTACTTATGGTGCTAGATACCGCTTTAGCATTTGCATATGCGCTAAGGTGAGAATGAAAAGGAGAATTATGACTATTGAGCCCTTCGTCAACGCTAGAGCACCGGATCAGTGTATCAGCCTGTTCACTGAATTTAGCACAAGATACATCGCTGGCGCTGTTAAATGTGCAGTTCCTCCATCCAGGTTTAGGATTATCTTCTTGTTGCCAAGAATGAACAAAGGGATTGATGTCGCTTGAAGAAAAGTGAAGACTTTCAGTGTTGTCTACCACATTGATTGATGGCCCTGCTTGGTGGGAAGGGACAAAATTGAATGAGTGTTGATCTGGGGTGTTACTCCCATTACTACCTTCCAATAAAATGCTGTTGATCGCTGAAAGATATGGTGACTGGACTGTTTGAGTAGAATGATCAGCCCTATTTTGTTGTGCATATACTTCCGACTTTATCTTTGAATTGATTTGTTCAGTCATAAGTTTTCCATCAAAATTAGTTCTATTCCCGAAAGTGTCCACCATGGAAGGAGTTATTGATGCTGCAGCTTGTTGGATGGACGACACACTCATACTGGACTCCATTGAATCCATCTGATCTAGTACATTGGGATAATCAGGGGATGGAGTATTAATGCTGTCAGTACATGGTGACAAGTCTCCAATAAAATGAGAGGACCGAGAAATGTCATTATCAGCCTCTTCACTCATTGGGCAACATGATTTACATTCAGGTAAAACATCCATTAAGCTGTTTGGCAAACCAGTGACGTTCTTCAAGACCAAGTATTTGGATGTATCTGTGTCACTGGATGAAAAGTCAGTAGATTCACTCAGGTCTGGAGAATATTCTCCACGGACTAGTGCAGTCATCGGACATGTTTCTTGAAGTCCACTATTTCTTTTCTCTTCCACACTTATAGAGGAATCATTATCTTCTAAAGCACAACAGTCTGTGTCATATACTCTGCTGCCATAGGTAAGTTGTGGTAAACTCTGGTCAGATAATGGTTTGAATTCAAATTCTACCTTAGAAGCCTTTGTGGCTGTGATTCCATTGGATAAATCAGGTGTTACGTCCGTGTTACGTTCCACATTTACTGCATCGGCAGATATATGTTGTGGAGATGATCTACAAGTTGGCTGACACATTTTGTATTTTACACCATGTTCAGAACATGTCTCATCTCTAAATAAGGCCAACATTTCTGTATCTACAGGGTTGATTTTAATTGTGTGCTCTTCATACTGATCATGTGAAATCACGCTTACTTTGGGATAGCCAGCCGTAACATCCTGCAATGTGTCAGACTTTATGAAGCCTGTAGAAGAATTGAACAAATTATGTGCGTCTTTGGACTTTAAATTGGTACATTCCTCTTCAGTAATATGGGGTGCAGACTCAACATGTCTGATTGTTTTTTTATTGCATTCTCCTTCATAGTTTCTTAATACAGTTTCATACTTGTGTGTGTTTAGTTGCACTAAATCGTCTTCCTGTGTTCGGTCATCCCTACTTTTATGACCAGTGCTCTCAGACCTATTTTGCATGTAGCTACACTTACTAGTGCTGTTCAGCTCTTTGCTATTCTGAGACCCATCATATGGTTTTGGCATTACAATTGAGAACATAGTATTTGCACCCTGGCTGACACGGCTATAAACTATATCCTTTTCTGCATTTTGGGGGCTACAAGCCATTCCATCATCTTCTGTGCAGCTAAGAATTCTTGAAGCCCGCACTGTTTCGACATCCATGTCATCAACTATGCCCATGGCCTCCGTTTCTATACTACTGCTTGGGATGCTTATATCTTTAGAGGCAAACATTTCTTTTGCATTATTCACACTGTCAAAAAATATAGCTTGGTCAAGATTTTCAGTCTGAGACACAACTTTACAAAAAGATCTATTCTGCATTTTAGCCTCATAATATGGAAAAGGTTGACATATACTGCTCATATCTTCTACCAAACAGTGACTGGCATAAGCAACTCGCTCTTTTTGTGTTACGTTGGATGATCCCTCAGTTGCCGATCCTAGCTCTTTAACAGATCCATTGCAAAGTTTTCCATCATCACTTCCAGAAGAAAAGTCCTTTGTACTGCTGAATGCTCCATGCTTAAATACTGTGGCTCCATCATTGCAGTTCATATCTTCACATTTTCTTAACATTGCATGTTTTAAGGGAACGTTTTCATGTAGGCAAGATGAATACGTTTTAAATCCCATTTCTGGACTTGTGTTGTCCAAAACTGGAGGTTGTGTATTGTCATTTGTAGACAAAGCCATGTTGGATGATTGAACATTAACTGTGGATGGAATGTAGACGTGTTTGGAAGCATCACAAGAAGTAATCACTTGGTTGTGTGGAGCCGTTTCGTCTGTTCCTTCTGTCTGAGTTGTTACACGTAAAAGATGAATTTCCTTAGGATAAGCTTTGGCTACAACCTCATTATTAGTTTTCCCTTTATTAATGGTGCACTCCGAGCAAAGCAGATCACTCTTTTCCATTGTATTTTGGGTTTCAGAAGATCCTACGGGTTTACAAATGGAGTGAGCCTTTGCTGATGAACATTGGGACTCACTACTCCTCTTGCTTTCTGAGAAAGTCCTTTCATCTGTTGGTGAACACACTTCATCTTTGTAATTCTTTACATATGTAGCATTATCCAATCTATCAATATTTTCCGTTTTTGAATTCATGCTTGAAGAGTTTTCTGCAATGTCAGTCATCTGACGATTCCCCTCCAAATCATCTTGCATCATAAAAGGTAGGCCCTCACCGGTTTTATGTAATGTTAGGTTATTATAGTCTGCTGCAGGATTGATGCAGCCATCACTTAACAGATGGTTAGAGAGTTTTGTGACTGAAGCACGGTCTACGGTCACAACAGCAGCTTTTTGGGGCAGAGAGGAAATGTTCGATAATGTGCGGTCAGTTTGGTTCTGCGACACCGGCAAGTTTATGTCCGCGCTACTATCAACTGGACAACTGGAGCATTGTTCATTATCATCTTTACTGAGTTTCATTTCCTGCACCGGATTTATATGCATTTTACTTTTGACATCAATGTTATCATTTATATCCTGCTCTAATGTAGATTTGTGGCTTTGTGATAACTGATGGATGTTACAATCACAAAAAATTAGTTGATCATTTTCTTTAATATTACTTATACTAGATTTTTTTTGCATTGATTCAAAACACAAAGTTCCAGACGTGATTGATTCTTCAGAAATGGGAGAAATATACCGATTATCCATGATCTCAAGAGAACCTTGCACAGCTAGCAACATTACACCATTTGTATTCTCTCCAGTGCTTTTCATAGTAATATTATCACGATGTAAATTATTTGGGGTTAAAGACAAATTTAGCTTCTCTGTACCGTCACATTTTGCCATAGTACCCACAGAGAAGATCTGACATTGCTCGTCAGAGCAGAGTTTTTCACCTACTTCATTACTATGTAATGAAGATATGGGGGCATTTAAGATGTTTCTATTCATCTGTTCATCTCCTCCTTGAATTTCATTCCTAGAAGGTAGATTTTTAATACAGGTTACAACAGTTTCTAAAGAGGTTGCAATGTTGCTTTTAGTTTCCAAATATGATTTTGTTCTTTTGGGTTGAGTGTGATCGAACGGTGACTCATGAATATCATGTGAATTATTTTGGCCACAGCAAGGAGAATCAAAGTCAGTGGAGCATCTATTAGTTAAAAAGTTCAACTCTAGAGGACACTTCTCATCGCCTCTTCCTTCTTGTACTTTTTCACTTCCTTTAACAGTACATGCATTTGCTGGTCTAAACGGCATTTCGGTGTGTGGGACGGAGTGGACGAACATGTGTTGCACAGATTTTAATCGTGGAGCTTCAACAGATTCAATTTTGGAAACATCATTAATATGTGAATGCGTTATGTCCTCCTTGCTAACCTGAAACTCTGAAGTTGGAGCCGAAGCCTCTGGGAGTATAGTATTACCACTATCTGTTTGACTTGATAATCCAGGTGAACTGTAAGCACTATCACAAGCAAGAGAGGTTGGTTGAGATTTACCCTCACATTTATTTGAAAGTGACTCTGTGGCATTACAGTAATCAAGGCCAGCTCCATCATTTACCTTGAGATAAAATGAATTACTATAGTCCAAGTCATTATCCCCCTCTGCCGGTTCGGCAGCTTTTTGCTTATTTTGCTCTTCTTCATTGAAGATCAAACTCCTTGGACTTTGCAGTTTCCAGAAGATCTCAGCAGGAAGTTCTTCAGATGAATCCTCCTCCGGTACTTCTTCTGCATCAGCCAAGCTATCTAACGAGAAGCTCTTTGTCAATGCAGTCGTGACTGAACCAGTTGTGACTAAAGGAAAAGAATTGTGATCACCAGTAAGAGATGTGGTGGGATCCGAAGTTGACGCAATAGTTTTGTATTTATTAAATCTTCTTCTATTGTGTTTCTCTTTTTTCTTGTCTTTTTCAGCAAGAGAATCTTGAGACATCTGGCTGTCTTCGCTGTCTGTATCCTTCTGTCCGATATTTCTGTGCCTCTGTAACTCCTCCTGTTTTAGTTGTTCACTTAAGGTACTGGCATAAGCAGAAGAAAGAGAATCAATAGAATAATAACTTTCACTATCTGAGGAATCAGTATGGTCATCCATCCTATAATGTCCTAGCATCTGACTATTACTTTTCAGGAGGACCCTATTGAGTCTTTCCGTGCTTATCCTGCTTTTTTCTCTTGCTTGTTTTTCTCCATATTTGTCACTCATCTTGGAAATACTGTCAATCGCTGATGTGTTCATAAGAGCTTTCTCAGGAGCTTTTCTTTTAGTACTCGATTTAAAAGAAGCCGTGTGTTGTCTGGCAGGTTTGCTTATTAATGTTGACCCTCCAGAAGATGGTTTTCCATCTCCAGGTGATATCAATGAAGGCTTTACAGATTTGGGGGGCTGTAATTTGCCTGTATCACTTTTTGGGCTTATTTTGTTTTTTTCTTGTACCGTACCTTTTTTAGGACCACCAACAGTCAAAAGATAAGAACTTTTTAATGGCTTCAATTTTGTGTCCACAGCTCCTGTAGATGTAGATGCCCGTATGTTTCTTCTCTTTGGTTGTTCAGCTGTAAAGTTATTGGAAGACCCTTTTGACCCACTTTTAGGTTTATCCATTTTTTGACGTTTTTTGCTCATTTGTGGATCACTTGACAATAGAGCAGCATCTGCACTGACTTGTCTTATGAGCAAGTCAATTCTTTGAAGGTTTTTGGTACCTAACAGATAAGAATTACTCTCCAGCTGTCCATTGCTACTGGGGCTACCAGGAGAATTGAGAAGACAATCTATGGAAACACTTTGCAATGGATTTATAACTTCCTCAGTCATGGATGTCTGAGCCAGCTCAGATTTACTTTTCCGTTTCAGAACAGCACTAAAAGATATAACATGGTGTAGTTAGCAACTGCAAGAAGAATTCCAATAAAAGTAATTGAAATAAGCATAAAAGTAATATAAATAGTTTTTAAAGAAAGCTGTTTTGCTACATGTGGTTACTAAGTAGAACATCAGCTACAGGACATGTTTTTAAAAAATTTCGGAAGAAAGAACCAGCAAGGGTCTAATCATATATTACTGTCACTGGTTTTAATGGAATCCGTGTCAATCTCTAGGCTCCTTTATTCTAGTACTGGAAAGAAATCCTATCTTACTAACTCCTAAAGTTTCTTCCTTTTGACATAACATAATAATTGTCCAGGTGAGTCGAAAATTAAAAAAGTGCAGAATTCTCCTTAATAAAAACTTGTCAGGTGATTCATGCGGCCTCAACAATGGGAAGTATGAATCTGGAAAAGGCTCCTTAAAAGGGAACCAGTCAGTAAGAAAAATCCACCCCAAAACGCAAATATGACCATGCAGGTCTTTAAAACGTAAATCCATCAACATCGTTAAATCTTCTTTTAGTGTTTTCATTCATATGCAAATGAGGCATTAAGTGCTCTGGGAGTGACAGAGCACTTAGGGAGCCTCTGCCTCCCCAGGTTGTTTCCCCGCCCAGCACCAGCCTCTTTGGCTTAATTTATAGCTACCTGTTTATAAGATGTCCGACAAGGAAACTAGACAGTGAGCTATCAATCAATCAAGCTAAGGATTCTTAAACTAGGTTTACCTTTTCTTTTTTTTTCCTTTAAAGGAACACGTCAGCATTTACATTAGATTTCTCATTACTGGCACATCAGATAGCTAAAAAAAATATGCCATTTTTATTGGGGACAAGGACCAACACAACGATACCACTACTTCCATGCGTAAACATGTGCTGGGGGAGTAATGGCAAAAAGAGGATCGAGGCATTTGAAAAACAAACATCTTCCTGACAATCATGTTCTCGCATTGTAAACGTTTGATGTGAGAAATAAATTATTTTTGTTTCAATTATTTCTGCTAAATTCTAACCAAAAACTATTTTGCACTAAAAGGTGGCAGTACCCACCTGTAGGAATTAGGAAGTGTCTGTAAAGTCCAAGGCAATGAGCATCTCCTGTAGGATGTGAACCCAGAAGGAGAACTACAACTCCTGTGCAGCGCTGTAATCTCTTGTACCTTTGGAACATGAGGAAGAGTTGGTTTCACCAGATCATCACTGAGCCACCAAGCTGCCTGCAGCTGCTGGAGAGTTTTCTTGGCCTCTAAAAGTTTTTGTTTTTTGATAATTCTCTCTAGCTGGAACTTAACCCTTTTCCTCCGGACACTTCGTTCTGCCTTACGTAAGGAGCATTTTCGAAGGAGCTCCAGTTGCACCAGTTTCTTTCCTTCCTGTTCTTCCAGTGATGGCTGGATGTCAGTCTGTGCACAGTTCTGAACCTCAGCCTCCGCATAAGTCTTTGGTTCAGTCTGAGATGATGATTCTTGTTTTTGTTGACAACAAGCGTTCAGACGCTCCTTCTCTTTTATGAGCCACTGCTGATCTGAGAAAAAATGCACCCAGATATTAAGTATTTGCAGAAGTATAACAAAACTTGACGCGCTTATCAAACTAGTACACAAAAATAATTATTCTCAAAATGATGGCCTGCAGTCTACATCTGTCAGTCAAATTGCATCACTTCCTGGCTCAGGGATCAAGGATAAGACAGGTCTAAAATACCTTACTGTAACAGAACAGAGCTGGGAGGCTTCTTTTTTTTCTGCCCATCATTCAAAAGAAACCTCCACAGCACAGCATATCCAACATACGTTTATTTCAGATAAAATATACAACGCGTTTCAGTTTTACACAAGCCTTCATCAGGTGTTGCCGAAGGCTTGTGTAGCCAAAACCAGTTGTATATCTTGTCTGAAGTGATCCAACATATGTTTATTTCAGGTAAAATAAACAATGCATTTTGGCTACATCAGCCTATGCCAGGTCATACCTGCCGAAAGCTGAAACGCGTTGTAGATTTTATCTGAAATAAACGAGTGGTGAAATATGTGTATGTATATATCAATGTGTGTAGTGGCATATGTCTAGGGTTATACGTGTGCCTAGTAATAATGTAACATCTGTCCCAAAGGCAAGTCGCACCTAGGTGTTAACAGGTACTTCCTTGGGAATAGTAGACATTGTGTCTTCCTATCTCACCAGAAGGTCTGGCTAGGGCAAAGAAGAAAGGGAACATTTGGCACCTCCTAGCGCTTGGGGGGGGGGGGGGGGGGGGGAGATGCTAATTGTGGCTTGAGGGGATTTATTCCTGAGAACCTTTTCACACGTATCACAAGGGAAAATAATGTATTCATTGGGGGGGGGGGCGGCCGTGGCCCAATCACACAGGCAACAGTTATGATATTGACCTGAGGGGTCGGTCTAGAAACCTGACCTCCAGACCAAAGTTATAAATTTAGGCTGCAGACAGAGAATTGTGTTCACATGTTGGGGGCAGCCTGAGAAGCTGGTGTGATCCAATCTACATTCGTCCTACCCTCAGGGAGCAGAAAGCAACTACCAGTTAGATAATTTCTGTAAGTTTCTCCTGTTTATTTTATACTGTTTTGCATAAGTTGTATGTCTTTTTATTATCATATTTTTATACCTTTTATTGTAAGCATTGAAACTTTTGTTATTAAAGTATAAAACTTTAACACCTTTTATTGTAAGCATTGAAACTTTTGTTATTAAAGTATAAAACTTTAACAAGTTGAACCTTGAATGTTCTAAAAGACTCCATAGCCCAAGGTGTGAGCCTTATGAGTGATAGACATTATTAGTATTATTAGTTCCGGGACTCATCGCCCGTGTATTCGGTGAGTGGTGGCAGCGTGTATGAGCGGGTGTGTGGCCTGGGTCGGTGTGTGATTTATGCTCCCATTACAGCATAAGACAGAGGTTGAATGCTGGACTGAGAGAGGGGAGATAGATAACCCTTGCAGGCACCACCCCAAGTCACGTGTGAGAGCGGAACACGTGACGAATTAGTGACACCACGGAGTAGGGTAGCGTGACAAAATGTATGTTGGATCTGCTGTGCTGTGGAGATTTATTTTGGCTGTTCCATACACTTGTCCCATTATTACATTGGAGTAGTATCCGGATTACTTCAGTGGCAGCCTTCAAACTCAATTTAATAAAACAGTATATAATTTGTGCCTGACGTTGCACAACATCAGAAGGTGAAATCCTTATAGACAGTTTATTTCATCCATCACTAGTTTATCTTCAACCTGCTAATCACATTCACTAAGATGGTACATCTGGCCTCTGTGGTAACACCGTGCACTCCTCAAAGAAATACCAGAGAAAATGCTGTTTAAAATGTGGAATGACACATTAATTTATCTTGTTCTGCACGAGAATAGACAAATAATGGTGCATTTAGAGGATTGGTAAATGGTCAAATGAGCATTTGTAGGAACACTAGTTCCCAATGATATGCTAGTCTAAGTCTAAACATGTAGTCAATCACTTGTTGGATCATTTACGTTGTCCAAAATTAAATGAATTTTGCATTTGCAGCACATCGCTCTGTAAACAGGAAATGTGCTGCCAATAGTATGGTACTGTATCGGGACAAAATAATCGTATTAACAATTGTTCTGCCTCCATGATTGCTTATCGATCAGTAAAAGAGATGCAAACAACTTGTTATATAGTTGAGCGGCATTCGTTAACTTGAGTGGATGGGCCAAAATCAGCACAAGTAAATGCACCATTAGTGCCAAAGTCACTGACAGATTGCAGCTGATTGGTGGCGGTCTCAGCAGTGATCAATGAATTTCCTATAGCAGATAAAATCTTCTTTTAAAAATATATATATTTTTTTATTGTAATGAAAACTTTAGCGGATCAATAGAAACAAAAATGTGCTTGGCTACAATGGTTACAATGCAGGTAGAAGAGCTAGCTACATCAAAGAAACAGTGTGTATGTATATATATAAACCTGTATTGCTCCTTTTTTACGTGTCACTGACTGAGATGACAAATGTTAATACAAGATATGAATCCTATGTGAAGAAGGTTTTGGCGTCCCAGGTCAGTTAGAAATAACGCAGAATAAGGTCTTACTCTCTTGGATCTGCTGATTGATCAGAGACTGCTCGTGCTCCAGCTCCTTCTCTCCCTTCACCTGTGCCGCCTGGATCTGACGTTTCAGCTCCTCCACATATTTCTGTTGTTCTTCTATCTGTTTTCTATAAGTGGCTTCTAATTCTCTCAGCCCTTGTTGGTGCTCCACAGACGGAGGCTCTGAATGTCTATTACTGAACAAAGTAAACATTGGGAGTTACATTGCTACATAATAAAATATCACTATATACATGTCAATGGTTTGTTAGAGGCGGAGTCTAATCTGAAACACAGGTGGGTGCCAGTTCTGCTGGTGAATACAGCCTTGTAGGAAAATTGGAGAGGAATAGATCCGGCACACAGACACATTGATAAAATTCAAAAATCTTTATTCTGGCATGTCAAGCCATGGTTAAAAACATAGAGAACACTGTTGACATGCCATTTCTGAATTTTATCAACGGGTCGGTGTGCCGGATCTATTCCTCTCCAATCTTCCTATAATATGATGGCTCCAATATATTAGAAGGATAAAAAGTTTAACGGGAGGAGGAATGCTTCTTTAAACAAAAACAACTTCTCTCCCAACACATGATTATTTCATACAATGGCCAAATAACATCACAACATAATGCCAAAATAATACCACTGGGGTACTTTATTGCACTGCTTCAAGTAAACTTGATTGTGGTGTATGGTAGTGAAGGGGATCAATGGTAAATTTCCTGGTAGCCTATAACAGAAAAGAAGTTTTGGCCTATTTAATACAAGACAATAGACCGAGTGTTTGCAGAAATTATTTCCAATTATCTGCAGGTATAAAAATGTCGGCAATCATCTGATGAGCGAGCATAAAAGCATTGTTATTGAAAGCACATTGCCCCACACAAATAGGAGTTGTGCTACCGATCACATAATACTGTATGGGGACTGAACGATAACATTAGCCATCAATGTTCATAAGCTTATGACAACTGCTGATCGGCTTGCATATAGCCGATTATTTAATGCCTTGGACCGGCTCATCTAATTGGGCAATTAATGGTACAATTTCTGGCAAAAAGACAGTGAATTGGTCAATGGTAAAGTTCCTGGTTGTGCAGGTGAGTGAAGGTAAATGTAAATGGGCCCAGGAATTAAGGCAGTAAAGAAGTAAATGATGAGGGCCCTTGTGGTCTACTGCAGTAAAGAAGTAAATTATGAGAGCCCTCGTGGTGTAGGGAAGTAAAGTAATAAATTACGAGGGCCCTGGTGGTCTAGGGCAGTAAAGTAGTACTGAGGGTCCTTGTGATGTAAGGTAGTAAAGTAATAAATTATGAGGGTCCTTGTAGTGTAGGGCAGTAAAGTAGTAAATTATGAGGGCCTTGGTAATCTAGGGCAATAAAGTAGTAAATTGTGAAGGCCTTGGTAGTCTAGGGCAATAAAGAAGTAAATTATGTGGGCTCTTGTGGTCTACTGCAGTAAAAAAGTAAATTATGAGGGCCCTCATGGTGTAGGGCAGTAAAATAATAAATTATGAGGGTCCTGGTGGTCTAGGGAGGTAAAGTAGTAAATTATGAGGGCACTGGTGGTATAGAGCAGTAAAGTAGTAAATTATGAGGGTCCTTGTGGTCTAGGGCAATAAAGAAGTAAATTATGAGGGCCTTGGTGGTATAGAACAGTAAAGTACCATTGTTACCATTGTAAATGTAAAAAGAAAAAACCACTACATACTTACATTCCGGTGTCTGTCACGTATCTCGCCGTCAGCTTCCCGCACTGACTGTGAGCGCCGGCCGTAAAGCACAGCGGTGACGTCACCGCTGTGCTGTGCTTTACGGCCGGCGCTGACACAGTCAGTGCGGGAAGCTGACGGCGAGGGACGTGACAGACACCGGAATGTAAGTATGTAGTGGGTTTTTTTCGTTTTTTTTTTACATTTACAATGGTAACCAGGGTAAACATCGGGTTACTAAGCGCGGCCCTGCGCTTAGTAACCCGATGTTTACCCTGGTTACCTGGAGACTTCGGCATCGTTGGTCGCTGGAGAGCTGTCTGTGTCTTACCAACGATCACGGCCAGGTCGTATCGCTGGTCGTGATCGTTGGTAAATCGTTAAGTGTAACGGTACCTTTAGAAAACTGAATGTTAATCTTGGCATTTTGGTCTAGAAAAATAGGGCCAATTTGGATGTTGAAGAAGCCAGGGATGAAGACCATACATTAATACAAATTAACTGAAAAAAGTATTAAGGTTACAGTAAAAACTTTTCGGCACGACCGTCAAAAACTCCAATAAACAGTAGTAGTTTTGGGCTATCAAACGATGAAATCTGGTCTGAGACCTAGTTTGATTACGGGGTAGTTTTCTGGACATATCCAAATGTAATCTCTTATTTTAGGCTCGTTACATAAGGCATGCTTTAGGTCCACATTGAGTAACAATTGTATGGTTTTCAGCATTAATTATAGCAAATAGTGAAAACAAAATGTGGATCAGAACCACAGGAACACATGGAAGTCTGCAGCTCGCAGAGACAGGAGGACATTACGGCGATACAAGGCAGTACTGACCACACTGCAGATAGAGTAGGATCACTCGGGTTACCTGCAGTAACACATATTACATCATAGAGAATGATGTGGGTTTTCTGCAGCAGTTTTAGGTAAATTTATTATAACAGAAAATGAAATACAGACAAGGAACAGCGAGAAGCTGTGACTCAAATTTCAAGAGTTGAGATTAGTTGTTAAAACTTAGGCTGAATCCAGACCTGTTGGTCGGTGTCTGATCACAAACCCCACACCGATCGATGGGTCTCCTGCCAATCGGATCGGGTATTGGGATCCGAGCAGGGGCCGTGTTTCAGAAACGTGTGAATTTGTCCTAACAATCCACCGGTTATTGCCTGCTGTTGATGGAGTACAGGGATAAGAACCAGCAAATGCCAATGACTAAATAGAAGGATTCATAATGTCATATACATTCAAATAAAGCAAACTGCTTTGGGGACATTTTTTTTTTTCCATTAGTGTAAGTATTTAGGACTAAAGATCATTCTTCCAGTTGGGTTTTGTTACAAATTTTGGGCCGTTTGTGCAGGGAAATAAAGAGTTATAAAAGCCATTCACCTTTAATATGGTCTGTGGTCATAAATCAGTTGAGAGCTCAGAAAAGAGACAGAAAAGAATTACTAACTACCCATCTGACCATCATAGCGAGCTCATTGACAGATTCTCAGTTAACTTATTCTGCATCGAACAATAGACAGTATCCCACAGAGGCTACAGAAGGTAAATGGTGCAACATTTTTAATGAAACCCAATTTTAAAAATGATTTTTAGCTCCAAATACATGCATATGTTTCCAAACGGTGGAGAACTCCTTTATGTACAATCAAGAGCAATTTTTTTGCCAGGTTTAACGACCTATGCAGCTTATAAGCCTGTACCAAAATATATCCCATCAAACAAAACATGAAAAAAAATAAGATACAATAAGAATAAGATGTTTGAGTCCCTGCGGCTGTTAGACAACCTCAATGCATGTGGGGATTCCCTAACAAACAGGTAATCCCGGCATGTGTTCAGGCTGCAAAACATGCAGCCGCAGGGACTCGAACATAATATACGAGCACGCCCAAGAAACTAACATAACACCCGAGTGACATTATCCGAGAACGTTCGCCCATCACTACTTGTAACAGATACACTTATTACGTTACATAGATTTGTGCTGCTTGCGGGCTGGTCACACAATTACAGGGCTTGATTTTGCTGCCATGCTTCACTAATAAGATGTACTAAGCAGCAAGCATTTCCACTTACCATAACAGTAAATTTAATTGAATAGCAAAACGTTTCAGGCAATGATTCTGCATTTTAGTGGAAGATTCAGGAATGAATATCTCTTACCTTACACTGTGTTATGTCTCCTTCATGATTGCAGAGAGAAACATATGATAACGTAACATATTTGCTTCATAACCTTGCAGGAAATTATATCCTATGGAGGCTTGGGTAGAGGAAACATCTCTATACACACATTTGTAGCAAAGAGTCTACACTGTCAGACTGCACGCTCCACCTCTCCTGCCGGAGACCGCCCAGGCTAGTGCAGGGGTCTGCCTGGTTATTTTCTACCGTAGCATAATGCAGCTCTCGGCTAGATCACAGCTCAGTCAGATGACTCTGCACTGAAGGACTGGGGGAATGTATTACCTCCCACTGTGTGGCACAAATGTAGCATCCTTTATCGAAAATCACAAGCCTCAAAAAAAAAAAAAAAAAATAGCAAGATGTCCTTCACCACAATAACAAAACATACAAATATTTATGGTAATGAATGCAAAGATCAGAAAAGCAATGTAAGGTTGAGATAATTTATATAGAGGGGATACAGTTTGTTTTTGGGAGCCACAATCTCCCAGGTGATTTTAAACAATATAAAATATCCAGATTTTTTTTTTTTTCTTTTTTTATTAGTAGCATTCTCAAAGTATTGTCCCTCAGTGGCTACAAGCTTTTCCCCTTGACTTCAGCTGGGTGTTTAAGTTTACTTTGTGAAGAAAAATACAGGCGGAGGTTAGGCTCGGTTCACTTTTATACAGTGCGTTCTGATGGACGTATGAGGCTGGATTGCAAAAAGGCCGTATTCAGACATACATTGCAGCACATCCATAGGCAGGCAGGCAGGCAGACAGACAATAAAAATGTTGCCTTGACTACATATTCTCAGTATTGTGTTTTTTTTCAGATGTACAAATAAATGTAGTTGGTCATGGTTTTTTCCATCCCCCCAAAAACAACATATACAAGATTTATACACTTTGTCTTCAACAGTGATAATAATAATAATCTTGTATTTTTATTTAGCGCTAACATATTCCGCAGCGCTTTACACACATTATTATCACTGTCCCCAATGGAGCTCACAATCTAAATTCCCTATCACTATGTCTTTGGAATGTGGGAGGAAACCGGAGTGCCCAGAGGAATCCCACGCAAACATGGAGAGAACATACAAACTCTTTGCAGATGTTGTCCTTGGTGGGATTTGAACCCAGGACCACAACGCTTGCAAGGCTACTGTGCTAACCACTAAGATGAGCAAGTGTACTCGTTGCTCGGGTTTTCCCGAGCACGCTCAGGTGGTCTCCGAGTATTTATAACTGCTCGGAGATTTAGTTTTTGTTGATGCAGCTGCATGATTTACGGCTGCTAGCCAGCCTGAGTACATGAGGGGGTTGCCTGGTTGCTAGGGAATCCCCACATGTATTCAAGCTGTCTATCAGCTGTAAATCATGCAGCTGAGGCAATGAAAACTAAATCTCCGAGCACTTACAAATACTCGGAGACCACCCGAGCAACGAGTATACTCGCTCATCACTAGTCTTCAATTGTTCTCAATACGCGACGTATTGAAAAGTATTGGAGCAAGTTTCAATACGTCACAAATGTATACAGTCTCCTGTCTGTACTGTTAAAAGCTAGCTGGATTGAAAAAAAAAAAAAAAAGTTTTTTTTGTAGCTCGAGTTATGGCACGTACAAGTCCAATTCATACCCCATAAGTCTGCAGACATGCCAATGTGAACCGAGTCTTAGACAACCTCAAAACACCTATAGCAACAAAAGTTTTCCGATCTTTTCCCTCCCCAACACTTATCTACTTAGTATGGACAACATTAATGAGGTTCTGCAATTTAATGCCCGGACATAATATAATTATATCTTCTGAAGGCTATTTGTATTGGAATATGATAATTGCAAACAGATAATCTTGCTGGCACCTATAGATTCCTCAGCTTAGGTACAAGTTATAGTATTGCTTATGTCATGCATACTGATGTATTTTGTTGCAGGTTTGTAAATAAATGGTGGAAATATAATATGCATTTCACTAAATCATTTTCTTAAATAATCATGTCTAATTTAATATTACTTTTACAATAAACGATGTTGAAAGTACCTTGTGTTTAAGAGGAGAGAATTCCCTTTAGATGAGGAGAAATCCCCAGACAGGTCCAGCCAGTCCAGAGAACAATCACTGACAGAAGATACCCGACTGTCCTGTAGAAAGAACATGAGTATTACTAGTTAGCAACATGGGATTATATTACTATACACAGAGGGTTAAGATAGCCACACACAATGTCAGCCAAACCCTCTGATCTTGGCGTAACTGTATGACTAATGTGCATAGGAGAAAGGTGGTTTTCTGACTTTCCTCGGGATACCTTTTGAAAGAAGGATGGGGCTGTTTGCTATTAACATACCCAATCCTTTTGCTCTCAAGCAGATAAGGATATATTGCGTTAGTGCAGTCCGTTCAACACATGCATTAAACGGACTGTGCAACGCAAGTGCCTTTTAACCCCTCAACCCCCAAGGGTGCTTTGCACGTTAATGACCGGGCCAATTTTTACAATTCTGACCACTGTTCTTTTATGAGGTTATAACTCTGGAACTTTTCAACGGATCCTGATGATTCTGACATTGTTTTCTCGTGACATACTGTACTTCATGATAGTGGTAACATTTCTTTGATATTACCTGTGTTTATTTGTGAAAAAAAAAAACGGAAATTTGGCGAAAATTTTGCAATTTTCCAACTTTTAATTTTTATGCCCTTAAATCACAGAGATATATGTCACACAAAATACTTAATAAGTAACATTTCCCACATGTCTACTTTAGATCAGCACAATTTTTGAGCCAAAATTTTTTTTTGTTAGGGGGTTATAAGGGTTAAAAGTTGACCAGCAATTTCTCTTTTTTAAAACCCCAAATTTTTTTTTTAGGGACTACATCACATTTGAAGTCACTTTGAGGGGTCTATATGATAGAAAATACCCAAGTGTGACACCATTCTAAAAACTGCACATCTCAAAGTGCTCAAAACCACATTCAAGAAGTTTATTAACCCTTCAGGTGTTTCACAGGAATTTTTGGTATGTTTAAATAAAAATGAACATTTAACTTTTTTTCACAAAAAATTTATTCAGCTCCAATTTGATTTATTTTACCAAGGGTAACAGGAGAAATTGGACTCCAACAGTTGTTGTAAAATTTGTCCTGAGTACGCTGATACCCCATATGTGGGGGTAAACCACTGTATGGGCGCATGGCAGAGCTCGAAAGGGAAGGAGCGCCATTTGACTTTTCAATGCAAAATTGACTGGAATTGAGATGGGAAGCCATGTTGCGTTTGGAGAGCCCCTGATGTGCCTAAACATTGAAACCCCCCACAAGTGACACCATTTTGGAAAGTAGACCCCCTAAGGAACTTCTCTAGATGTGTGGTGAGCACTTTGACCTACCAAGTGCTTCACAGAAGTTTATAATGTAAAGCCGCAAAAATAATAAATCACATTTTTTCACAAAAATGATCTTTTCACCCCCAATTTTTTATTTTTCAAAGGGTAACAGAAGAAATTGGACCACAAAAGTTGTTGTGCAATTTGTCCTGAGTACTCTGATACCCCATATGTGGGGGTAAACCACTGTTTGGGCGCATGGCAGAGCTTGGAAGGGAAAGAGCGCCATTTGACTTTTCAATGCAAAATTGACTGGAATTGAGATGGGAAGCCATGTTGCGTTTGGAGAGCCCCTGATGTGCCTGAACATTGAAACCCCCCACAAGTGACACCATTTTGGAAAGTAGACCCCCTAAGGAACTTCTCTAGATGTGTGGTGAGCACTTTGAACCTCCAAGTGTTTCACTACAGTTTATAACGCAGAGCCATGAAAATAAAAATTATTATTTTTTTCCACAAAAATTATTTTTTAGCCCCCAGTTTTGCATTTTCCCAAGGGTAACAGGAGAAATTTGACCCCAAAAGTTGTTGTCCAATTTGTCCCGAGTACGCTGATACCCCATATGTGGGGGGGGGGGGGGGGGTAACCACCGTTTGGGCGCATGGGAGAGCACGGATGGGAAGGAGCGCCTTTTGGAATGCAGACTTAGATGGATTGCTCTGCAGGCGTCACGTTGCATTTGCAGAGCCCCGATGTACCTAAACAGTAGAAATCCCCCACAAGTGACCCCATATTGGAAACTAGACCCCCAAGGAATTTATATAGATGTGTTGTGAGAACTTTGAACCCCCAAGTGTTTCACTATAGTTTATAACGCAGAGCCGTGAAAATAAAAAATCTTTTTTTTTTTTCCACAAAAATTATTTTTTAGCCCCTGGTTTTGTATTTTCCCAAGGGTAATACGAGAAATTGGACCCCAAAAGTTGTTGTCCAACTTGCCCTGAGTACGCCGATACCCCATATGTTGGGGGTAAACCCGTTTGGGCGCACGGGAGAGCTTGGAAGGGAAGGAGCACTGTTTTACTTTTTCAACGCAGAATTGGCTGGAATTGAGATCGGACGCCATGCCGTGTTTGGAGAGCCCCTGATGTGCCTAAACAGTGGAAACCCCCCAATTCTAACTGAAACCCTAACCCAAACACACCCCTAACCCTAATCCCAGCCATATCCCTAACCACACCCCTAACCCTAATCCCAACCCTAATCCCAACCGTAAATGTAATCCAAACCCTAACTTTAGCCCCAACCCTAATGTTAGCCCCAATCCTAACTTTAGCCCCAACCCTAACTTTTGCCCCAACCCTAACCCTATCTTTAGCCCCAACCCTAACCCTATCTTTAGCCCCAACCCTAACTTTAGCCCCAACCCTATCTTTAGCCTCAACCCTAACCCTAACATTAGCCCCAACCCTAACTTTAGCCCCAACCCTAACCCTAACTTTAGCCCCAACCCTAACCCTAACTTTAGCCTCAACCCTATCCCTAACTTTAACTCCAACCTTAACCCTACCTTTAGCCCCAACCCTAACTTTAACCCTAGCTTTAGCCCCAACCCTAACTACAACCCTAACTGTAGCCCTAACCCTAACTTTAGCCCCAACCCTAACCCTAACTTTAGCCCCAACCCTAACCCTAATGGGAAAATGGAAATAAATACATTTTTCAAAATTGTATTATTTTTCCCTAGCTAAGGGGGTGAAGAAGGGGGGTTTGATTTACTTTTATAGTGGGTTTTTTTAGCGGATTTTTAGGATTTGCAGCCGTCACACACTAAAAGACGCTTTTTATTGCAAAAAATAGTTTTTGCGTCTCCACATTTTGAGAGCTATAATTTTTCCATATTTTGGTCCACAGAGTCATGTGAGGTCTTGTTTTCTGCGGGACGTTTTTATTGGTACCATTTTCGGGCACGTGACATTTTTTGATTGCTTTTATTCCGATTTTTGTGAGGTAGAATGAACAAAAACCAGCTATTAATCAATTTCTTTTGGGGGGGGGGTGCTTATACCATTCCACATTTGATAATATTGGTAAAGAAGTTTTATTCTTCGGGTCAGAACGATTACAGCGATACCTCATTTATATCATTTTTTAATGTTTTGGCGCTTTTATACGATAAAAACTATTTTATATAAAAAATAATTATTTTTGCATCGCTTTATTCTGAGGACTATAACTTTTTTATTTTTTCGTTGATGACGCTGTATGGCGGCTCGTTTTTTGCGGGACAAGATGACGTTTTCAGCGGTACCATGGTTATTTATATCCGTCTTTTTGATCGTGTTATTCCACTTTTTGTTTGGCGGTATGATAATAAAGCGTCGTTTTGTTGCCTTTTTTTTTTTTTTTTTTACAGTTTTCACTGAAGAGGTTAACTAGTGGGACAGTTTTATAGGTAGGGTCGTTACGGAAGCGGCGATACTAAATATGTGTACTTTTATTGTTTGTTTTTTTATTTAGATAAAGAAATGTATTTATTGGAACAATATATATATTTTTTCTTTATTTAGGATTTTTTTTTTTTTTTTTTTTTACATTGCCCCAGGGGGGGACATATATACTATATATTATCAGATCGCTGATCTGACACTTTGCAATGCACTGTGACAGATCAGCGATCTGACAGGCAGTGCAGGGAGGCTTCCCGGTGGCTGCTCTGAGCAGGCGCTTGAAAGCCACCTCCCTGCAGGACCCGGAAGGCCCCCCAAGGCCATTTTGGATCTGGGCCTGCAGGGAGGAGGAGGTAGGAGACCGCGTTGCTCCGAGGGTCTCAGGGAAGCACGCAGGGAGCCCCCTCCCTGTGCGATGCTTCCCTATGCCGCCAACACGCTGCGATCATCTTTGATCGCAGTGTGCCGGGGGTTAATGTGAACATTGTCAGCTGACACCGGGCCGCGCTCCTCCCGTGAGCGCGGCCGATCCACTATGATGCACTATCCCGTCACTGGGAATTAAGTCCCAGGTCACCTCGACGGGATAGTACATTATATGGGATAAAGGGGTTATAGATCGCGTTACGCTAGCGCAGATGCTCCATCTGTGCTAGTGGTAACGGACCCCGAAATGCTGCAGACCGCGTCCGAGGGTCCATCACAGAATGACGGCACATCGCTAACGCATGCCGATTATGACATGCGCTAGCGATGCGCTACATAATGGCAGTCAATGGGTGCGCTAACACATCCGTTACATAGCGTTAGTGCCGCTATGTAACGGATGCCGTCAGCGCATTGCCATTAACGCAATGTGAACCTAGCCTAAGCTGCTATCAGAGGAGTCTGTCAACGGGGAGTAGGCCAGAGGAGTAAATGCTGGAGGGGTGGAGGGTGAGAAAACTCAGTTTGCTTGTCTGTTTTTTTTTTGTTTTTTTTTAAATTAATAAAGTATCTTTATTAAAGTTTTCCAACAATTTTTACATGAAGTTTGTTTGTTTTTCAAACAAACTGCAAGGGGAGTATGAAGGTATTTTCCAAAACTGTAAAACCTATTTAAAAGAGGACAAACCTTTGATATCATGAAACTATTGCAATGATTTTTTGCACCATTAGTTAAGTCTAATGCATTCAATAAAGACGTGATAATAAAGTGGTAATGACTTACAGATCTCATTTGCCTTAGCACAGCAGCCTCGGCTGGGTGGTTGAATCGAAATCTGTGAGATTTTCCTAAAACAATGATGGCTCCTGAAAAAAAAAAGTCACATTTACCATGGCAGAAATCTTACTAAATGTATGCAAGGAGACTGAATGTTACTTTTTTTTTTTAAAGGGAACCTGTCACCTGAATTTGGCGGGACCAGTTTTGGGTCATATGGACAGGGTTTTCGGGTGTTTGATCACCCTTTGCTTACCTGCTGGCTGCATGCTGGCCGCAATATTGGATTGAAGTTCATTCTCTGTCCTCCGGAGTACACGCCTGCGTAAGGCAATATTGCCACATATGCGAATCTATATAGACCTGCAGAGGATCAAGGATGGGCCATTGCATGTTCAAGACTGCTTGGTAACGGGTTGGAATATGAAGGAAATCATAGGCGAATTTTGAGAGGCTAAACCGAACTTCTTCATACATGTGTGCCAAATTTCCCTTGTAAATTTCTTCTAAGGGATTCTACGAAGATGAGCAGCCCAATAATATTTCATTATGTCTGGAACCAATAGTCCTCCCTGTGACTTAGGGGAGATGAGGACACGCTTAGAGATCCAATGACGACCATCTTTCCAAAGGAACCTCATCATAGCCGCCTGGAGGGAATTCAGCTCACTCATAGGAACCTTGACCGGCAAGGTCTCAAAATAATAGAGTAGCTTGGGGAGCAGGGACATCTTGAGTGAGAAAATCCTACCCAAAAATGATAGCGGGAGTGGCTTCCAATCCAACAATCTCCAACAATCTCATCAACTCAGACAGGAGTGGTGTAAAATTGGAACTATACAGGCTGTCATAAGAGAAGGAGAGTTTGACACCAAGTATTGAATATTCTCAACTTTCCACCTGAATTTAAAATTCAACTTCAGATGAGCCAACACATCTGGGAGAATGTTCAATGGGAGGGTCTCAGTTTTTGACGTGTTCAATTTATACCCCGACAAATCGCCATATTTTTTTTAAGATCATCCATCAGATTAGGCAAATGTTACTTCTTTTAACTGCTTCACAGTTTCCAACACTGAAGTAGTTAAAAGAAGTAACAAAACACAAAATGTGCACAGGTATGTAATTTTTACGTGGCTGCGCATTATGTTCATTTTTACCAGCATTGCCAAGCGGAATCTACTACTTCATGTGCACATACTCTACAGCAAAAATACAATTTTCAATTGCTAGATAGATAGAGCGCGCAAGAGAGAAAGACCGCGAGCTATACAACAAATAATGGTTGCATTTTATCCCACTAGAATTTTTTTCACACTTTTCAGTACACTATGTGGTCCAGTGAATAAAAAAATACAAACTCTACTGCAGGTATGTTGGCGCAACAAATATATTAACAAAAAAAGTTATGGCTCTTGGAAGAAGGGAAGGAGAAAAGTGCAAACATTAAAAATGGCCTGATCACAAAGGTGTTAAATGAAGTTTAGCAACAGTTACACAATGTTTCCGACAGTGCCCCTTAAAAGCGTACATTATAATTAGGTTACTGTGTGAATATGGTCTGCCCACTTCTTTGGCAATAGCTGATACAGTCGGCAGCACTGGGGCTGGTAGTAATTCCTGGGGTGCAGACTAAGCTCAGATTAATGAACAAAGTCACAAATTACAGCTGTGATTTCTATCCTCTGACTAATTGTAGAGAAGGCAGCAGACTAAGTATTTTCCTTTACAGTTTGCATTTACGGTAATTCTCTTATTTAGTGACAGGCAATAGATAGTAGTGGCAAAAAAATACTTTATGTATCTAATTATAACCTAAATTTCTATAGCTTTTTATAATTCGGTTTCTTTACCAAGACCTTTATTAAAAAAAAAAAAGACTTATAACATAGTAAAAAAACAAGATGTGAACATGTAAAGAGCATGAAAAGACCATTTACAGGGAACCTGTCTGTCGATCCATGCTGTCCAAACCACAGGCATGAATCACAGCATTGCTGCACGACTGCACTGGTGTTTCAGGAAAAACATAGTTTTTCCTAACAAACAAGGAATCTAGTTGCGAGACATGCAGTCACGGAGTCTCGAACATGCCGAAGCACACGAACATGCTCGGATAACACCTTATCCCAGCACGTTCCCTCATCACTAATCTTTAAACTAGGTTTTCTCTGAAATGTTGCAATGTTTTAAAAAAAAATAATAAATAAATAAATAAATTGTGCAGCCAGGATCTGACTCATGCTGTCCGTGGTTTCAGCAGCAGGTATTGATTGACGGGTTCCCTTTAAACAATTCAGTGATCAAGATCAGAGAACATTACTATGAAGGTCAGATCATTTGCCTTATGTCACTGCCAACTCTAGGTTTCAAAAATACAACAAAAATATGGAGTTTGTGACTTTGGCTAATTGTATGGTCATTAAAAGGAGAATTCCAATTCACAGACATTGTGTATACCGTACAACAATCCCCCTTTTGCATTTTCTCATTCAGCAGACTTGCAATTGACTCACCTTGAGACAGACGACAGGTGTCTTTGACTTCCTGCCCGTTGACTGTGCAGATTGCCCCGAGCGATGGCTGCAGTTCTACTACCCCAAACTTGTTCTGGATTACACAGTGCTCCTGCTGAATGTTCTCACCCTGTAACACTGGCATAATCATGGCACAATGAACCAATGTTACAGTCTGGAAAAAAATCTCATCTACTATTAAATGAATGCATTCTATATTATCTGTACTCGTTTGTGACTAACGATTAGAAGGATAGTGAAAAGAAGAGTCCAAAGCACTTCAATCTCAGCAAACTCTATTTTTGATGTAAATGTTTTCAGGCTCAGATACAACAAGAACACGTCTCAATGTTCCCACATGCATCTTTTCTTGTTATACAACCCAGGAAACCTCAAATCTCTGAGGGGTAATAAGCCACCAAAATAAGACTCCTTTTACCTAACAGAATCTATTGGATGTTCTTGGATAAATAGGTCAGGGCAGCATAAAGGTAACAGAGAAAGACCTCAAACTATAGAGCTATGGATGTGGCCACAGCATTAACCTCTGAGTGACCGGGCCAAATCTTTTAAAATCTAACCAGCGTCCCTTTATGTGGTAATAACTCTTGAACGCTTCAACAAATCCCAATGATTTTGAGATATTTTTTTTTCGTGGCACATTATAATTTATGATATAGGTAAATTTAGGTTGAAATGTTATACGTTTATAAAAAAAAATCAGAAATGTGACAAAAATGTAAAAATAATTAGCAAATTTTCAAAATTTGAATGATTATCCCTTTAATTCAGACAGTTATAACACAAAAACATTTAATAAATAACATTTCCCTCATGTCGGCTTTACATCAGCACCATTTGTAAAATGTTATTTTATTTTGTTAGCATTTTAGGAGGTTTAAAATTGTAAAACTAATTTTTCATTTTTTTCATGGAAATTTACAAAATTTAGTTTCAATAATTTTTATTTTCAATAACATAGCGAAATTTACAAAATTTAAATTTTGGAAGGACCTATTCAGGTTTGAAGTGACTTTGGGGGTCCTATATATTGGAAAACCTTCAAAAGTTATACCATTTTTAAAACAGCATGCCCTCAAATGTTGAAAATCTCTATCAGGTAGTTTAATAACCCTTCAGGTGCTTTTCAGGAATGAATGCAAAGTGACATGACAGGAATTTAAAAGTGTATTTTTACCACCTAAGTGACGCTAACTTCAGAACAGGCCGCTACAGCTGGCAGACTAAGGCCGTTATTTGGCCATGATTTGCCATGGTAAACATCAGGACCACACAACTCTATAAGTTGTGCTCTAACTAGTCAAAAGGAACATGCGCTGCTGATCAGAGAGAAACCCTTTACCACACGCGGCAAACCTTTAAATCGTGCAGAATACAGGAGCAACAAGCAACCACTGCATATTCTTGGTGTTCAAAGATCTTTGTTAATTAAATACCATAGGTATTTTCCACTGAGAAAATTTCTGTAGGAAGGCATCCATAGATTTTAAGCAGGCTTACACAAGCAATAAAAGGAATTTATCAGCAGGTTTCCGCTATATAATCTAAAAACAGCATAATGTAGGGGCTGAGATGCGAACTCGGCTTCAGGAAAATGGCCGCCGCCATCTCCATCTGTGCACGCGCGGCATCCCGCGGCCATTTTCCTGAAGCCCTGGGCAGCAGAGCACTCCATCTGCGCACGCGCGGCCTCAGGAAGATGGCCGCCCCCACCGATAACCAGGGGAATAGCGCAGATCGCGCTCTTTTTCTTCACCTGCGCAGTGGATTCGGCAGTTGGGCATGTGCAAACCACTACGCCACCAACGGAAAGATAAGCAAGATCTGGGGGAAGAAACAGCGATTTCACCACACCCATTTGACCAGACCACCTTGATTGACAGGGGAAAACGGCGACTTTGGTAAGGTATTTTGGCAGCATAGGTGGGGAATCAGGGTACACAAAATACACTATTGTAAGGCACAGCTCAGGCCCTATTTAACGGTATTTTTATCTCATACTGAAAAAACGGGGTGACAGGTTCCCTTTAAGCTTAGTGACCAAAGGCAAAATTGCAAGGTTTTAGGATTTTTTAAAATTTTATTTTAATTATAGCAATAGCTAAAATTTAAAAAAAAAGAAGGTTTAACAAAAGCGTAAGGCGACTTTTTTTGGTACATTTTTGACTGATTTGAGTGAAATCAATTTTTGAAAAATGCACAGAGAATTGACATGCTGTAGATAATTTTCTGCACCAAATCTGCAAGTCACAAATGAGCAACGTGTCCATGACACTTTAAGTTTCTCATTCGCTTTGCTGGCATCAGGATTACGTCAGGTTTTCGAATGGCAAAAATGTACCAAATCTGCAGCATGTGCACAAGCCCTTACAGATAGAAATATATCTATTGTTGGACACGGGCAACAATTCTGACAAAATAATTATATAACAGACTTTTCTCTTTTACTCCCTGCTTGTCTTCTGTTTACTTTGTAGTCTGGGGTGAACATATAATTGGTGCAACCTGCAAGGCTACACACGGGCCAAGAGGTAAGGGGTCCACATCTACCTCCAAAGCAGGTGGAATTGTGCATTATGATGAGCTATATACTGTTATAGCGTATATGGGGCCCATATACTGTTGTTGTACAGGGGCCCTGTTCTTTCTTTGTCTGACAGCGCTTGTAGTCATCACAGCACTCAATCACTGGCCTCAGCAGTCGTGTGCTCTCATGTGGGGTACACAAAATGAGATATCTGCAGTCAATGTAAATGGAAGACTAGCAGGGTTTAAAAAGTTAGGTATGTATTTCATTATTTTAGGTGTATTATGTTGGATTAACCCTTTAACACTAGAACTACCGATGGAGTGATTTTGACTCCATGTGATTTTTATTTCTCTTCTGTGACTACATTTTTCTAAATTCCAGCTCGAGCCTCTGTGACTTTTACTCATTTAGGATGCGAAAAAAGATTTTGTGACAATAAATTTTGGAAAAAAAAGAAAGAAAAAAAAGAGTACATTTTTTCAAAATTTACCTTTACTTACCATAAGGAGTCATTATGACTCCCTACTATATTATGCAAGTCTTTGTTGCTGAATGTTATTATTTCTTTTAGTTTTCATTTACTTGTATGTTTAGAATAAATGTTGGCTTTGACTTAGAATAATTAGCATTTTTGCAACTATGCTTGAGGCCAGTCTCACACGTCCAGATAATTCCGGTACCGGAAAAATCGGTACCGGAGTTATCCGTGTCCGTGTGCTCACGTGGCACATCAGTGTGGCACACGTGCGGCAGCCGACTGAGGACCACACAGACCGTGCAGGAGACAGCGCTAGAGTTAAGCGCTGTCCCCTGCTTTGGGTGCTGAAGCTGGCATTCATTCCTTCTCCCCAGCAGCGTTCGCTGGGGAGAAGGAATGACAAATCAAGGTTTTTGGTTTTTTTGTGCGTTTAAAATAAAGTTCCTGGTTACCTCCCGCCTCCCACCCCCTGTGCGCCCGCCCGCTTGTATTAAAATACTCACCCAGCTCCCGCGATGCTTCCTCTCAGCGCTGGCAGCTTGTCCTGTGTGAGCGGTCACGTGGTGCCGCTCATTACAGGGATGAATATGCAGCTCCACCCCTATGGGACTAGGACCAAACTCTGACCCCAAAAAAACCCACAATGATAAAGCTCGGTTAGGTTTCTCGTACGTGAAGAAAATGAAGAAGTGTGAATGAGGCCTTAATATTACAGCATAAAATACCATCACATATGTATACAACGGGTCAGGCAGAGGCTGCACAGATTTTTTGCAATGCTAATAAGCTGCAGTTATTAGCGACACTCAGATCTGTACTATTGTGTCGTTTGTAATCTTGTTTGTTGCAGGTGACACCAGATGTCTTTGTTAGATTTACATAAATTAGGAGCAGACACGGTCTGGCCCAAAAGTAAAATTCTGTAAAAATCACCCCAACAACCCCAAGGATAATCTACAATTTATAATACTTGTCTTTTATATGGCAAAGGCACTTTAGGCACCTCCTGGCTACAGGACCTGGAAGCGATTGTTACCCCTGAATCCCCTATAGTTAATATCCTAAATACAAGAGGCTCAGTATACAACCATACCAACAAACAAAAAAAACAATTGTATAAGATATCGGCTTTAAAATCATTTAGTAAATATATAGTAGCTTCATGCTTTGCATAGAATTCATAAAATCCTTAAATAATTGGGTGTATGTTTGTTTCCCTTTCAGCATAATACAGGCTAAAACAAAGCAATGACACTGGATAAATTGTAACCAGAAACAATGACATTATGTTCTTGCAATCTAAAAAAAAAAAAAGAATGTGGTTTTCTTCCCTCTTACCTATATCGTGATCACCGCTCCCAATCTTTGTTGTCCCTTCCTAGGTGATCGGTAAAAAACAAACAAACAAAAAAATCAAAGTCGTCAATGAAGAAGTAGTCAGGGGGGTCCACAGACAGATTAATACCTCAATAAGCAGCACACAGCTACAGGAGGAGGACAGCCTTTGTCCGAGCACACACAATGTGAAGCACAAGGCAATCCATTTTACCTTCTTGAGAGCAGGCAAACAGCAGAGGGTAATGAATGCTTAGCAGAAAACACAAGAAAAGCCTCATCGCAGCCAATGGAAGAGAAAATGCAGAGAGAGGGAGGAGAAGAGAGGGTTAGTATACATCAGCAGGTTTACAGAGGAGCTATTACCAAGGAAATTAGCAGAAATGAAATGAGACAATATGGGAAATACTCTACGAAAACATCTATGTTCCTGGACACAAACGTCTGTTCACATTACACATCAAGTTGGTCTTGATTATACAAATTATGTAATAAACAAGCAAGCCGCAGCCCTTTTCTACCACATCCTGCAGGATAAAGTAAGGTCTTGTTCACACATAGCGTTTCTTACTTCCCCTCCCCCTCTGTTTTTTTTTTGCTGTACGGACAAAAAGTAGAGCTTTACAATATCAGCAAAATGAATTAAATTTCTAAAATCTCATTCATGTGTTGCAGCTTTTTTACTTTGCATTTTATGAGCTACGTTTTTTTTTTTGTTATCGATTCTTTTAACCTTTCTTTCCAATGAAAAAACAAACAAATCACAAGTAAAAAGTTTCAAAAACGCACAAGATGTATACAATGAATTTCCTGACAATGGCCTGTATTTTCCATGCAGAAAAAAAACACTAACTGTGAACCCTAATACACCACGGGGTGGAATAATTTGACCGTCACCTTGTAGGAATTCTTGTCTGTGGGTCAATTTCTAAATTATTTTACCATAAACAAAATTGACCTTTTTTTTTTAATAATAAAATGTTTCATGTTGAACTGGACACACCATGTAATGGTGGCTGCAGAGTGGAATAAAAACGTTTTTTGTATTTTTATTCTGCCTCTCCTTTGCGAAGATATTGCCAATCAAATATTTGGCACCTAATGACTTTAGTTTAGTCCAAATGGGTATTATTAGACCGTTTTTTTCACGGGGGGCGGGATGTACTTCTGCCTCATATATGACACTGGCCAATCATAAGCAGGCAGTTATATAGAGGAGTAGAAGGAACTGTGATGATGTCATCAAGGTCACATGACCTGAGTCAGCAGTTCTTTCTAGCTGGAGTGTGCAGCCTACATAAGCACTGAAGATATATTACACAGCACAGAAATATAGAGCTATTAACGCCAGGTAATATATTCCAAACTAAACTAAGGCTACAAATTAAGTATTGCACTGCATTTTTTTATAATCGTAGCAAAAAATTAATGTATTAAAGGGAATCTGTCAGCACGATTGTTCAGCGTAACCTACAGACACTGTCAGGTTAGCGCCGTTATACTGATGTCAATGATACCTGGGTGATGAAATCCATCTTGTGGTTGTTGTTTAATCTTCATTTTCAGTTTTGAGTTAATGATATGCTCTTGCTGCGGGCGGCCTGTGGGGGGTCTACATGTAGTGCTTTGATTAGGTATTCATCAGTATGGCATCTGACAGGTCGCTGATCCCTCACTGTCCTGCCCCCTATTTTACATAATGAACATTACATTTAATCTTGGGGAGGGGGGGGGCTTTCTGCAGGCAGGCGGTAGCGCCTGTGCTGCAGCATGATCGCACCTATAATGTGTATGTAATTCTTCTCTTTGATGGTTCCATATATTCTTTAAAAAAAAAAAAATCAGTTTGAAAATGGCGATGGTCAAGTCTGTGCAGCAGCAGCAATTGGCAATGTGATAGACGATAGATGCTACTGCGCAGGCACCGGTGGCGCCATCTTGGCGGAGGCAAATTGGTTTTTTTTCTTGGATCGCCGATAGCTGCTAATGCACCGGTGCCATTTTCAAAATTTTATTTTATTTTTTAAACATTTTATTTTTTTATGAATTGATGGATACCATCAAAGAAAATAATTACATGCACATTATAAATGCAATCATGCTGTAGTGCAGGTGCCATCACCTGCCTGCAGAAGGGGACATTGTTTTCAAAAGATATAACAGCTCTGGCAAAAATTAAGAGACCACTGCACAGTTTTATAAAAATCAGCTTCTCTACATGTCTGACAGCCATTCCATTCCAGTGTCAGTTGAATCCCAACCAGAGGACACCTCATTCTACTTAATGTGCTTCTGATTATGTGATCACCTGAACCAAATCTTATTTAATGAAGGAAAGTATAAAACACACTGCTGTGGTGTTCACAATCCTCTTGCAATAGGACAAGCTGGTGATATCCCAAAAGTAATAGAAATTAAAAAATAACTTTTAACCATGCAAAGGAGTTGAAAAGAAAAGGAGGAAAAGTGAGGAAAAGGGCTCAATTCTGGCTTTACTAGCAGAGGGACACAGTGAGCATCATGTTGCCTCCATCCTTAAAATTTCTAAGATGGCAGTCCATTACAACGAGGTCAAGCAGCAGACATTGGGGACAACGAAGCTAAAGACCAGCAGAGGGCAAAAATGACTCTCTACTGACCAGGATGACCGTCATCTTATTCGAATGTCACTCAACAACCGCAGGATGACATCAAGTGACGTACAAAAGGAATGACAAATGGCAGCTGGGTGAAGTGCACGCAGTAACAGTTCGTAACAGGCTCCTAGAGGCAGGACTCAAGTCATGTAAAGCTAGAAAAAAGCCTTTCATCAATGAGAAGCAAAGGAGAGCCAGGCTGAAGTTTGCCAAAAACCATAAGGATTGGACTATACAGGACTAGGACTGGAGTAAGGTAATCTTCTCTGATTAGTCTAACTTCAGCTTTGTCCAACACCTGGTCATCTAATGGTCTTGCACCCACTGTGAAATTTGGTGGAGGATCGGTGATGATCTGGGGATGCTTCAGCAAGGCTGAAATTGGGCAGGTTAATCTTTGCGAAGGACATATGAATCAAGCCGCATACAAGGTTATCCTGGAAAAACAGTCGATTCCTTCTGCTCAGGTAATGTTCCCCAACTCTGAGGACTGGTTTTTCCAGCAGGACAATGTGCCACACACCTAGGTCAACCAAGGTGTTGATGAAGGACCACCACATCAAATCCCTGTCATGGCCAGCCCAATCTCCAGACCTGAATCCCATTGAAAACCTCTGGAATGTAATCAAGAGGAAGATGGATAGTCACAAGCCATCAAACAAAGAAGAACTGCTTAAATTTTTGTACCAGGAGTAGCATAAGGTCACCCAAAAGTAATGTGAAAAACTGGTGGAAAGCATGCAAAGACACACGAAAGCTGTGATTAAAAATCATGGTTATTCCACAAAATATTGATTTCTGAACTCTTCCTGAGTTAAAACATTAGGATTGTTGTTTCTAAATTATTATGAACTTCTTTTTTTTTTCTGCATTATTTGAGGTCTGCAAGCAATGCATTTTTTTATTATTTTGACTATTTCTCATTTTCAGAAAATAAATGCAAAATGTATTGCCTGGAACTTCGGAGACATGTTGTCAGTAGTTTATAGAATAAAAGAACAATTTACATTTTATTCAAAAATATACCTATAAAGAGAAAAATCAGATAAACTGAAAATTTTGCAATAGTCAGAGCTGTATATCGCCTGCACCGAAAGATATTACTGCGCAGGCAGCGCAGTCTTAGTGGAGACCATTTATTTTTTCTCTAGCAAGATGGGGCCGACGGCACCTGCACAGTAGTAGCTATCAAATCACAGATAGCTGCTACTGCGCAGTCTCGGCCAGCACCATTTTCAAACTGATTTTTTTTATGAATATATGGACACCATCAAAGAAAAGAATTACATATACATTATAGATGTTATGCTGCAGCACAGGCACAACTGCCTGCCAGCAGAAGGTTTTTTTTCCCCAAGATATATATATAATATTCATTATGTAAAATAGGAGGCAGGTCAGTGAGGGATCAGTGACCTGTAAGAAGCCATCAGTATGAATACCTAATCAGAGTACCTCATAAAGACCCCCCCCCACAGGCCGCCCCGGAACACGAGCATATCATTAACTGAAAATAAAGATTAAACAACCACCACAAGACTGATTTCATCAACCAAGGTATCATTATAATCAATGTAATGGCGTCAACCTGATACTGTCTGTAGGTTACTCAGCACAATCCTGCTGACAGGTTCCCTTTAACTCTGGCTCTTTTCCCTGCTCAGCACCTGTGTGACTTCAAGTAAAGAAGCTGTCAGGCAAGCAACAGAAAACAACAGTGGACAGGGTATAGAGCTGGAGTGACCAAGGGCTTGAGAAGTACTCCCAAGCTAGAAAGCACTTGAGCCTCATTTGCATATTGATTCAAACCCTGGAGAACAGACTGACCATGTAAAAGGTATTGATGGATTTGTCTATGAAGGAGCTACATGTGGATATATATAGTTTTGGGAACAAAATCCTGCTGATGGATTCCCTTTAAATTCATCCTGTTGGAGGAATTTTACTAATGAAGCTAGAAATATGACTGTAAAGGTTCCCTTAACAATAAAACATGATACCTGTCTTGGAGTAATTCGATGAACCAGCACTGAGAAATTGAGCCTTGAAGACACATGCAAATTAGCCTGTAAGTGCAATGGGGGCGTGAATCGACAATCTCTTCATGTGCATGTGGCGTCAATACTCAATATTTATCTTTCTTATTTGTTTTTTGCAGAAATCTTCAAACTTGCATGAATTGCATTCTAATTTGTACAAATTTTTTATATATTACTGTAAAGTGTCCAAAAGGACGATGCATATGGAAATTTATTAAAGTACAAAAGACATATACACCACAACACACACACCATAAGATAATAAATGACCACTCCAGTGCTGAGAATATCATCGTCCATCGCAATGAGGTGAGATAAACCAGAGTCTATTGTCACCCGGGATTTTCCCTCGTTAATATCCACATTGTACTGCTCCATAAGCGCAGCTTTATCCGTCCACTTATCCGTCCAGTCTTTGGTGAGCTGCTCAATCTGTAATCACAAGAAAAAATGTGAATACAAATTAATGTATGGCAGAGCCATACACCTTAGAAAATAGTCAGCCAACTGCGCTCTCTTAACTCACCATTGCACATAGGCTGAGCACAGGGAGACAGAGGAGACCGCTTTGGGTGTAGAAACAAAAGGATTCGGCAGTTCAAAAAACCTGATACTTATTGGATATTGTAGGGGGAGGGGAGGATCTGAAACCCCCCAACATCATAGACAGTAGTCTGATCCCGCCAATATTAAAGGGGGAGGGGTCACATAACTTTCATTTAACAGAGTTGTCTATTAGAGATGACCGAAGGTGCTGGGATAAGGTGTTATCCGAGCATGCTCAGGTGCTAACCGAGTGACTTCAGAGTGCCTGAATAATATATTTGAGTACCTGTGGCTGCATGTCTCATCGCTGTTCGACAGCTACAAGACATGCAGGGATTATCTTACAAACAGACAATCCTTGCCTGTGTTGCAGCTGTAAAACAACCATGACATATGCAGCCGCAGGAACTCAAACATATTTTTCGGGCACACTGAAGACACTCAGCACACGTGCATGCTCGGATAACACCTTATCAGAGCATGGTCGTTCATCACTATTATCTACAGTACAGACCAAAAGTTTTGACACCTTCTCATTTAAAGATTTTTCTGTATTTTCATTACTATGAAAATTGTACATTCACACTGAAGGCATCAAAACTATGAATTAACACGTGTAATAATATACTTATCAAAAAAGTGTGAAACAACTGAAAATAGGGATTTTTGTGTACTCACCGTAAAATCCTTTTCTCCGAGCCACTCATTGGGGGACACAGGACCGTGGGTGTGTGCTGCTGCCACTAGGAGGCTGATACTAAGTAAATACAAAAAGGGTTAACTCCTCCTCTGCAGTATACACCGCCCACTGGGTCCTGATAGAACCAGTTTAGTGACCAAGCAGTAGGAGATTAACAAAAATGTAACCGTAGGTACAACATGTCAAAACTATAATGCTCAACATAGGCAACAAGCCAAAGAGGGGTGGGTGCTGTGTCCCCCAATGAGTGGCTTAGAGAAAAGGATTTTACGGTGAGTACACAAAAATCCCTATTTCTCCGTCGCCACATTGGGGGACACAGGACCGTGGGACGTCCCAAAGCAGTCCCTTGGTGGGAAATAACATAACAGTGTAAACTCATGGCACCTGCTGTCTAAAGGTGCGCTACCGCTGCCTGCAGAATACGCCTACCCAGGCTTGCATTTGCAGATGCCTGAGTATGGACATTATAATGCTTTGAGAAAGTGTGCAAGCTAGACCAGGTAGCAGCTTTGCAAACTTGCTTTGCAGACGCTTTATTCCGAATGGCCCAGGAAGCACCCACCGACCGAGTGGACGACCTCTACTTCTGCACCATTCAAAGAAAATCTTCCAGGTCCGATGATAGAAGTGCAATGACACTGGCTTTCGGGCATTGATCAAGGTGGAAACTACTTCACGGGAAAAACCTGCTTGAGTCAGAACTCAGGATTCAACGGCCAAGCCGTCAAACACAGGGCCCCTGAGTTCTGGTGATAGATCAGACCCTGAGAAAGCAGATCCGGACGATGTGGTAGTCGCCAAGTGACATCTGCGATGAGTTGTACCAGCTCTGCGTACCATGCCCGGCGAGGCCAATCCGGAGCGATGAGAATCACCGGCACGCCCTCCGCCCTGATCTTCCTGATGACTCTCGGAAGCAAGGGCAGGGGAGGAAACAGATAAGGAAGGCGAAACTGACTCCAAGGAAGGACCAGCGAGTCCACCCCGATTGCTCTCGGGTCCCGAGACCAGGCTACAAACTGAGGTGCCTTGGCATTGAACCAGGAAGCCATCAAGTCTACGTCCGGAGTACCCCAGCGAAGGCAGATCTGTTGGAAAATGTCCTGATGGAGAGATCACTCTCCTGAGGCAAGACCTTGACGGCTGAGGAAGTCCGCGGGCCAATTTTTCACTCCTGGAATGTGAACAGATATGACCGAGTGGTTGTATTCGGCCCAGCGAAGGATGTGCTCTGCTGCAGGTGTCCCCCTGATGATTTATATAAGCCACAGCCGTGGCATTGTCTGACTGGAAACGGATGGGGCGGCCAGCTAGGAGATGATGGAACCGCCTCAGTGAAAGCCAAATCGCACAGATCTCCAGGATATTGATTGGAAGGGGAGAATTGTGATGAGTCCAGGTTCCCTGTGAAATGAGATGACAAAAACCGCTCCCCAGCCGAGGAGGCTGGCATTGGTAGTGACTACCAGCCAATGGACTGGGAGAAAGGACCTCCCTTGGAGAAGAGAGTTTCGGAGCGTCCACCATTGGAGTTCCTGCTTGACCCGAGGGGTCAGAGGACACGGTTGGTTGAGGGAAAAAGGACTCCCGTCCCATGCGTCCAGCAGTACTGTTGAGGGAGGATCTAAATTGATCCTTCACGGTTGACTCAGTGATTTCCAAATTAATCTACAGGGCTTTGCCGGCAACTGAAAATGACCAGACGGAGACATGTGTCTCTGTTTGTGGGGGATCAAGCAGATCTCTGGCCCCCGTTTTATTGTGTATCACTTTTCATAATCATAGAAATTATACTTCAACCAATCAGCATAAGAACACGCTCACAGTTCTTAACCTATAAGAATGCAGGTAAAACTTAACCCATGAGAATACAAGAAAAACCAGAAACTACATATATGGTCGTGTCTTCTTGGCATAGAAAAAGCATACCAAAAGGTGCCTCAGAGTCTTGTATAGCGATACACCCCCCGAGTCCATTATCTGGTCCAAGAGAACACTCTGGCCTTGTAGCAGAACATAAACAATAGCCTAGTTGAATAACAGACTTGTGAACAACAAGATAAAGTTACTTCATAGCAGCTATAACCTTTTACCTAATTAAATAACAGAATTTATCTTTAAGCAACAAGAAAATGGAGTCAAAAGCACAAAATGGAGAATCTTTCTTAATTTGTTCCTTCACAGTGCGTGCTGAAGGGGACGAAGATGCAGTTGCGCAAAAGGAATTGCCTCCATTGTGGCCACCATCTTCCCGAGAATCCTCATGCCGAAACGGATGGAACAGGGGGACGGTTGACGGAGCTTCCAGACCCCCTGTTGAAGAGCTAGGACCTTGTTCCGAGGGAGAAGCACCAACCCTCGGAAAGTGTCCAAAGTCATGCCCAGGAAGGAGATTTGCTGAGCTAGCACAGGAGACGACTTTTTTAAGTTGATCAACCAGCCCAGCCGAGAAAGAGTATCCAAGAAAATGCGGACGCACTCCTCGCAGGCTTAGAAGGATGGACCTTTGACCAGTAGGTCATCTAGATAGGGGAGCACGACTAGACCCCGAGCGTGTAGAATGGCCATGACGCCACGATGACCTTTGTGAAAACTCTGGGGGCGGTGGCGAGGCCGAAAGGTAAGGCCGTGAACTGAAAAGGTTCTCCGCGGACAGCGAAGCGAAGGAACCATTGGTGAGGCGGGAAAATTGGGATGTGAAGATACGCATTCCGAATGTTGATGGAGGCAAAGAACTCACCCTGCTCCATCGAGGCGATGACGGAACGGAGGGACTCCATCCTGAAATGTCGGACCTTGACAAATCTGTTTAAGAGCTTTAGGTCCAAGGATGGGACTAACTGTTCCATCCTTTTTGGGGACCATGAACAGATTTGAGTAAAAACCGCGGAACCTTTCACCCTCTGGGAAAGGGACAATGACCCCGTCTTGACGGAGTGACTTTGTGGCAAGGGAAAAGGCCACAGCGCGCGTTCCGCGCTTCAGGAGGCCGGGAAGCAAGAAACCGGGGGGGGGATGTGCTGGGGTTGGAGGAAAATTC